>NC_135806.1:139419082-139748099 GCF_964213995.1 Mustelus asterias
GCAGAATTGGATGAGAAAAGATGTGGATGAACTGTGGAAAACTGTCAGAGAGTTCACGGAGAAACCAAAAAGCTTCCTGTGCTTTCTGACATTGCAATGTTTTCTGAAAACTGTGGACAGCTGAGTGACGTGCTGTCACACCACAGCAGGAAGTGGGTTTGGAATGAGTTGCAGCCATTGTTCAGGGAGGACTGTGAGAGAACCAGGCAGAACTGCAGCAGCAAACATTGTTTCACACTTTAGCAGCAGAGAAAATAGGAGCAGGAGTAGGCCATTCAGCCCCTTGAGCCTGCTTCCCCATTCAACATGATCATGGCTGATCCTTGATCTCAAAGCCATGCACCTGTCCTCTCCCCATACCCCTTGATGTCGCTGAAGTCCAGAAATCTACCGAAGCCCTTCATAAATATATTCAGTGACTTCTGTGGTCGAGAATTCCACATGTTCACCACCCTCTGAGTGAAGGATTTTCTCCTCATCTCTGTCCTAAATGACCTTCACCATATCCTGAGAGTGTGACCCCTTGTTCTAGACACTTCACAACCAGCGGCAACATCAACCCTGCATCCAGTCTGTCCAGCCCTGTCAGAATTTCATGTTTCAAGTAAATCCCCTCTCATTTTTTCTTAATGGCAGTGAATACAGGCCCAATCGACCCAATCTCTCCTGATATGACAATTCCAGGAATCAGTCTGGTGAACCTTCGCTGCGCTCTCTCGATGCCAAGCATATCCTTTCTTAGACGCGGAGACCAAAATTGCACACGTTACTCCAGATGTGGCCTCTTCAAAGCCCTGTACAGCCGCAGTAAGACATCCTTGAAATTGCCGCCGTGCAATTTCACAAGCTGCCGGCGGCGGTACTGTATTTCGCAGCCCGGCTCCCCAGGGTCCTAGTGCCCTGCGTCCATTCTTAAACGGCGGAAGTTCCCGACCTCCACACTACTGTTCCCAATTCGGAAAACATCACATACACAGAATATTCCGGCATGCGCCCCAACGGTAGCCGCCGTGGCGGACCTGTTAGGAGTAATTCCAACGTTAGCCTCTGTTTTTTACAGTGCTGGATATTTCGAATGGGTTTTGGTCCATCCCAGTCAGGCGGGAGGACCAGTATAAGTTCGCCTTCACGTTTAAGGGGCAGCAGTATACATGGAGCTGTCTCCCACAGGGTTTCCATAACAGCCCCAGCATTTTTCACCAGTGCATGGCCGAATGCCTGAAAGAGTTTAGTGAGCCCCACAGACTGGTCCAGTATGTGGACGATATACTGCTGTTCACAGACAGTAGCGAGGAACATGGCCCTCTGGTCGACGAGTTGTTGGGGTTACTCCATAAGGGAGGGTTAAAAGTTAACCCCAAGAAAGCCCAAATCGGGTTGAGGGAGGTCAAGTTCCTGGGTTTAACCCTTAGGGCTGGGGAGAGAGGGATAGATGCGGCCAGGAGACAGGCAGTGCAGGAACTCCCAGTCCCGGTAGACGTTAGGGGGGTACGGTCCTTTTTGGGAGTCACAGGCTATTGCCGTGACTTCATTGAAGATTACGCCGCGACTGCAGCGCCTCTGCTCAGGCTGCTGCACAAGGGGGTGGAATGGGAGTGGGACAGCAAGTGCGAGTCGGCATTCGTCCGACTCAAGGAGGACTTGCAAAAGGCCCCAGCTCTGGGAGCCATTGACCCCCGGGAGGAATTTTTCCTGGAGGTAGCAGCAGGCAGTGATAGCCTGAGCGCTGTACTCCTCCAAGAACGGCATGGCAAGTTGAGGCCAGTGGTGTATTCCTCCCGAGTTCTCACAGAAGTGGAGCAGGCATACTCCAACTGTGAACGGCACCTGCTAGCCACATACTGGGCGGTGAAGCGGGTGCAGGTTTTTATTAGAATGGCACCCATCACCCTCCTGACCCATCACACCCCAACCCAAATGTTGTTAAAACGGCCGGATTAAAGATGGCACGGTCAGTAGTGCCAGGATCACCCGGTGGACTCTCTTGTTGTCCCAAATGGCGCTACGGGTGAAGGGGCTGAGTGAGCCACAGCTCGCAGCCAACTTGGTGTACCCAGGGGAGCCACACCATTGTTCCGTAGAGGGGGTATGGGAGGTAGGTTTTGGTTTTCGGGCAGGGCTGCATCCCACGGGTAGGGAGATATACGTAGACGGATCCAGTTCCGTATCGGGGGGGCATCAGATTCACGGGTTGTGGGATCTGGGACCCCGAAGCAGAGATAGCCCTGGCCCTCAAGCTCCCCCACACACTGAGCGCTCAGCAGGCAGAGCTGGCCGCAGTCATGTATGTGGTCACACATCCGGAGCGTTTCCCCATTCCATACACCATCTGCTCGGACAGCATGTTTACGTGCGACTCGTGCACGGAGTATCTGGCCATCTGGTCCCGCCGAGGGTACACCTCCTCGGATGGGAAGTCCCTCGCCACAAAACTCCTGTTAGAGAGGATCGTGGCTACTGTAGGAGAGGGTGGGGATAGGTACATCCATAAGGTTAAAGCCCACTCCAAGACAGAGCCATGGGGTGAGGGGAACCAGAGGGCAGACAGTCTGGCCAGAGAGGGGGCTAGGTACGGGGTAGAGTGGGATCCTTACGGGGAAGGACAGGTGGCAGCAGTCAGGGGACAGCCCCGGAGAAGGGATCCAAGAGTGACCTTGGCCCCAGACCTAGCCACTGTTCAGGCACAGGACCCCGAGTTGAAGACCGCCATAGCAGCCCTGGGTAGGCAGGAAAGGGTAGAGGGCCCTTATGGAGAGAAGGACATGACCTTAAAGGAAGGCATGCTCTTTAGAGGGGACCAGTGGATAGTGCCTTCCCAGCATAGGAGGGAATTCATAGAGGTAGCTCATGAGAGCCCCGGAGCGGGACACCCCGGTCCCGAGACCACCTGGCAGCGGGTAGAGAAGGCAGGATGGTGGCCTGGCCTCCGGGAGGACGTTCGCGACTTTTGTGCGAACTGTTTAGTGTGCGCCACGAATAACCCCGATCCCCAAAAGAGGAAGGTTTCGCTGGGGCACGTCCGTAGGATGGAGGGGCCCTGGCAGTCGGTACAGATCGACTATATTGGACCCCTTCCCACCGCCGCAGGGGGATACAAGTACTGCCTTGTATTAGTGGATGTGTTTTCGAAGTGGGTGGAAGCCTTCCCGTGCCGAACAGCCACCGCTGTAGGCACGGCCAAGATCCTAGTCAGGGAGGTGTTTTCCAGGTGGGGACTCCCGCAGTTTGTGGAGTCGGACCAGGGGAGTCATTTCACGGGGCAGGTCATGCCGGCGACCCTTAAGGTCCTGGGCATCAGGGCAAAATGGCATGTGGCCTATAACCCCCAGTCCTCGGGTCCTGTAGAGAGGTTGAACCGCACCATTAAAGAGAGGTTGCGGAAGGAGACCGGCAACTCTCCTAACCGGTGGGGATCCGGGCTAGTCAGTCCAGGAGTACAGGATATTCCCCACACGAGCTCATGACCGGGCGAGTCATGAGGACTCCGATTCATGTCATGGTACCTGCCCTGACAGAGGGACAGCTCAGGGAGGTCAATAGGGATAAGTTCACAAAACAGCTGTTGGAACAGCTGAAGCAGGTGCACTGGCAGGCAGCCAGTAACATGGGGGCCCAGCACCGCAGCAACAGGCTGCTGCTGGAGCCCCGCACAACTCACGAGTGGGCCATAGGAGAGCAGGTGATGGTCCGCAATTTTGTGCAGGTGGGGACCTTTGAGCCACTGTACGCGGGGCCGTACAGTATAGTGGACAAGGCCAGCCCCTTGGTATATGCTGTTCAGCTCCCCCGCAAGGTGAAATGGTTTCATGTAAACCAATGCAAGCTCTTCGACCCCTCCAGGGCCGGAAGAGCAAGAAGGGAGTGAGGAAGGGGGTAGCAAGTGAGGAAGCCCCCGTAGAGGTGGAAACAGTAGGGGAAATACCTGACCCCACCGTTACCCAATAGGTGACAATGTGCTGTCCCAGCTGGGCAGCACCGGAGGTAGCGGCCGCAGTGAGGTTAACGGTGATACAAGCACCCAGCCCGGGTAATTTTAAACTACCCGAGCATCAGCTCACCGGCCGGGTCAACTGCCTCAGTGAGGCCGAAGTTAGGGAGGCAGAGGAGATGGAGGTATCACCTCTGGTATGGGAGTCAGGGAGGGGTCGTCGGAGCAGCAGGGTCTCCAGACCCCCGGTAAGGTGGTCTCCCTCACACATGGCACTCGGGGCCCGACCCCGCAGCAAAAGGGCCCGGGTGGAAAGTAGAAGGCGTGGGGCACTACCAAGGGCGGCCACGGGTAGCCCAGTCTCCGCAGGGAACGGAGAGGGATTCCGGAAACCCTTTGGGGAAGGGGAGGCCAGGGGCAGTCAGGACCCTCGGCCCACGGGGGTCCGGACCGGACGGTCGGGCCAGGCAGACGACTGGCCTCAGCAGGGTGAGGATCAGTTTTAAGTTGGCCACCCGGAGACGGGTGGCGGTGTAAATAGATATAGGATTCCCGTTCTGGTAGTTTTAGTAGTTTTCCGTGTAGATTATTCTGTGTATGTGATGTTTTCCGAATTGGGAACAGTAGTGTGGAGGTCGGGAACTTCCACCGTTTAAGAATGGACGCAGGGCACTAGGACCCTGGGGAGCCGGGCTGCGAAATACAGTACCGCCGCCGGCAGCTTGTGAAATTGCACGGCGGCAATTTCAAAAGCGGTAACTGCAAGCGAGGAATACAATGGCGCCCTTCCGTTTGAAGTGGTTTCAGGAAGGGTGGACGGCAATGTGGAGGCGAGGAGGTCTTCTGTTTTGTTTTACAGATGGGTCGTCCTGCCATATGGATACTGAGTATAACAATGTGCCTGGAGATGTGCGAGACCCGCAGGGGGGAAATGGAGGAGTCCTTGGTATATGGGTGCTCTGGCGGCAGGGCACCCCTCGTAACTACCGGTCAGGGAGACCTGGTGGCCTCGGAGCAGGCGCGCTACTCCCACGTGGGGAGGTGGCCTGGGTGGCTGGGGTCGAACTCGACCAGGTACCCCAGCCACCAGAGCTTCACATACGGAGAGGCCTCTGTACTCTGCAAAGAGATACAGGTGGCGACTGACCGGGTTAGGGTGACTGAGGGCAGGCGGGTGTGTTTAACCTGTAAGGGGGATGTTCCTTTGGGGAGGTGGCTCAGGAAGCTGAGCCTGGGCATGAGGGATCGATCCTCGGGCTGGGAACGACTGGACAATGATACCTACCGGACCATCACGGGGTCACCAGGAGGGATTACTGTATGTTGGGAGAAGTGGTGGGCTTATGACCAGGGGATATATTTGTGCCTATGGGGGTCTGCCAGGGTATGTCCACAAGGGGCATCGATCACCTTCGTGAGGTGGTGGCAAGACTCCGGGGACGGGATAAATTGGGACCGCAGTGGGAAGGGATGCGTAATTCCCTGGGCTGGGTTGACTGTGAAAGCTACCGAACTGCTGGTTCAGGTAAAGAGACCCCTGCCCACTGCCCAACCGATCGACCCTCACAACTGTCCGACAACCACCAAGGGGCTCGAGAATGGCCTAGTGCTCGTCCTCACCAAGAAGGTATTGTACCAGGGGGTACATTACGCTGTTGCTCTGTCGTGTTAAATTTGACTGAAGTGCGTCTACCAGCATGGTGCCCTCGCGAGACAGAGCTATTATACCAGCCGTTGTAAAAAGGTATGTTCCAGAAGTTCCACAACTTGGACTTCGGAGACGTGGATGTGGAGGAAACGTATCGTGGGGGAGGGAAATTTAATGTGGATTTAAATCGATCAAACCTCCACAGCCCGAACCGAACCTCGCCAGTTTAATAAAAACCGCTACTGTATCCCAATGCTGTGAAGTTTCTGTGTATATATATGCGGTAACCCCTACGTTTGGGGGCCGCTGGTTTATTGCTGTACTTGTTGTATTTAATGTTTTTCCATCCCGCATATTGCAAGGGATTGTTGTAATGTATCTACCTATGTCACCTTTCTCTGTGTTGCTGTATATAAAAGGGGTGTAGCTCAGATTAAGGGGACTCTTCGGGGTACATAGCTTCACGGAGCTGGCAGGGGTGCTTATAGCTCTTGAGCCTGGAGGAGTTGCCTACCAACTTTGAAACGATACAGTCCGAGCAAGTCTGGATGTACCGTAGGGGCATCTGTAAATTTTAGGGCAAATCCTCCATGATTAAAGAACCCAGGGATAAGGAAAATGGCCGACTGGCTGTCAGGCCACATGAATATGCAAGAGGCTGGGAATAACGAGAAGGTCGAGACAGGGATGATCTAATCAACAGGAAACAAAGGAGAAACCATGGCCAGCAGACAAGGAGTAAATAGCCCAGCAGCAAGACAATGAGAACAGAGATCATTCCATCCACGGACAACATCAAGACGCAGCTCGCTGATGGGATTCCAATCAGGCTGACTCAGAGAACATTTAAAAGACATTAAAATATCAATTAAGGGCGGTCCCGACAGTTCCGGCCCTTTTGTCCCAGTCAATCAAAACTACCAATGATCAGAAACTGTTTTGTATGAGAGAATCACTGGTTCAGGTTTTTAAAAGGGGACAAGCAAGCTCTTTTCTCTTCGGACCAGCATGGCAACTCTCTCCTCTCTCTTCTCCTGTTCCTGCCTGCCTCTCGTTCGTCTCCAGCACGCAGCCCGAAGCCCACTGAGCAATTTAAACTAGGATTGTGAGTACCCTCCGGTAATTCGCGAAGTTCCCGAGATCATCATAGTGGATGAGGCTTTGGGGAAAGGTGGGGGGGCTTTTGCATGCACCTTTCATAGTTTAAGACACTGGTAAACTTGTGTAGAGTAAGCATTCCCGTTGTGCCCGTTTTAGTATTCCTTCCATAGCTATAGTCTTATGGAGCATAAGGCATTGTGTGTTGTTTTCCTGGTGTTTGGTGATCTTGACCTTGATGTTTTAACAAATATATATATATATCTTTAACTTCCATTGGAGTCCGTTTTGATCTTTTCAATTTCTCACCAACGATCTCTGACCAAGTCACAATATTAAATATCCCTTACCATAATTCCTGAGTCTAGAACTGAGGCTACTCTGGGCGCTTCGAAACCGCCCACTCAGGAAAGGCTGCCAGGTAGTGGATAGGCAGCAGTTTCCTTTTCTCTCTCTTGGGAGCGCTACTCTAGTGAAGTAGGCGCAAGGTGGCCGTTGTTCCATCGGCGAGAGAGAGAATCACTCGGGCATTGGTGGAGTTTGGGTAACGGAGAACCAAACCTGAGATAAGCCCACGAGTGGAGTTAAAAAGGGGATCCCGCTACATGGGACACATAAATTAGAGGGATTAGCAGGGTAAATATGTGGGGTTGCGGGGATAGGGTCTGGGTGGGATTGTTGTCAGTGCAGATTTGATGGGCCGAATGACCTCCTTCTGCACTGTCGGGTTTCTATGATTCTATATTTATTGCATCAATATATTCTGTCTTTAAATTAGAAACAAAAAACTTGCACCATTCACAAACTCAAAATATCCAAAGGTGCTTTACAGCCAATTAAGTGCTTTTGAATCGTGGTCCCAGTTGCTATGATAGAATGGTTGAAATTCACATAGAGATTGAACACGAGGGATAAGTGTGATATCAATGGACTGCAAATCCCAAGTCAGATTCTGCAATTGAAGTTGCTACAGGGCTTATCCTACCTGGTTAGTGAGGAAAGCTACAGCATCTGGAAAATTGCATTATGCACTTTGTCCACTTGAGGCTAAACATATACCAGCAGAGGGAGTCTGCTAGGAAGAGAAAAAGAGGATCCTTGTTTAACAGCTCCTGTCATTCTAATTCTAAATATCTCTGGCTGAATGTATAACAGTTTCTATCCTCACAACTTCAAAATTAAAAATAAGAAGCATTGCTTTTAGATTTGACATGTTAGGATGTTTGTGTTTACTGTCTGCTGACAGTATGGTAAGTTAGAGATTTTGGGACACACTGTGATTGGGTTAAAGATACACACAGGGGGCAATCCAGCTCAGGTTTAGCAACAAGGAAAACTTGCACAATGTAGATCTGGGTGAACACCCATCCCAGATTTTCTGGGACAGACCTGTAATTCGGCCTTTTGTACCCCATCAGGCTGTCCCGGGACTTGGTTTGTCCTGGATTTCGGATGTCATTGCAGGCTGTTTGTTGTGTAAAGTACTGCATGTGGAAGTTCGATGTCAGTGAGTGTCCAGTGGGGTGGGGTGTGAGCTGGCAGCATGAGCAGGTGGTGTGCACTGATCCCCACACCCTCTCCCCCACTCCCAAAGCGTCATCACCAGCCCCACTGCTTTCACACGGTTACCACCCCTCCCCTCTCACAGGCTTGCAAAAACTAATCTCTGCCCCTATGGGCTTGCCAGCTTCCTCCTCCCTCCTACAGGCTCACCCACCCCCTTCTCTCTCACCTGTTCCAGCCCCACTTTCAAAGTCTCCCACCAGAGAGAGCTGGTACACAATACAAAGTTAAACACATGTATAAACTCAAAGGTAGTGATCTCAGGATTACTATCAGTGCCACGTGCTTGTCAGAGTAGAAATGACAGGATATATCGGATAAATACGTGGCTGAAGAAATGGTGTCAGGAGGAGGGTTTCAGATTCCTGGGGCATTGGGACCATTTCGGGGGGAAGTGGGACCTGTACAAATTGGACGGGTTACACCTGGGCAGGACTGGGACTGATGTCCTAGGGGGACTGTTTGCTAGAGAGGTTGGGGAAGGTTTAAACTAATATGCCAGGGGGATGGGAACCGACGTAAGGAGTCAAAGGAGGGTGCAAGGACAAATACAAAAGGCAGAAAAGGGAATAAGAAAAGTGATAGGCAGAGAAACTAAGAGCAAAGTTCAAACAGGCTATAGAGAAAAATACAGGGATCAAGACAAACAATGTTAAAAAGACAAGTTTAAAGGCTCTGTACCTTAATGCGTGGAGCATTTGTAATAAACTGAATGAACTAATCGCACAGATAGATATAAACGGGTACAATATAATTGGGATTACGGAGACATGGCCGCAGGGTGACCAGGGGTGGGAATTGAATGTCCCACGTTTTCAATATTTAGGAAGGACAGGCATAAAGGAAAAGGTGACAGAGTGGCACTGCTGGTTAAAGAGGAAATTAAGACAATAGTGAGTAAGGATATTAGCTCTGACAACATGGAGTCTGTATGGGTAGAGTTGAGAAATACCAAGGGCAAAAAACATTAGTGGGTGCCATCTATAGACCCCCAAACTGCAGTGGTGATGTTGGGAATGGCATTAAACACAAAATTAGTGATGCATGTGATAAGGGAATATTGGTGATCATGGGTGATTTTAATCTGCACGTAGATTGGCAAATCAAATTAGCCACAATGCCGTAGAGGAGGAATTCTTGGAGTGTATACGGGATGGTTTTCTTGACCAATATGTGGAGGAACCAACTAGAGAACAGGCCATCATAGACTGGGTACTGTGTAATGAGAAGGGAATCATTGCCAATCTAGCTGAATGAGACCCCTTGAGGATGAGCGACCATAACATGATAGAATTTTTTACCAAGACGGAGAGTGAAGTAGTTGATTTGGAGACTAGGGTGCTGAATCTTAATAAAGGAAATTATGAGGATATGAGGCATGAGTTGGTCTTGATAGATTGGGGAGCGTTACTTAAAGGGATGACAGTGGATAGGCAATGGCAAACATTCAAGGAACGCATGGGGGAACTGCAGCAACTGTTTATTCCTGTCTGGCACAAAAGCAAAATGGGTAAGAGGGCCAATCCATGGCTTACAAAGGAAATTAGAGAGAGTATCCAATCTTAGGAAGAAGCATATAGATTGGCCAAGAAAAATAATAGGTCTGAGGATTGGAAGCAGTTTAGAATTCAGCAAAGAAGGACCAAGGGAGTTCAGACGAATGAGGGGGATCTCATAGAGACGTATAAAATTCTAACAGGACTAGACAGGGTAGATGCAGGGAGGATGTTCCCGATGGTGGGGGGAGTCCAGAACCAGGGAACACATTCTGAGGATTCAGGGTAGACCATTTAGGACGTAGGTGAGGAGATATTTCTTCACCCAAAGAGTGGTGAGCCTGTGGAATTCATTACCACAGGAAGTAGTTGATGCCAGAACATTAAATGCATCCAAGAGACGGCTGGATATAGTACTTGGGGCAAACGGGATCAAAGGTTATGGGGAAAAAGCAGGATTAGGCTATTGAGTTGGATGATCAGCCAAGATCGTAATGAATGGCAGAGCAAGCTCGAAGGGCCAAATGGCCTCCTCCTCCTGTGTATGTTTCTATACACACACACACATACACGCACACAGAGACACTCACACACACGTTCGCACACATGTACACACACTCAGTAGCAGCCCTGTGTACCATCTACAAGATGCATTGCAGCAATTCACCAAAGATCATTAGACAGCATCTTCCAAACCCACGACCACTCCCATCTAGAAGGCAAGGGCAGCATATACATGGGAACACCACCACCTGCAAGTTCCCCTCCAAGCCACTCACCATCCTGACTTGGAAATATATCGTCGTTCCTTCATTGTCGCTGGATCAAAATCCTGGAATTCCCTCCTGAATGGCATTGTGGGTCAACCCACAGCACATGGACTGCAGCGATTCAAGAAGGCAGCTCACCAGCACCGTAGAACCTTAGAACCATAGAACATTACAGCACAGAAACTGGCCCTTCTTGGCTGTGCCGAACCCTTTTTCTGCCTAGTCCCACTGACCTGCACCTGGACCATATCCCTCCACACCTCTCTCATCCATGTACCTTTCCAAGTTTTTCTTAAATGTTAAAAGTGAGCCCGCATTCACCACTTCATCTGGCAGCTCATTCCACACTCCCACCACTCTCTGTGTGAAGAAGCCTCCTCCTAATATTCCCTTTAAACTTTTCCCCCTTCACCCTTAACCCATGTCCCCTAGTTTTTTTCTCCCCTAGCCTCAGTGGAAAAAGCCTGCCTGCATTCATTCTATCTATACCCATCATAATTTTATACACCTCTATCAAAACTCCCCTCATTCTTCTACGCTCCAGGGAATAAAGTCCTAACCAATTCAACCTTTCTCTGTAACTCAGTTTCTCAAGTCCCGGCAACATCCTTGTAAACCTTCTCTGCACTCTTTCAACCTTATTAATATCCTTCCTGTAATTAGGTGACCAAAACTGCTCACAATACTCTAAATTCGGCCTCACCAATGTCTTATACAATCTCACCATAACATTCCAACTCTTATACTCAATACTTTGATTTATAAAGGCCAATGTACCAAAAGCACTCTTTATGACCCTATCTACCTGTGACGCCACTTTTAGGGAATTATGTATCTGTATTCCCAGATCCCTCTGTTCTACTGCACTCTTCAGTGTTCTACCATTTACCTTGTATGTTCTACCTTGGTTTGTCCTTCCAAAGTGCAATACCTCACACTTGTCTGCATTAAACTCCATCTGCCATTTTTCAACCCATTTTTCTAGCTGGTCCAAATCCCTCTGCAAGCTTTGAAAACCTTCCTCACTGTCCACTACACCTCTAATCTTTGTATCATCAGCAAATTTGCTGATCCAATTTACCACATTATTATCCAGATCATTGATATAGATGACAAACAACAATGGACCCAGCACTGATCCCTGCGGCACACCACTAGTCACAGGCCTCCACTCAGAGAAGCAATCCTCCACACCCACTCTCTGGATTCTTCCATTGAGCCAATGTCTAATCCAATTTACTACCTCTCCATGTGTCCCTAGCGACTGAACTTTCCGAACTAACCTCCCATGCGGGACCTTGTCAAAGGCCTTACTGAAGTCCATGTAGACAACATCCACTGCCTTCCCTTCATCCACTTTCCTGGTAACCTCCTCGAAAAACTCTAATAGATTGGTTAAACATGACCTACCACTCACAAAGCTATGTTGACTCTTCCTAATAAGTCCCTGTCTATCCAAATATTTGTAGATCCTATCTCTTAATACTCCTTCCAATAATTTACCTACTACTGACGTCAAACTTACCGGCCTATAATTTCCCACATTACTTTTTGAGCCTTTTTTAAATAACGGAACAATGTAAACAACTTAAACAAGGAGTACAATATAAAGGGAAAGACTCTTAGTACGGTAGAGGATCAGAAGGACCTTGGGGTCCGGGTCCATAGGACTCTGAAATCGGCCCCGCAGGTGGAGGAGGTGGTTAAGAAGGCGTTTGGTATGCTGGCCTTTATCAATTGAGGGATTGAGTTTAGGAGTCCGGGGATAATGATGCAGCTATATAAGACCCTCGTCCCCACTTGGAGTACTGTGCTCAGTTCTAGTCGCCTCACTATAGGAAGGATGTGGAAAAGATTGAAAGGGTGCAGAGGAGATTTACAAGGATGTTGCCTGGATTGAGTGGCATGCCTTATGAGGATAGGCTGAGGGAGCTCGGTCTTTTCTCCTTGGAGAGACGAAGGATGAGAGGAGACCTAATAGAGGTGTATAAGATGTTGAGAGGCATAGATCGGGTGGACTCTCAGAGGCTTTTTCCCAGGGTGGAAATGTCTGCTACGAGAGGACACAGGTTTAGGGTGCTGGGGGGTAGGTACAGGGGAGATGTTAGGGGTACGTTTTTCACACAGAGGGTGGTGGGCGAGTGGAATCGGCTGCCGTCAGTGGTGGTGGAGGCGAACTCAATAGGGTCTTTTAAGAGACTCCTGGATGAGTACATGGAGCTTAATAGGATGGAGGGTTATAGGTAGATCTAGAAGGTAGGGATGTGTTCGGCACAACTTGTGGGCCGAAGGGGCTGTTTGTGCTGTAGTTTTTCTATGTTTCTATGGAACAACATGAGCTATCCTCCAATCATCCGGCACCTCACCTGTGGATACCGACATTTTAAATATATCTGCCAGGGCCCCTGCAATTTCAACACTAGTCTCCTTCAAGGTCCGAGGGGATACCCTGTCCGGTCCTGGGGATTTATCTACTCTGATTTGCCTCAAGACAGCAAGCACCTCCTCCTCTTTAATCTGTATAGGTTCCATGACCTCCCTACTTGTTTGCCTTATTTCCATAGACTCCTTGCCAGTTTCCTTAGTAAATACGGATGCAAAAAACCCATTTAATATCTCCCCCATTTCTTTTAATTCCACACATAGCCGACCACTCTGATCTTCAAGAGGACCAATTTTATCCCTTACTATCCTTTTGCTCTTAATATACCTGTAGAAGCTCTTAGGATTATCCTTCACCTTGTCTGCCAAAGCGACCTCATGTCTTCTTTTAGCCCTCCTGATTTCTTTCTTAAGTAGTTTCTTGCACTTTTTATACTCCTCAAGCATCTTATTTGCTCCCTGTTGCCGATACATGTCATACCTCTCTCTCTTCTTTATCAGAGTTCCAATATCCCTCGAGAACCAAGGTTCCTTATTCTTATTCACTTTGCCTTTACTCCTGACAGGAACATACAAACTCTGCACTCTCAAAATTTCTCCTTTGAAGGCCTCCCACTTACCAATCACATCCTTGCCAGAGAACAGCCTGTCCCAATCCACACTTTTTAGATCCTTTCTCATTTCTTCAAATTTGGCCTTTTTCCAGTTTAGAACCTCAACCCGAGGACCAGATCTATCTTTAGCCATGATCAAGTTGAAACTAATGGCGTTATGATGATCAAAGTGTTCCCCTACACACACTTCCGTCACTTGTCCTAACTCGTTTCCTAATAGGAGATCTAATATTGCATCCTCTCTAGTTGGTACCTCTATATATTGATTTAGAAAATTTTCCTGAACACATTTTACAAACTCTAACCCATCTGGACCTTTAACAGTATGGGAGTCCCAATCTCTATGTGGAAAATTAAAATCCCCTACTGTCACAACTTTATGTTTCCTGCAGTTGTCTGCTATCTCTCTGCAGATTTGCTCCTCCACTTCTCGCTGACTCTTGGGTGGTCTATAATACAACCCCATTAATGTGGTCATACCTTTCCTGTTTCTCAGCTCCACCCATATGGCCTCGGTAGACAAGCCCTCTAATCTGTCCTGCCTGAGCACTGCTGTAACATTTTCCCTGACTAGCAATGCCACCCCCCCCACCCTTCAGCCCTCTGCCTCTATCACGTCTGAAACATCGGAACCCTGGAACATTGAGCTGCCAGTCCTGCCCCTCCTGTAGCCAAGTTTCACTAGTGGCTAAATTGTCATAATTCCATGTGCCAATCCATGCCCTGAGCTCGTCTGCCTTCCCCACAATACTCCTGGCATTGAAATAGACACACCTCAGAAGATTATTACCACCACACACAAGCCTTCTATTTGTGATTTTGCATGAACTAATAACATCATTTATTTTCACCCCCGCTCCACTATCTGCTCTGGCACTCTGGTTCCCATCCCCCTGCAAATCTAGTTTATACCCTCCCCAAACCTTCTCAAGTGTCCGTTGTTATTTGTCATTTATATTAATGATTTGGATGAGAATTTAGGAAGCATGGTTAGTAAGTTTGTAATGACACCAAAATTGGTGGCAGAGTGGACAGTGAAGGTTATCTCAAAGAACAAAGAACAAAGAACAAAGAACAGTACAGCACAGGAAACAGGCCCTTCGGCCCTCCAAGCCTGTGCCGCTCCTTGGTCCAACTAGACCAATCGTTTGTATCCCTCCATTCTCAGGCTGCTCATGTGACTATCCAGGTAAGTCTTAAACGATGTCAGCGTGCCTGCCTCCACCACCCTACTTGGCAGCGCATTCCAGGCCCCCACCACCCTCTGTGCAAAAAACGTCCCTCTGATATCTGAGTTATACTTCGCCCCTCTCAGCTTGAGCCCGTGACCCCTCGTGATCGTCACTTCTGACCTGGGAAAAAGCTTCCCACTGTTCACCTTATCTATACCCTTCATAATCTTGTACACCTCTATTAGTTCTCCCCTCATTCTCCGTCTTTCCAAGGAGAACAACCCCAGTCTACCCAATCTCTCCTCATAGCTAAGACCCTCCATACCAGGCAACATCCTGATAAACCTTCTCTGCACTCTCTCTAATGCCTCCACGTCCTTCTGGTAGTGCGGCGACCAGAACTGGACGCAGTACTCCAAATGTGGCCTAACCAGCGTTCCATACAGCTGCATCATCAGACTCCAGCTTTTATACTCTATACCCCGTCCTATAAAGGCAAGCATACCATAGGCCTTCTCGGATTGCAACGGGATCTTGATCAATTGGGCCAGTGGGTTGATGAATGGCAGATGGAGTTTAATTTAGGTAAATGTGAGGTGATGCATTTTGGAGCTGGACCTACTCGGTTAATGGTAGGGCATTGGGCAGAGTTTTAGAACAAAGAGATCTAGGAGTACAGGTTCATAGCTCACTGAAAGTGGAGTCATAGGTGGACAGGGTGATGAAGAAGGCATTCGGCATGCTTGGTTTCATTGGTTAGAACATTGAATACAGGAGTTGGGACGTCTTGTTGAAGTTGTACAAGACATTAGTAAGGCCACACTTGGAAAGCTGTGTACAATTCTGGTCACCCTATTATAGAAAGATGTGGAGATGCCGGCGTTGGACTGGGGTGGGCACAGTAAGAAGTCTCACAACACTAGGTTAAAGTCCAACAGTATTATTTGGTAGCACGAGCTTTCGGAGTGCTGCTCCTTCATCAGGTGAGTGAAGAGTTCAGTTCACAAACAGGGCATATATAGACACAAACTCAATTACAAGATAATGGGTGGAATGCGAGTCTTAACATGTAATCAAGTCTTTACAGATACAGACAATGTGAGTGTAGAGAGGTTTAATCACAGGTTAAAGGGGTGTGAATTGTCTCAAGCCAGGACAGTTAGTGAGATTTTGCAAGCCCAGGCAAATCATGGAGGTTACATATAGTGTGATATGAACCCAAGATCCCGGTTGAGGCCATCCTCATGTGTGCGGAACTTGGCTATCAGTTTCTGCTTGGCGATTCTGCGTTGTTGTGTATCTTGAAGGCCGCCTTGGAGAACGTTTACCCGAAGATCAGAGGCTGAATGCCCTTGACCGCTGAAGTGCTCCCCAACAGGAAGGGAATACTCCTGCCTGATGGTATTATAGAAAGGATATTATTCAACTAGAAAGAGTGCAGAAGAGATTTACTAGGATGCTACTGGAATTTGATGGTTTGAGTTATAAGGAGAGGCTGGATAGACTGGGACTTTTTTCTCTGGAGAGTAGGAGGCTGAGAGGTGATCTTATAGAGGTCTGTAAAATAATGAGGGGCACAGATCAGCTAGATAGTCAATATCTTTTCCCAAAGGTAGGGGAGTCTAAAACTAGAGGGCATAGGTTTAAGGTGAGAGGGGAGAGATACAAAAGGGTCCAGAGGGACAATTTCTTCACACAGAGGGTGGTGAGTGCCTGGAACAAGCTACCAGAGGCAGTAGTAGAGGCGGGTACAATTTTGTCTTTTAAAAAGCATTTAGATAGTTACATGGGTAAAGAACAAAAGAACAAAGAACAATACAGCACAGGAACAGGCCCTTCGGCCCTCCAAGCCCGCGCCGCTCCCCGGTCCAGGATTGAATCCTGAATCCAGGATCCCCGCCCAATTTTCCAGCCTATCTACATACCAATATCCTATCCACCGAGCTGTCCCTCACAGCTACGATGCTTTGTTCATTACAACCTATTAACTCACCCCCACCCCCCTATTCCAGACCATGTGATCCCCAGGGAGAGGCGAAAACCCAGAGTGAAAAACCCCAGGGCCAATATGGGGAAAAAAAAAATCTGGGAAATTCCTCTCCGACCCCCTGAGGCGATCGAAACGAGTCCAGGAGATCACAATGGCCCTGATCGGAAAATGCTTCCCAACCCTAGTCATTTCCACTTCCATGAACACCATATGAATTCCCTGCCCCCGAGACAGGTTCCCAACTATCCGCAGTCTCGCTCTGTACTGGCACCAGCAAGATGATCATAGAATGAAGCCTTGAAACGAGAAACAAGGAACAATTAGCCCGCGCCGCTCCCTGGTCCAAACTAGACCACTCTTTTGTATCCCTCCATTCCCACTCCGGTCATATAGCTGTCTAGATAAGTCTTAAACGTTCCCAGTGTGTCCGCCTCCACCACCTTGCCCGGCAACACATTCCAGGCCCCCACGACCCTCTGTGTGAAATATGTCCTTCTGATATCTGTGTTAAACCTCCCCCCCTTCAAAGAACAAAGAACAGTACAGCACAGGAAACAGGCCTTCGGCCCTCCAAGCCTGTGCCGCTCAATGGTCCAACTAGACCAATCGTTTGTATCCCTCCATTCCCAGGCTGCTCATGTGACTATCCAGGTAAGTCTTAAACGATGTCAGCGTGCCTGCCTCCACCACCCTACTTGGCAGCGCATTGGGTATTCACCAAAATGGGTATCGAGGGATATGGGCCAAATGTGGGCAATTGGGATTAGCTTAGGGATTTTAACACGAAGGGCGGCATGGACATGTTGGGCCAAAGGGCCTGTTTCCATGCTGTAAACCTCTGTGACTCTATAGCTCAACACTTCTGGTACATTATTCATGTCTTCCTTTGTGAAGACTGAAGCAATGTACGAATTTAATTCATTTTGAAGGCACAATGGCAGTTTTGCAATCACAGATAACAAAGAAAAAAGGCATTATTTCTTCACAGTGTTAGGATCCCGGAGCAGAACTTCAAATTACATCAGGATGCCAGGTTTGATTTGATTTGATTTTAATTTGATTTGATTTATTATTGTCACATGTATTAGTGTACAGTGAAAAGTATTGTTTCTTGCTATACAGACAAAGCATACCGTTCATAGAGAAGGAAAGGAGAGAGTGCAGAGTGTAATGTTACAGTCATTGCTAGGGTGTAGAGAAAGATCAACTTGGTGCGAGATAAGTCCATTCAAAAGTCTGACAGCAGATGGGAAGAAGCTGTTCTTGAGTCGGTTTGGTACGTGACCTCAGACTTCAGGGGGCGATCCTCCCATCCCGACGCGCTAATTTTTAATCATGTCAGGCCAGGAGAATCACACGTGCGCCGATTCGTGGGATTCGTGCATGTGTTCCTGACGCACGCGCATCTCCGAGTGCCGGATATCTGGCACGGTGGGGACCACGCTGGAAACCGGCGGGACCAGCAGGTCAGTAATTTTAATCTTATTTCAATGTTCTTTGAATGTCATTATTGGGCCTGGGACTGAACTCTCCACCCCGATCGCATCTTCCACCCCACCAGTACAATTTCACTCTGGCGGGGTTCAGACTAGCTCCCCGCTTTCGGAGAACTAGCGGGAGACCCCCTGGAGTGAAGGGAGCAATAGTGGCCCCCCAGGGGGTCAAGCGGCATGGGGTGGTGCCCCTTGGGCATGGGCACCCTGACAGTGCCAGCCTGTGCCCTCTGGGCAGTGCCCAAGGGACTAAGTGTCCATGCCCAGGGGGCACCTTGGCACCGGGCATCAGGCAGTGCCAACGGGACGGGGCCTAGGGGTCGGGGCTTAGGGGCAATCAGTGGGGGTGGGAGGGTCCTGCTGTCACTCTGCATTGGGACTGATCAGGGCTGGAGAGAGGCCAGCGATTGGGCTGGGCTGGGAGAGGGGTGGTTTGCTGGGGAGGTCTGCCTCCTGTTGGGGGGGGTCTGCTGGAGTGGGGGAGATTGTCACTGCTGGACGGGAGGGGGGAGCGGGGGGAGCTGGTGATTGGGGCACTCCGGAAGGTGGGGGGGGGGAATGGTCGGGGCTGGCCAGGGAATGGTTGTGGGTGCCACGATCATGCCATGGGGATGTTGGGAGGGGCAGAACTGCGGGGATCCCGGTATGGCCAGTGATCGAGCTGACCAGCAAACCGCAGACTGACAGCCCCCACTGCACATGCGCAGAGTCCCGCAACTTTCAGACTCTGGCATAAATAGGCCCCAGCACCACCCAAGCTTTTAATGATATTCACGATTGTGACTTCTGCATTGCATGGAGTGTGGGAGATTCTAGTGTGAACTCACACTTAAAAAAAGAATCGTGATTTATACCGTGAATTCAGCACATACTTTGGGAGAATCGTCCTCAACAATTTTTCTAGTTTGGCATAAATATGAGGAAAGGATACTTCCTTCAAATGTGGAGATGCTGGTGTTGGACTGGGGTGGACAAAATGAGAGGTCATACGTCACTGGGTTATAATCCAACAGGTTTATTTGAAATTACAAGCTTTTGGAGCGCTGCTCCTTCGTCAGGTGAAGTGGAGTGAGATCCGCAGGCACAGAATCACTCCTTCCAGGAGTGATTCCACTGGCAAAGTAGGGATGATTAATAATGAAACAAACTTTATTTAATAACACAGTTTAAATATAACTCTAACAAATGAAGCAGCTTAACTATTAGTGGTTTAGTAATATTTAAAAATGAAAGGAAGCAACTTGACTTTCTAGCTTATTCCAGTTCCAAATAAGCCCCATTTAATGCATAAATCAGTTTAAATAAATACAGTTACAAAACCCAGGCATACTTGCTTTAGCATTTGTTAACAGTCTTGGAGCTTTCAGAGAGAGATAGAGTTCCAGAAGCCTTCAAAATCCTTCCAACTTTAACCAGGCTTCAGCTGCAAACTCACTGCTTTCTGCAAAAGCTTTTTCTCTCTGCTACAGACCCAGGACTGCGCATAAACCACATCATCGCATGGCCCTGTCAATCACTTTGATCAGAAAGCTGAAGGGAACAAAGTAAACAAAAGTGATTTAACTCTACTTAACAGAACCACATGCAAGGTGAGAATCATAGAATCATTGAATGCAGAAGAGACCCTTCGGCCCATTGAGTACTCCCCAACACAGAGGACCTGCAATCATATCCTTCCTATAATGTGGCGAGCAGAACACACAGTACTCCAGCTGTGGCCTCACCAAAGTTCTACACAACTCCAACATGACTTCCCTGCTTTTGTAATCTATTCCTCGATTGATAAAGACAAGTGTTCCATATGCCTTTTTCACCATCCCACTGACATCTGCCTTCAGAGACCTATGGACATGGGTGGCACGGTGGCACAATGTTTACCACTGCTGCCTCACAGTGCCAGGGAGCTGGATCCAATTCCTGGCTTGGATCACTGACTGTATGGTGTCTGCACGTTCTCCCCTGGTGCTCCGGTTTCCTCCCACAGTCCGAAAGACGTGCTGGTTAGGTGCATTGGCCGTGCTAAATTCTCCCTCAGTATACCCGAACAGGTGCCGGAGTGTGGCGACTAGGGGATTTTCACAGTAACTTCATTGCAGTGTTAATATAAGCCTGCTTGTGACACTAATAAATAAACATAAACTTAGCCAAACACACCAAGGCTAAAATGAGTAATTATCCTCCTTCCCCAGAATCTGAGCTGCATTCTCACCGACTGCCGAGAGCATAAAGCTGAATTTTTAAACATACCCCTTAAACATAAAAAACAATACATATACATTTATAGCAATTCCACTATTATTGTCACCACAGTGGAGGTGAGGAATTGGAAGACATTTTTGAAACATTTCTGCCTGAGCTAAGTGACCACAACTCAGTTTAAATTCACAAACAACTTATTTCACACAGAAACAAAGCACAGTTTATGAAACAATTGTCTTCCGAAACTCCAAGCAAGAAGCTAACCAGATAATTGGCCAATATTGTGCATGATTTTAGCAACCAGCAACTGAATGTGACTTTGGTGATTTTGAAGATGTCAAACAGGAAATCAAAGCTGAAAGAATTAAAGGTTGTTCCTCTGGATAAATACACCAGAATCGCTGGAGAAAGACAGAAAGCTATCAGAGCAGTCTAAAACGTCTCGGGACTTTGGGAACACCAGTCTCATTCAAAGACACCAGAATAAATGCTCGATTCTATGTCACGTGTCTGGAAAATGTGACACGCTTCTCAGTTTCCACACAGCTACAGATCTAGACCCGATTGCAGCTACATACGCAATTCCAACACGTACAAACAACAATCTCAAACTGTGCTAAACTCCTCACTGAAAGGTGTTACATACAATCTGCACGTTGGCCCCAATGTGACCCAGTCACATATTTACAGTGACAAATCCCATTCCATGGCAGAAACAGGCAGAGAAGGAACATCAGAGTCTACCTGAGCAGGATATTATTGAGAAAGTTGGCGATGAGTCTATACCTCGGGTCTCACCATTAAGGGTCATTAGGAAACTGAAGAGTGAGAAGGAGATTAGAATCTGCATTGAAACACGATCACCAAAGCAAGGTATACAACGAGAAAGACGCTCGATACTGACAACCAATGACACCAGAGGGAACATCCATGGTGTTAAACACTTTGTTCAACTAGACCCCAATGCAGGCGACCATCAAACTGAGCTTGCTGAAGAATCGAGGTGCCTTACAGCATTCTCCACTCACATCGGACTTTTTCGATACAAGAGGCTCAACTTTGGAGTCAGTTCAGAGCTGAGCTATTTCACACTGTGATTCGATCAGCGATTTCAGGAAATGAAACAGGCTGATCATCAGTGTTGAAATTCTCATCGGTAGTCACACTGAGAGTCAGGCGCACACACACACAGGCCAATAACGTCTTGGAAAATGTAACCTCATGTTGAAAAAAAGACAAGTGCATGTTCAGTGAAAGCAGAATTGAATTCTGTCATGTTGTGTTCAATGGTGAAGGAACATTGCCTGATGCAGGAATGTTGTCCCCTTTGCAAACACAGCGGCGGATCACACAAATGTGCAGGAAGTCTGGAGTCTGCAAAGACTCAGCACGCACTGTGGTCACTTTATTCCTGAATTTCCTGACCTCGCAGTGCTATTTAGAAACATAGAAACTAGAAGCAGGAGGAGGCCATTCGGCCCTTCGAGCCTGCTCCACCATTCATCTTGATCATGGCTGATCATCAAAAACAATATCCTGATCCCGCCATCCCCCCCATATCCCTGGATCCCGTTAGCCCCAAGAGCTATATCTAATTTAATTACGATGGGTGTACCAACACCACATGGACAACCTTCTCAAGGGCAACTTGAGATAGGCCATGAATGCTGGCCTAGCCAGTGACCCCCACATCTCATGAAAGAAAATGCATTTTAAAAATTGCATTGTGTATTTTGTCCACTTGAGGCTACCATAAACACATGTATCAGCAGAGGGAGTCTGTTAGGTAGAAGTGTTAATAAATCATCCATGTTTTTCATGTATTTCTAATTTTAAATGCCTCCAGTAGAATTTACAAATTTCAGTCCCAAAACTTCACGGGGATTCAATCCAGACATTAATCTTTGCAAACAGATTAAACTCAGTGAAACACAAGTCATTCTGTCACTTTGTCCCTTGTTTTCACCTGTTTCTGTCCCATCAGTGAATGTTGGAAAACCTCAACACACAGATATCTTCCAAACCAGCAGCTGAACATATGAGCACTCTGGGTCGGGACTCCAATGCCTATCACCAAGAGTGGCTCGGTAGTACCACCACAGACCTGCTGGCTCCACCGATCTCCCCATCCTTAATGATGGAGGAGCCCAGCACATCAGTACAAAAGATAAGGGGGAAGCATTCGCAACAATCTTCAGCCAGAAGAGCCAAATGGATGATCCATCTCGGCTTCCTCCAATTATCTCCAGCATCATAGATGCCAGTCTCCAGTCAATTCGATTCACTCCAAGTGATAACAGGAAATGGCTGAAAGCACCGGATACTGTAAAGGCAATGGACCCTGATATCATTCTGACAGTAGTTCTGAAGACTTGTACTCCAGAACTTGCCGTTCCTCTAGACAAGCTGTTCCAATACAGCTACAGCACTGACATCTACCCGGCAATGTGGAAAATTGCCCAGGTATGTCCTATACACAAGAAACAGGACAAATCCAACCCGGCCAATTACCGCCCCATCAGTCTACTCTCGATCATCAGTAAAGTGATGGAAGGGGTCACCAACAGTGCAATCAAGCAGCAGCTCAGCAATAACCTGCTCAGTGACGCCCAGTTTGGGTTCTGCGAAAGTCACTCAGTTCCTGACCTCATTACAGCCTTGGTTCAAACATGGACAAAAGAGTTGAACTGAAGTGATGAGGTGAGATGAACTGTCCTTTACATCGAGGCAGCATTGGACCCAGTATGGCACAAGGCAGCCCTTGCAAACTGGGAGAAACTGGGAATCGGGGGAAATGTCTCTGCTGGTTGGAATCATACCTGGCACAAAGGAAGATGGTTGTGGTGACTGGAGGTGAATCATCTCACTTCCAGGACATCTCTGCAGGAGTTCCTCAGGGTAGTGTCCTAGGCCCAACCACCTTCAGCTGATTCATCAATGACCTTCCCTCCATCACAAGATCAGGAGTGCGGATGTTTGTAGATGATTCCACAATGTTCATTATCATTCGGGATTCCACAGATACTGAATCAGTCCATGTCCAAATGAAACAAAAGGTGGATAAGATTCAGACTTGGGCTGATAAGTGACAAGTAACATTCATGCCACCCAACAAGAGAGAATCTGACCATCTCCCCATGACTTTCAGCTGCATTAGCATTTCTGAATCCCCCACTATCAACACCCTGGGTCTTACCATTGACCAGAAACTGAACTGGACTAGCCAGGTGGTAAAAGAGGGGGAGGTGTGGCATTGTTAGTCAAGGACAGTATTACGGTGGCAGAAAGGACATTTGATGAAGACTTGTCTACTGAGGTAGTTTGGGCTGAGGTTAGAAACAGGAAAGGAGAGGTCACCCTGTTGGGAGTTTTTTATAGACCTCCGAAAAGTTCCAGAGATGTAGAGGAAAAGATTGCAAAGATGATTCTGGATAGGAGCAAAAGTAACAGGGTAGTTGTACTGGGGGACTTTAACTTTACAAATATTGACTGGAAAAGCTATAGTTCGAGTACTTTAGAGGGGTCGGTTTTTGTCCAGTGTGTGCAGGAAGGCTTCCTGACACAGTATGTAGATAGACCAACAAGAGGCGAGGCCACATTGGATTTGGTACTGGGTAATGAACCAGGCCAGGTGTTAGATTTGGAGATAGGTGAGCACTTTGGTGACAGTGACCACAATTCGATTACGTTTACTTTAGCAATGGAAAAGGATAGGTATATACCAAAGGGCAAGAGTTATAGCTGGGGGAAAGGAAATTATGATGCGATTAGGCGAGATTTAGCTGGCATAGGTTGGGGAAGGAAACTGCAGGGGATGGGCACAATTGTAATGTGGAACTTGTTCAAGGAACAGCTACTACGCGTCCTTGATAAATACGTACCTGTCAGGCAGGGAGGAAGCAGACGTGTGAGGGAACCGTGATTTACTAAGGAGGTTGAATCTCTTGTGGAGAGGAAAAAGGAGACTTATGTTAAGATGAGACGTGAAGGCTCAGTTAGGGAGCTTGAGAGTTACAAGTTAGCCAGGAAGGACCTAAAGAAAGAGTTAAGAAGAGCCAGGAGGGGACATGAGAAGTCTTTGGCAGGTAGGATCAAGGAAAACCCTAAAGCTTTCTATCGGTATGTCAGGAGTAAAAGAATGACTAGGGTAAGATTAGGGCCAGTCAAGGACAGGAGTGGGAAGTTGTGCGTGGAGTCTGAAGAGATAGGAGAGGCACTAAATGAATATTTTTCGTCGGTATTCACACTGGAGAGGGACAGTGTTGTTGAGGGGAGTACTGAGATGCAGGCTGTTGGACTGGATGGGGGGATTGATGTTCATAAGGAGGAGGTGTTAGCAATTCTGGAAAGGGTAAAAATAGGTAAGTCCCCTGGGCCGGATGGGATTTATCCTAGGATTCTCTGAGAGGCTGGAGAGTAGATTGCAGAGCCTTTGGCTTTGATCTTTGTGTCGTCATTGTCTACAGGAACAGTGCCAGAAGACTGGAGGATAGCAAATGTTGTCCCCTTGTTCAAGAAGGGGAGTAGGGACAACCCTGGTAATTATAGACCGGTGAGCCTTACTTCTGTTGTGGGCAAAGTATTGGAAAGGATTATAAGAGATAGGATTTATAATCACCTAGAAAGGAATAATTTGATTAGGGATAGTCAGCACGGTTTTGTGAAGGGTAGGTCGTGCCTCACAAACCTTATTGAGTTCTTTGAAAAGGTGACCAAAGAGGTGGATGAGGGTAAAGCGGTTGATGTGGTGTATATGGATTTCAGCAAAGCGTTTGATAAGGTTCCCCATGGTGAGCTTTTGCAGAAAATACGGACACATGGGATTGAGGGTGATTTAGTGGTTTGGACCAGGAATTGGCAAGCTGTAAGAAAACAAAGGGTGGTGGTTGATGGGAAATATTCATCCTGGAGTTCAGTTACTAGTGGTGTACCGCAAGAATCTGTTTTGGGGCCACTGCTGTTTGTCATTTTTATTAATGACCTGGATGAGGACATGGAAGGATGGATTAGTAAATTTGCGGATGACACTAAAGTCGGTGGAGTTGTAGACAGTGCGGAGGGAAGTGGCAGGTTACAGAGGGACATAGATAAGCTGCAGAGCTGGGCTGAGAGGTGGCAAATGGAGTTTAATGCGGAAAAGTGTGAGGTGATTCACTTTGGAAGGAGTAACAGGAATACAGAGTACTGGGCTAATGGTAAGATACTTGGTAGTGTGGATGAAGGCCGGTCAAGGACAGTAGTGGGAACTTGTTATGGAGTCAGTAGAGATAGGCGAAGTGATGAATGAATACTTTTCTTCAGTGTTCACCAAGGAGAGGGGCCATGTTTTTGAGGAAGGGAAGGTGTTACAGGCTAATAGGCTGGAGGAAATAGATGTTCGGAGGGAGGATGTCCTGGCAGTTTTGAATAAACTGAAGGTCGATAAGTCCCCTGGGCCTGATGAAATGTATCCTAGGATTCTTTGGGAGGCAAGGGATGAGATTGCAGAGCCTTTGGCTTTGATCTTTGGGTCCTCGCTGTCCACGGGGATGGTGCCAGAGGACTGGAGAATGGCGAATGTTGTTCCTCTGTTTAAGAAAGGGAATAGAAATGATCCTGGTAATTATAGACCGGTTAGTCTTACTTCGGTGGTTGGTAAATTGATGGAAAAGGTCCTTAGAGATGGGATTTACGACCATTTAGAAAGATGCGGATTAATCCGGGATAGTCAGCACGGATTCGTGAAGGGCAAGTCGTGCCTCACAAATTTGATTGAATTTTTTGAGGAGGTAACTAAGTGTGTTGATGAAGGTAGGGCAGTTGATGTCATATACATGGATTTTAGTAAGGCCTTTGATAAGGTCCCCCATGGTCGGCTTATGATAAAAGTGAGGAAGTGTGGGATAGAGGGAAAGTTGGCCGATTGGATAGGTAACTGGCTGTCTGATCAAAGACAGAGGGTGGTGGTCGATGGAAAATTTTCGGATTGGAGGCAGGTTGCTAGCGGAGTGCCGCAGGGATCGGTGCTTGGTCCTCTGCTCTTTGTGATTTTTATTAATGACTTAGAGGAGGGGGCTGAAGGGTGGATCAGTAAATTTGCTGATGACACCAAGATTGGTGGAGTAGTGGATGAGGTGGAGGGGTGTTGTAGGCTGCAAAGAGACATAGATAGGATGCAAAGCTGGGCTGAAAAATGGCAAATGGAGTTTAACCCTGATAAATGTGAGGTGATTCATTTTGGTAGGACAAATTTAAATGTGGATTACAGGGTCAAAGGTAGGGTTCTGAAGACTGTGGAGGAACAGAGAGATCTTGGGGTCCATATCCACAGATCTCTAAAGGTTGCCACTCAAGTGGATAGAGCTGTGAAGAAGGCCTATAGTGTGTTAGCTTTTATTAACAGGGGGTTGGAGTTTAAGAGCCGTGGGGTTATGCTGCAACTGTACAGGACCTTGGTGAGACCACATTTGGTATATTGTGTGCAGTTCTGGTCACCTCACTATAAGAAGGATGTGGAAGCGCTGGAAGATTTACCATGATGCTGCCTGGTTTGGATGGTAGGTCTTATGAGGAAAGGTTGAGGGAGCTAGGGCTGTTCTCTCTGGAGTGGAGGAGGCTGAGGGGAGACTTAATAGAGGTTTATAAAATGATGAAGGGGATAGATAGAGTGAACGTTCAAAGACTATTTCCTCGGGTGGATGGAGCTATTACAAGGGGGCATAACTATAGGGTTCGTGGTGGGAGATATAGGAAGGATATCAGAGGTAGGTTCTTTATGCAGAGAGTGGTTGGGGTGTGGAATGGACTGCCTGCAGTGATAGTGGAGTCAGACACTTTAGCAACATTTAAGCGGTTATTGGATAGGCACATGGAGCACACCAGGATGATAGGGAGTGGGATAGCTTGATCTTGGTTTCAGATAAAACTCGGCACAACATCATGGGCCGAAGGGGCTGTACTGTTCTATGATCTATGTTCTATGAACAGAGGGATCTGGGTGTCCATGTGCATAGATCCCTGAAAGTTGGCACCCAGGTTGATAGGGTTGTTAAGAAGGCGTACGGTGTGTTAGCCTTTATTGGTAGAGGGATTGAGTTTCGGAGCCAGGAGGTCATGCTGCAACTGTACAAAACTCTGGTGCGGCCGCATTTGGAGCATTGCGTACAGTTCTGGTCGCCGTATTGTAGGAAAGATGTGGAAGTGTTGGAAAGGGTGCAGAGGAGATTTTCCAGGATGTTGCCTGATATGGTGGGAAAATCGTATGAGGAAAGGCTGAGGGGCTTGAAGTTGTTTTCGTTAGGGAGAAGAAGGTTAAGAGGTGACTTCATAGAGGCATACAAGATGATCAGAGGATTAGATAGGGTGGATAGTGAGAGCCTTTTTCCTCGGATAGTGTTGGCTAGCACGAGGGGACATAGCTTTAAATTGAGGGGTGAGAGATATAGGACAGATGTTAGAGGTAGGTTCTTTACTCAGAGAGTAGTAAGGACATGGAATGCCCTGCCTGCAGCAGTAGTGGACTCGTCAACATTAAGAGCATTCAAATGGTTATTAGATAAACATATGGATGATATTGGAATAGTGTAGATTAGAGGGGCTTTAGATTGGTACCACTGTTCGGCGCAACATTGAGGGCCGAAGGGCCTGTACTGGGCTGTAATGTTCTATGTTCTATATAAATACTGTGGCTACAAAGCAGGTTGGAGACTGGGAATTCTGGGTGAGTCACTCATCTCCTGACTCCTGGAACCATTCCATCATCGACAAGGCACAAGTCAGGAATGTAACGAAATATTCTCCTGGATGAGTGCAGCTCCAACAACACTCAAGAAGCTGGACTTTGTCCAGGACAAAGCAGCCCTCTTAATTGACATCCCATCCACCACCTTAACTATTGACTCCCTCCACCGCTGACGCACAGTGGCAGCCATTTGTACCATTTCCACGATGCATTGAAGCAACCCGGCAAGACTCCTTTGAGAGTATTTTCCAAACCCACAATCTCTACCATCCAGATGGACAAGGGAAGCAGACACATGGGAACACCACCCTCTACAAGTTCCCCTCCAAGCTACACTCAACCTAACTTGGAAATATGTCACTGTTCCCTCACTGTCACTGGGTCAAATCCTGGAACTCCCTTCCTAACAACACTGTGGATGTGTGAAAGAATAAATATAGGATCCAGTTTTTGAACTCAAACATGTTAGAATGCACTTCCCCATTTTAAACTGGTCAGCGATCTTGTGAAATCTCACCAGTATGTTTGTTTCTTTGTTAACACCAAGTTTACTGACGGAAGCAAGAAGATCAGATAGTGAGCAATGGTCTTAGTCCTGTCGAGTGGGTGCTGAGCCTTCAGAGAGCTCTGTGTGCTGCAGGATGAAGAGAATGCTGTGGATCGTGCTGTGTACACTCACAGTGCGCAGCTCAGCAGAATGTATGTATTTTCAAAGAATGAAGTCATTTTCCCTCTGCTATACTGTTTCAGTAAAATAATTCAGTGTCGAAAAAAACTGGCTCGCCGCAAGTGAGAAAGATCAGTGACTTTGTGTTACACGGAATATTATACTGAATATAAAACTTAATATTATACTGAATATTATACCAACAAGACTACTGTGGGTCGGTTTAGCTCAGTTGGATGGTCAGCTGGTGAATTATGCCAACAGTGCGGGTTCAATTCCCATATCGGCTGAGGTTATTCATGAAGGCCCTGCCTTCTCAACCCTGCCCCTTGCCTGAGATGTAATGATCCTCAGGTTAAATCAGCACCAGTTGGCTCTCCCTCTCAAAGGGTAGAGCAGCCTCTGGTCATCTGGCACTGTGGTGACTTTACTGTTCCAGAATATATATTGAATTGTATTCTGAATATTATACAGAATACACACGGAAAATCTTGCTGAATATTATACTCAATATGACACTGAATATAATGCTTTCACACTGAATATCTTACTGAATATTGTGCTGAATTTTATACCGATATAGGATCAGGGGCTGCCCTGTCAGAAGAATTGTTAAGAATGTGTGTTGTTAGATTTGTGTGTTTGGTTTAGCTTCCTTTGTAAGTAAGAACATTTTACAATGCGGTAAATAAAAACCCTCAAACATAAGATACTATAACGAGAGGATAAATCAGATAGACAGGTGGATAAGATCATTGCGAAGGCATATGGGAAACTTTCCTGTTATCAATTGATACATAGAGTACGGAAAGAGGGAGGTTATTCTCGCACTGGTTAGAGGCTTTGGTCTCTGGAATGAATGAGGGATATGCTTGTGGATCTGTACGCTAACTTTCTGTGTTCCCAGTGTGAGCACTCCCAAGTCTCTCTGAACACCAACATTTACAAGTTTCACCCTTTTTAAATAAAAATCTGGAATTAAAAGCCGAATGATGACCAGGTCGATTGTCGCAAAAGCCCATCTGATTCACTCATGTCCTTTCGGGAAGGAAATCTGACATCCTTACCCAGCCTGGCCCACGTGACTCCAGACCCAAGGACGGTTCCAGGAAGATTCGCTGCGCCGATTCCTGGGTTCAGCATTTGGTCTTTTGGGGAAAGGGTGAGCAGATTGTGTCTATAACTTTGGAGTTTAGAAGATTGAAAGGTGATCTTCTTGAAACATATTAGAATCTGAGCGGGCCTGACATATAGACGCTGAGAGGAAGCTTTTCCGCATCTCGAACAAGGGGGGCACATTTTCAGAATAAGGGTCTCCAGTTTAAGATGGAGATGCACAGGAACTTTTTCTCTCCGAGAGTCATTCGTTTGCAGAATTCACTTCCCCAGACAGCAGTGGAAGCTGAATCATTGAATATATCCAAGGTTTATTCAGATTTTTAACCTACAAGTCAAAGGTTATGGGAACAGGCAGGAGAATGGGGTTAAGACCACAATCAGATCAGCCATGACCTTAATGAATGGTGGAGCAGGCTTGAAGGGCTGAATGGCCTACCCCAGGCTTATTTCTTATCATCTAATGACGTTACGAACTGTTTCACACTCTAGTTAGACTGCAGCTGGAGTACACACCTCCACAGGGGCAACATGATGGCACAGTGGTTAGCACTGCTGCCTCACAGCGCCAACAACCCAGGTTCGATTCCTGGCTTGGGTCACTGTCTGTGCAGAGTCTGCACGCTGTCCCTGTGTCTGCGTGGGTTTGCTCCGGGTGCTCCGGTTTCCTCCCACAGTCTGAAAGATGTGCGGGTTAGGTGCATTAGCCACGCTAAATTCTTCCTCAGTGTACCCAAACATGCGCCGGAGTGTGGCGACTAGGGGATTTTCACAGTAACTTCATTGCAGTGTTAATGTAAGCCTACTTGTGACATAATAAATAAAAAAATAATCTTTTTAATCCCTGAGGGACCAAAAATCTGTCTATCCAAGAGTTAACTTTATTCAGCTCAGGAGCAGCTATAACCCTCTGGCATAGAGATTCCCAAAGGATCACTATCCTTTAGTGAAGAAATTTCTCCTCATCTCTGTCCAAAATAGTCGGCCTTTATCCTTGTAGAATCATAGAATCCCCGCAGTACAGAAGGAGGCCATTCAGCCCATCGAGTCTGTACTGACCACAACCTAATTCAGGTTCTACCTCCGTAACCTTCATTTATCCTGTTATTCCCCCTGACACTAAGGGGCAATTTATCACGGCTAATCAATCTAACCTGCACATCTTTGGAGTGTGCAAGGAAACCGGAGCACCCAGAGGAAACCCACGCAGACACGGAAAGAACGTGCAGACTCCACACAGACAGTGACCCGAGGCTGGAATTGAACCTGGGTCTCTGGCGCTGTGAGACAATAATCCCCCAGCCAGGGGAAACAATCTCTCAGTGTCCACCCTTTCACAATCTTGTAGCTATCGATGAGATGACCTGTTACTCTTTAAAACTCCAGAGAATAGTGAGCGGTTTATTCAGTCTCTCGCCACAGCACAACCATCTCAACCCAGGGACCAATCTAGTGAACATTCACTTTACCGTCTTCTATACAAGTCTATCCTTCCTAAATATGGAAAGTACAATTGTAAATATTCCAGATGCAATCCCACCAAACTCTACAATTGTAGCAAGACTTTGTTATTCTTGTACTCCAATCCTCTTACAATAAAGGCTAACATGCCAGTTTCCTTCCTAATTGCTGGTGGACCTACACGCTAACTTTCTGTGTTCCCATTGTGAGCACTCCCAAGTCTCTCTGAACATCAACATTTACAAGTTTCACCCTTTTAAAATAAAAATCTGGAATTAAAACTCTAATGATGACCATGTTGATTGTCATAAAAACCCATCGGATTCACTCATGTCCTTGAGGGAAGGAAATCTGACATCCTTACCCAGCCTGGCCCACATGTGACTCCAGATCCATATTGATGTGACTCCTAACATTCCTCTGAAATGTCATTCCGTTCAAGGCCACATCCCATGAATGAATAAAACAAATGGCCTGCCCCGTATCCTGAGAATGTGACCCTTTGTTCTAGACACCAGCCGGGGCAAAGATCATCCCTGCATCCAGTCTGTCCAGCTCTGTCAGAATTTAAAGATTTTAATCAGATTCCCTCTCATTCTTCTAAACTCCAGTGAATAGAACATTGTCGACCCAATCTCTCCTCATACGTCAACCCTGCCTGCCCAGGAATCGGTCTGGTCAACCTTCACTGCACCCCCTCCAATGGCAAGTAAATACTTTCTTAGGCTGGAGACTCTTGGCCAATCCTGAAGGGTTGGAACCATTGCCTCTTGAGGGGGATCAATACCCATATTAATAATTATGGAGGAAAATAATAGCCACATGAATAACTGTGTCCAGTGAAAGGGTTAACATGGACAAATCACAGAGCTTACCCAATGTGTAATTACAAGGTGGTTATTACAAGCAACTAGTTCCGGACACTTGACCTTCAGGTAAAGAAGGGAGAAAGGTACTATGCTGGGAGAAGGCTTTTACATCCCACTGGACAAGGGAGTGACCCGTGTTCGGGTATGTAGACACAGTTGGAATGTCTAAAGATAGAGGAAAATAATACTCAAATGAGGCAGTGAAAACCTCACGTCTATTGGATATTATAATTAAGCAAGTGCAAGGTGATTGTGATTGGTTTTAAATATTACACTTTTATGATGTTACATTAACTATTAACTGTGATTGGATGGAGATAACTCCTATTCTGTTGTTGGTGTATGCTAATTATTTGTAATCATAGCTGAGACTTTAATTGCCTTTATATCTCTGAATTCTTTACTCTGAATGGACATTCAGGGGCCGATAGCTATTGTAAAGTTCATCTTCAAACCATTCCATTACTTTGGCTACTTGAGGGGAATACAGCAAGAAAGCCTTCGTAACAGCTTCCATCCCAGTTAGGTGTTTAAACGGCATTTTGTGTTTTCCAGTTAGCCGTCGGAATGGCTGGAGCATGGAGACAGCGGAGGAGGTGACAGGGAGGGAAGGAAAAGCTACTGTTCTGTTCTGCAAATTCACTCACCCTTACTCGGGATATAATGGCAACATCACGGTCAAATGGATAAAAGAAAAGAAAGTGATGTTTAGTTTTACAAATCATCCAACACAAAACGCAACGGGCAGAAAGTTTCAGAATGTGATCAACCTGAATTTTAACAATCGTTACCAAATTCTGGGAAACCCGAGGAAGAACAAAATTTCAATCATCATCAAACAGCTGAATAAAGAGGACACAAGAAATAAATACAGCTGTCGCGTGGAGTTCGATAACAAACCAAAAGCAGCTTATGAATTGGAGCACGGAGTTCTCACAATGAGAGGTGAGGAATATTTCAAATTCGATACAAGATTGTATGTAAAGTCAATCCAAACACAAACACAAAATGTTTTAAAGATGTGCAGCTGAGGTGCATTGGCCATGCTAAATTGCCCCTTAGTGTCCCGGGATGTGTAGGTTAGAGGGATTAGCGGGGTAAATACGTGGGGTTACGGGGACAGGTGGGATTGTTGTCAGTGCAGACTCGATGGGCTGAATGGCCTCCTTCTGCACTGTAAAGTTTCTATGATTCTGTGATAAAGAGTTCATTCTTGGTTTGTGGGCAATGCTGATAGTTATCGTCCATCCCAGGAAGTTTATGGGGCATCTTCTTCCTGAATCACTGATGATTCACTGGGCCACTGGGAGACGGCAACTTTAGTGTGGAATGGATTGCCCCTAAACCAGGGTGGTACAGGGCAAACTAGATGTCATTCAACATTTATTGCTCACCCCTGGTATCCCTGTAAAAGTGGTGACATAACTGAGTGGCTCACATTGACACACCCGGTGGCTGGATTGTAGAGGGAGGGATTTGGACTTGTCATGTTTCACATTGCAAAGAAATCTAAAACTGATTAAATATTGACTCCTGGACTGGGATTCTCCAATTGCACTCAGACCAGTTTTCAAACTCTGCCCGGTTCCCCTCTCTCCTTTGCAGGCTATGAGGCCGGTGAGCCTCCAGGCCCCGGGGCCTCTCTCCAAGCAGCAGCTTCCCTCTCCAGTAGCTCTCAGCTCCCAGTCTGGCACCGGCAGCAGCAGGTGCAGCAAATCCAGGGTGTAATGAAGCCAATCAGGCAGCTCCAATCCACTAGGCCCTGCTTAGGACTGCAGTTCAGCAGGCCCAGTCCAGGGCCTGCCTTATACAAGGCTCAGGTAATGGACAGGCACTGCCTGTTACCAGGGGAACTCATATTCATTGAACTCCACAGGGAAATCAATCAGTAATTTCCCATGGACCTCGCAGGGGTTATCACAAAGGTTAATGAGATACAGATGGGGAGCACACACTGGATAATGATTTGAGCACATGTAGAGGCATTTATAGATACTGGTGATGGATTGTAGAAATAAGAGTTATGCATTTGTGATTCACAGGTGAGTGATTAATCTTAAACCCAGAACAGGGAATTATTAGGTGGAATTTAATGTGATGGTGGTTTCACCCGCTGACTGGAGAGCCAGTATCACCTAATTTGGGAAGGCTTGCACCATTCAGTGCAATCAGGCACTCACCAGGGCAGCACTGGGCCTTTCCTGTGACCAAGACCCTGGGTGAGGTCCCAATCAGAGGCCAGCTACTCTTCATGGCTCAGTGGTGCCACTGTGGAGGATGTGGCTGCTGCTGGTACTACACCCACACAAATACCACGTTAACCAATGGAGCCAGGCACAGGTGAGTGATTGCAGGATTGGAGGAGGGGTCCCAGGGGAGGAAGTGTGGAGGCGGCGGGTCAGCAACAAACACAAGGGGTGACTCTCAGCAGGCTTCCCAGTTCCCACAATCCAGTGCTGAGTGGGACCCCCATGGAAGCCCACTAGCAACATGGGAAGCGTTTGCTTTTTGGACTTTGTAACAAGCCCCCCAACCCACCACTGGATTAACATCGGACAAGGGATGAGGTCCTTACATTGACACTAATTGCTAATTAAGGGCTACATTTGTTGGCATGGTGGAAGGATTATTATTCATGAAGCTTCTTAAGACACTAAGGGACAATTTAACATGGCCAACCCACCTAACCAGCACTTCAGAGCAGATTTAAATAGCGACTTTTTCTAATTGGATATGAGTTGTGTTTAATTATATGTAAGGAGAGGTTTTCCCTGAACATCTTTAAAGACACATTTTCTGTAACTGTGCAATTGTGTTTGGAGATATTTGTTTGTAATGATTGACTCTGTAATTAAATATAAGACTAAGATTAGGATGAGGATCATCCTTCACTAACTGGCGCTCTGGAGTAGAATGAATTTCAAATGGGAAGGTACAAGACTGAGATTTACATCTTTGTGAGTGCCTGGGGCGCTGCCTGCTGTGACTTTAGTTAAAGTTAATTTATTAGTCGCAAATAAGGCTTCCATTAACACTGAAATGAAGTTACTGTGAAATTCCCCTAGTCACCACACTCTGGCACCTGTTCAGGTCAGTGCACCTAACCAGCACGTCTTTCAGAATGTGGGAGGAAACCGGAGCATCCGTAGGAAACCCATGCAGACAACGTGCAGACTCCACACTAACAGTGACCCATTCCGGGAATCAAATCTAGGTCCCTGGCGCTGTGAGGCAGCAGTGCTAACCACTGTGCCACCCCATGAGGGGGGGGCAGTTGTAGACAGAGAGCAATGGGAGTATGTCTCTGTCTAGTACGGGCAGGCTGAGATGACTTGTCCATGGTCTTAAGAACAAAGAACAGTACAGCACAGAAAACAGGCCCTTCGGCCCTCCAAGCCTGTGCCGCTCCTTGGTCCAACTAGACCAATCGTTTGTATCCCTCCATTCCCAGGCTGCTCATGTGACTATCCAGGTAAGTCTTAAACGATGTCAGCGTGCCTGCCTCCACCACCCTACTTGGCAGCGCATTCCAGGCCCCCACCACCCTCTGTGTAAAACTCTAATATCTGAGTTTTACTTCGCCCCTCTCACCTTGAGCCCGTGACCCCTCGTGAACGTCACTTCTGATCTGGGAAAAAGCTTCCCACCGTTCACCCTATCTATCCCCTTCATAATCTTGTACACCTCTATTAGATCTCCCCTCATTCTCCGTCTTTCCAGGGAGAACAACCCCAGTTTACCCAATCTCTCCTCATAGCTAAGACCCTCCATACCAGGCAACATCCTGGTAAACCTTCTCTGCACTCTCTCTAATGCCTCCACGTCCTTCTGGTAGTGCGGCGACCAGAACTGGACGCAGTACTCCAAATGTGGCCTAACCAGCGTTCTATACAGCTGCATCATCAGACTCCAGCTTTTATACTCTAGACCCCGTCTTATAAAGGCAAGCATACCATATGCCTTCTTCTCCACCTGTGTTGCCACCTTCAAGGATTTGTGGACGAGCACACCTAGGTCCCTCTGTGTTTCTATACTCCTGATGACTCTGCCAAAGCCGCCCCAAAAGCCACCAGCACAATCCATTTTCATCCCACCAGTCACATCTTCCATCAGACCCGGCAGGAAATCCTCTCCAATGGAGCAAGACCCATTTTCTCATCCTTTAACATCATCATCCTGATGTTTAAATCCCTCCATGTCCTTTTCTATCTCAGTGCTGTCACATCCTCCAGACCAATTTCCCTCAAATCTCAGCACCTTTCCAACTTCACTTCCTGAAGGGAACATTGACTTCCACGTGTTTGTATAAATCTAGGTCGGTGTTGTCTGTCTTCAGGGATGTCACAGGGGAGATAAACATTGTAGAAACTACATTTAATAAAACTACACGATAGATTAATATCTGTTCTTTCAAATCCTCCCTCCCTCAGGTCAGAGCGATTCGCGGGCAGTGACTGGGGTGAAGGGAGATTCTGTCACTCTGTCCTGCACCTTCAATCCCCCTTGGCGTTCTCCCAGCTCCCTCACTGTCCTCTGGATGAAGAGGAATCTACGCAAAGATCCCACTGTTTTTAATTACACTCGTTCCCTCGGGGCTGGTTCTGGCTACACTGACCGAGTCACTGTGAATGAAGGAGATCGATATGAACTGATTGGAAACACAACCCAAGGAGACGCTTCCCTAAGGATGAGGAACCTGCAGCTGAACGACACCGATGATTACTTCTGTCACGTACACATCAAGAATAGGAATCGGGAATGTGTGATTCAGGATGTGATGCAACTCCAGGTTGTTGGTAAGAAAACATCAATGTTTGTGATGTGGGGACATGGATAAAGCATGGTATAGCAGGTGGCACAGTGGTTAGCACTGCTGCCTCACAGTGCTAGCAATTTCCGGCTTGCATGTTGTGGAGTTTGCATGTTCTTCCTGTGTCGGTGTGGTTTACCATAAGACATAGGAGCAGAAGTAAGGCCATTCGGCCCATCGAGTCCACTCCTCCATTCAATCATGGTTGATTTCAACTCCATTTACCCGCTCTCTCCCCATAGCCCTTAATTCCTCGAGAAATCAAGAATTTATCAATTTCTGTCTTGAAGACGCTCAACGTCTCGGCCTCCACAGCCCTCTGTGGCAATGAATTCCACAGACCTACCACCCTCTGGCTGAAAAAATTTCTCCTCATCTCTGTTCTAAAGTGACTCCCTTTTATTCTAAGGCTGTGCCCCCGCGTCCTAGTCTCCCCTGCTAATGGAAACAACTTCCCTACGCCCATCCTATCTAAGCCGTTCATTATCTTGTAAGTTTCTATTAGATCTCCCCTCAACCTCCTAAACTCCAATGAATATAATCCCACGATCCTCAGACGTTCATCGTATGTCAGGCCTACCATTCCTGGGATCATCCGTGTGAATCTCCGCTGGACCCGCTCCAGTGCCAGTATGTCCTTCCTGAGGTGTGGGGCCCAAAATTGCTCACAGTACTCCAAATGGGGCCTAACCAGCGCTTTATAAAGCCTCAGAAGTACATCCCTGCTTTTGTATTCCAAGCCTCTTGAGATAAATGACAACATTACATTTGCTTTCTTAATTACGGACTCAACCTGCAAGTTTACCTTTAGAGAATCCTGGACTAGGACTCCCAAGTCCCTTTGCACTTTAGCATTATGAATTTTGTCACCGTTTAGAAAATAGTCCATGCCTCTATTCTTTTTTCCAAAGTGCAAGACCTCGCACTTGTCCACGTTGAATTTCATCAGCCACTTCTTGGACCACTCTCCTAAACTGTCTAAATCTTTCTGCAGCCTCCCCACCTCCTCAATACTACCTGCCCCTCCACCTATCTTTGTATCATCGGCAAACTTGGCCAGAATGCCCCCAGTCCCGTCATCTAGATCGTTAATATATAAAGAGAACAGCTGTGGCCCCAACACTGAACCCTGCGGGACACCACTTGTCACCGGTTGCCATTCTGAGAAAGAACCTTTTATCCCAACTCTCTGCCTTCTGTCTGACAGCCAATCGTCAATCCATGTTAGCACCTTGCCTCGAATACCATGGGCCCTTATTTTACTCAGCAGTCTCCCGTGAGGCACCTTGTCAAAGGCCTTTTGGAAGTCAAGATAGATAACCACAGTCCAAAGATAGATGGGTTAGGTGGATTGGCCAGGCTAAATTTCCCCTCAGTGTCCTAATTTTTTAGCATGGCGGGCTGGGAGAATCGCTGGTTGGCCGATTCACGGGATTCGCGCATGCGTTCTTGACACGTGCGCATCTCCCAGGGCCGAAGATCTGGCGCAGTCCGGACCACGCTGGAAGCCAGCGGGAGCAGCAGGTAAGTGATTTAGATCTATTTTTAATCTTAGTTAAATGTGATAATTGGACCTGGGACTGAATTCTCCGAGCCCACTAGCATCCCCTCCACCCCCACCTGTACAATTTCACTCCGGCGGGGTTTAGAGTAGCACCCCACTTTCGGGGAAGTAGCGGGAGACCCAGGGCGTCAGGCGATTGGGAGGGGGGTGCCCCCTGGATATGGGCAGCCCCGCAGTGCCAGATTGTGCCACCTGGCACTGCCCAAGGGGCAAAGTGTCCATGCCCAGGGGGCACCTTGACACTGCCCATCAGACATCGGGCAGTGCCAAGAGGTGGGGTCTAGGGGGTAGTGCCAGGTGGGTGGGGCCTGGGGGGCAATTGGTGGGGGTGGGAGGATCCCGCTGCCACTCTGCATTGTGATCGATTGGGGCTGGAGGGAGGCCAGCGAACGGGGCGGGCTGGGGGGAGGGGTGTTCTGCCAGGTGGGTCTGCCTCCTGTGGGGCGATCTGCTGGGAGGGGGGTCTGCTGGGGGGGGGTCTGCCTCCCGAGAGGGCGGGATCGTCACTGCTGGGGGGAGGCGGGGCTGGAGATCGGGGCGCTCCTGGATGACGGGGGGGTTGGGCTGGCCCAGGAGTTCTCATGGAGTCCACGATCGGGCCATGGGGGGGGGGGGCTGGAGGGGCAGCACTGCAAGGGTCCCGGGCTGGCCAGCGATTGAGCTGTTCAGCAAACTGCAGGCTGAGAGTTCGGGGCCATTGCTCCTGCACAGAGTTCCAGAACTGACAGACGTTTGTGTGAATAGGCTCCACCCCCTCCCGAGCTTTTAATGATATTCACGATTGTGGCCTCTGCATTGCACAGAATGTGGGAGATTCGAGTGTCAACTCCCACTGAAAAAACAATCGTGATTTACACCAGTTTTCCCGCAAATTCAGCACTTAGAACCTTTTGGGAGAATCGCCCCATTGGTATCCAAGCATGTGTAGGGGTAAATATGTGGCTTATGTGGTAAGTCTGGGTAAAAGTCAGTGTAGCCTTAATGGGCCGAATGGCCCCCTTCCTGCACTGTGAAAAGTTAAGATCAGGTCAGTTCCCAGTGAGGGGCTGAGATGGAGCTGAACCTTTATTATTCCAACACAAATACCTGGGTCCTAGTGGCCACAGCTGGAAACAGCACTGAGTGAGTCAACAGGCACTGAATGATTGGCTGTGACCAATATGGCCAGAGGTGGATTTCCATCTCGTGGTGAGTGTCACTTCCTGTCTGGCACTGTGAGTGTTAAGAACATAAGAAATAGGAGCAGGAGTAGGCCATCTAGCCCCTCGAGCCTGCCCCGCCATTCAATAAGATCATGGCTGATCTGAAGTGGATCAGTTCCACTTACCCGCCTGATCCCTATCACCCCTAATTCCCTTACTGATCAGGAATCCATCTATCCGTGATTTAAACATATTCAACAAGGTAGCCTCCACCATTTCAGTGGGCAGAGAATTCCAGAGATTCACCACCCTCTGAGAGAAGAAGTTCCTCCTCAACTCTGTCCTAAACTGACCCCCCTTTATTCTAGTTCTAGCTTCCTTTCTAAGTGGAAAGAATCTCTCCACCTCTACCCTATCCAGCCCCTTCATTATCTTATAGGTCTCTATAAGATCCCCCCTCAGCCTTCCAAATTCCAATGAGTACAAACCCAATCTGCTCCGTCTCTCCTCATAATCAACACCCCTCATCTCTGGTATCAACCTGGTGAACCTTCTCTGCACTCCTTCCAAGGCCAATATATCCTTCCGCAAATAAGGGGACCAATACTGCACACAGTATTCCAGCTGCGGCCTCACCAATGCCCTGTACAGATGCAGCAAGACATCTCTGCTTTTATATTCTATCCCCCTTGCGATATGGGCCAACATCCCATTTGTCTTCTTGTGTTCAGGAGACTCTTTCAGCCTCCATTCCCTGGGCTGCTCTGTTGTCAAGATCCATGGATAAACTCCAACTAATTTAATCCGCTTCCCACATTAGCACAACCCTTGGTTTCAGAGTGGGGTGTGTCTGACCACAGTTGGCCTGTTGGTTTACAGGGACTGTGTACTTTACTGAAACCTTTATAACATAAGATATATTTTGTAACCAGTGTTATTTCTAAAAACGCTGAACATTTGTGAGATAAGTGGGAGTGAAGGAATATTACATTCTAGTCAAACTTTTCATGATAGTTTTCTTTGTTGTCCAAAGCTAAATGGCAGAAGAGGATCTGGTTCCTCACTGAATATTATAATCCAGCCTCCATCTGTTGGGAAATAAACAGTTGAGGTCCAAAGAGACAAAGGGGTCCACTTATTCATAAAGGGTGATTCTGGTGTAGTGGTAATGTCACTGACTTGTAACCCAGAGACCTCAAGACATGTGTTCAAATTTCACCGCCGTCTTAACATTGCATAGAAACATAGAATAGAAACCCTACAGTGCAGAAGGAGGCCATTCGGCCCATCGAGTCTGCGCCGACCACAATCCCACCCAGGCCCTACCCCCACATATTTTACCCGCTAATCCCTCTAACCTACGCATCACAGGACTCTAAGGGACAATTTTTAACCTGGCCAATCAACCTAACCCACACATCTTTGGACTGTGGGAGGAAACCGGAGCACCCGGAGGAAATCCACGCAGACACGAGGAGAATGTGCAAACTCCACACAGTGACCCGAGCCGGGAATCGAACCCGGGATCCTGGAGCTGTGAAGCAGCAGTGCTAACCACTGTGCTACCGTGCCGCCCGTGCAGTTGATGTTGTGACTGGATGGGAAGGTCCCAGAATGAAACTCTGGTACAAAGGATCTTTTTTTTAGATAACATGGCAGGATAGATTCACAACACTGCCTATTAACTTTTAACAACAAAAAAAATTATCAACATGAAAAGTTTAACAATAATAAAATGCTCCCCCACTCCCACTTATCTATACAAATATTCACCATTTTTAGGAATAACACCAGTTACAAATTATATCCTATTCTATAAGAGTTTCAATAAAATATACAGTCCCTGTAAAACAACAGGCCAACTATGGTCAGACGCACCCCACTCTGGGTGAGCGCTATTGCTTGGTTTCAATGAAACACCTGTGGATTTTTCCTCAAATTGCCCCTAGATTATTAACCCAAAAACATAGAAAACAGGAGCAGGACTAGGCCATTCATCTCTTCGAGCCTGTTCCACCACTTATTATGATCATGGCTGATCATCAAATTCAATAGACTAATCCCATCTTCCCCCCATATTGTTTGATCCCTTTAGCCCCGAGAGCTTTATCTAATTTCCTCTTGAAATCAGACAACATTTTGGCCTCAACTACATTCTGTGGGAGTGAATTCCACACATTCACCACCCTCTGGGTGAATAAATTGCTCCTCACCTCAGTCCTAAAAGGTTTACCCATTATCCTCAAACTATGACCCCTAGTTCTGGATTCCCCCACCATCGGGAACATTCTTTCTGATTCTACCCTGTCTAACCCTGTTAGAATTTTATAAGTTTCCATGAGATCCCGTCTCACTCTCCTAAACTCTAGTGAATATAATCCTAACTGACTTAGTCTCTTCTCATGTGACTGGTAAACCTCCTTCTATAGCAAGGACATCCTTCCTCGGATAGGGACACCAAAACTGCACACAATATTCCAGGTGTGGCCTCACCAACACCCAATACAATTGCAGCAAAACATCTCTATCCCTATACTCAAATCACCCTGCGTTGAAGGCCAACATACCATTCGCCTCTTTACTGCCTGCTGTTGCACGCTTACTTTCAGCGACTGATGCATGAGGACACCAGGGCCTCGCCGAGTATCCACCTCTCTCAATTTACACCCATTCAAGTAATAATCTGTCTTCCTACCATATAAGGGATATGGGCAAAGGCAGTTCAATGGAGCTAGATCGCAGGTCAACTGTGATCTCATTGAATGAATGGTTAAACAGGCTGAAGGGGCTAAATGGCCAATCCCTGTTCCTATATTCCAGTAAGGATCAATGAATCGGAGTTAACCTCATTGTCCTTTTCCTTCCCCAAGTCCCAGCCACCATCTTGGAGCTGTCGGCAGTGAGCGATAATATAACTGGAGAGAGCATTGTGTGCTGGGTTGAAGCTGTGCCACCTGCCAACATCACGTGGATCGATCCTGAGGGCAGCTCAGTGCCCGGGAACAGCACTGACACAACAGTCACACGAGAGCTGGACAAGCATCAAGCCATAGGAGAGTTTCGTAACCCAATACTGAGAGGGACGTACAACTGCGTGGCTGTAAATGAACACGGGAGAGACGTCTGTCAGATCCGCCTCACCGGTGAAGATGAGGACAAGTCCACTCTCGTCCCTTACATTGTGCCCTCTCTGCTCATTATCTCCTTTTTGTTATTTGGTTTTATTATCTGGATGTTGAAGAGAGGTGAGCTTCACAATACAAATTCTACTGCTGGGAGGGATTGGTGATAATTTTGTTGCATCTTCTAGTTTCCATAGATTAGTGGGAGCTCAGTAGCTTGGGAAAAATGTTTGAAACCAGCAAAAGGGTGACTAAAAAAAAACAAAGTGGCCATCTTACAGCTTTTTACAGGATCTTTAATGTTATCTCAAACACGTTTTACGGGTATCATGTTTCCTTCAGTGCTTTTACAGTTAATTTAACCCTGAGCTGCTGTACCTTTAGTGGCCACTGCCTTAGCTGCTCATAGGCTAATGCTTGACTGCAGTGGTGGTGCTGTTGCATTTTCACTGATTCTTTTCCAGTTTATCTCTAAGCTTTGCCTATGAAGCAGTGATTTTGGTGTGAAAATGGCTGCAGATACAAGGCTCCGAAAACCAGCCATTGAAAGGGGCAATGTTTGTGAAAGTAGCTAGTCTGGAACGTCCCTTTGGTGGAATCTCTCATGTCCCAACAGCCATTTGCCTGTCCAAAGAGGCTCCATGTCAGGATCAAAGGCTCCGCTACTTGCCCTGAGCTCTCAATGCCATCCAATCCTGGCACAGCATTCTTCTCTTACCCACCTCCGCTCAGTGGGCCACTTGCTCAGTAACATAGTGGCACAGAGGCATGGGTGGCATAATGGTTAGCACTGCTGCCTCACAGCGCCAGTTTGTATTTATATGGCAGCTTTAACATAAGATTACAGGAGAGATCATCCAACAGCATTGGAAACTGCGCCACGTGAGATAGGTAATAGTGCCTTGGTCAGAGGGTATGTTTGAAAGAGTTTAATAAAGGAGGAGATAGCTGAGGAGAGATCGTGAGGTTTAGGGAGGGAACTCGAGAGTATTAGGTCATCAATTGCTTTTTTTATTCATTCATGAGATGTGGAGCGGATCCTCCACCGGGTGTTAAAAATCCTGCATGCCTGATTTCCTTTTGATTTCTATGGAAATTCCATCTTACATTTCCGTATCTTTGACAGATCCACGAGGAGGAGGGATTCCTGTTAACAGTGCTGTTGATTCAGTGTCACAGCAAGCGGAGACAGGTATAGAGACAACTCGCTTTGCATTGAGAACATTCTTCAAAGTACAAGCCATGAGGCGACATGGTGGCACAGTTGTTAGCACTGCTGCCTCACAGCGCCAGGGACTCGGGTTCAATTCTGGCCTCGGGTGACTGTGTGGAGTTTGCGTGTCTGCATGGGTTTCCTCCGGGTGCTCCGGTTTCCTCCCACAGTCCAAAAATGTGTGGGTTAGGTGGATTGTCCATGCAAAATTGGCCCTTAGTGTCAGGGGGACTAGCAGGATAAATACATGGGGTTACGGGGATAGGGCCTGGTTGGGATTGTTGTCAGTGCAAGCTCGATGGGCTAAATGGCCTCCTTCTGCACTGTAGGATTCTATGATTCTACAATAAGCTTAAAATAAAAATAGAAAATGCTAGAAATATCCAGCATTTATTGTCTTCCCTAGTTGCCCTACAGGAGGTGCTTTTTAGTTGTGACCACACAAATAATATCCTTCCATGGCATTCTTCTATGGGAAGTGGGGTCACTGGCAAGGTCACTGTTTGTTGACGCTTGTTCCTATTTTTTCTTTATTCATTTGTGGGACATGGGCGTCACTGGCTGGACAGCATTTGTTGCCCATCCCTAGTTGCCCTTGAAACTGTGTGTCTTGCTCGGCCATTTCAGGGGGCAGTTAAGAGTCAACCACACTGCTGTGTCTCTGGAGCCACATGTAGGCCAGACCGGGTAAGGACAGCAGATTTCCTTCTCTAAAGGACAATGGTGAACCAGATAGGTTTTTAACAACAATTCAGGAGTTCCTGGCCACCATTACTGACACTAGCTTTTTCATTTCAGATGTATTTAATTAACTAAATTCAAATTTTACAGAGGCCTTTGAACTCATACCTCCAGATCCTTCATCCCAAAGTTTGGATTGCTAGTCCAGTAACATAACCACCATGCTACTGTACACACAAAGGGCTACTGCCATGGATGACAATAGTGGAATGGTGAAAACTGGGGAGTGCAAGAGGACAGGCTTGGAGGAGCCCAGGGAGGGGGGAGAGCTGCAGGGGTGAAACATGGCTACAGTCCTGTTGAATAGTTGGGCCGTATGTTGTGCTCAAGGTGAGAGGGTTGGGAGGAGAATGAGGAGGATAATAAATGGGGTGGAGCAGATTGTCCAGCATGCTGTTACATAACCCCCCTGCCTGATCTTCATTTTATTGATCTCTATGGACATTCCGTCGATAGGAAGGAAGCACTAGAGGGGGTACAGGAGGATTCACCAGGATGTTGCTGGGATGGAGCATTTGAGCTATAAGGAGAGACTGGATAGGCTTGGATTGTTTTCTCTCGAGCCGAGATGCTGAGGGGGACATGATTGAGGTGTACAGGGTGATGAGAGTGAGTAGGAAGCAGCTGTTCCCCTTGGTTGAAGGGTCAGTCACGAGGGGGCATTGTTTTAGGGTGAGGGGCAGGAGATTCAGAGGGGATTTGAGATTCACTCAGAGGGTGGTGAGAACCTGGAATGCACTGCCTGGGAAGGTAGTGGAGACCAGAAACCTTACAACCTTTAAAAAGTATTGGGATGAGCACTTGACTCTGTGACATTTCTGTATTTTTGACAGATCCACAGGGAGTTGGAGGGATTCCTGTTTACAGTGCCATTGATCCAGTGTCACAGCAAGCGGAAACAGGTATAGAGACGACTCACTTTGCATTGAGAACATTCTTCAAAGTATAAACCATAAGCTTAAAATAAAAACAGAAAATGCGAGAAATATCCAACGGATCAGATAGCATCAACAGAGAGGGAGATTGAAGACAAGAGCTCACATTTCAGCTCAAAGACCTTTCATCAGGATGGGGAAAAGTTACAGATGGAGCAGAGGTAGGGGGTGAGAACAAAATCATAGAATCCCACAGTGCAGAGGGAGGCCATTCAGCCCATCCAGTCTGCACCGACCACAATCTCACCCAGGCCCTATCCCCATAACTCCATGCATTTACCCTGGTTAGTCCCCCTGACACTAAGGGGCAATTTAGCCTGGCCAATCCACCTGACCCACACATCTTTGGGAGGAAAGGGAAAGCCTGTGATAGGTCATGGTTTTTAATTTATTCTTTCACAGGACATGGGCATCGCTGGCTAGACCAGCATTTATCGCCCATCTCTAATTGCCCCTTGAGGAGGAGGTGGTGAGCTGCCATGTTGAACTGCTTCAGTCTGTGCGTTGTAGGTACATCCACAGTGCAGTTAGGGAGGGAGTTCCAGGACTTTTACCCACAAACACCAGAGAGAAGTCAGACTGTGTCGCTGCACTTTATCTGCAATGATAAGAAGGTGTAACTGGGGTGATCAGTAAGTTTGCGGACGACACAAAACTGGCAGGACTTGCAGATAGTGAGGAGCATTGTCAGAGGCTACAGAATGATATAGGTAGGCTGGAAATTTGGGCAAAGAAATGGCAGATGGAGTTCAATCCTGATAAATGCGAAGTGATGCATTTTGGTAGAAATAATGTAGGGAGGAGCTATATGATAAATGGAAGAACCATAAAGGGTGTAGATACACAGAGGGACCTGGGTGTGCAAGTCCACAGATCCTTGAAGGTGACGTCACAGGTGGAGAAGGTGGTGAAGAAGGCATATGGCATGCTTGCCTTTATAGGACGGGGCATAGAGTATAAAAGTTGGGGTCTGATGTTGCAGATGTATAGAATGTTGGTTTGGCTGCATTTGGAATACTGCGTCCAGTTCTGGTCGCCACACTACCAGAAGGACGTGGAGGCTTTGGAGAGAGTACAGAGGAGGTTTACCAGGATGTTGCCTGATATGGAGGAGCTTAATTATGAGGAGAGATTGGGTAAACTGGGGTTGTTCTCCCTGGAAAGACGGAGGATGAGGGGAGACTTAATAGAGGTGTATAAAATTATGAAAGGCATAGATAGGATGAACGGTGGGAAGCTTTTCCCCAGGTCGGTGGTGACGTTCACGAGGGGTCATAGGTTCAAGGTGAAGGGGGGGAGGTTTAACACAGATATCAGAAGGACATATTTTACACAGAGGGTGGTGGGGGCCTGGAATGCGCTGCCAAGCAAGGTGGTGGAGGCAGACACACTGGGAATGTTTAAGACTTATCTAGACAGCCACATGAACAGAGTGGGAATGGAGGGATACAAAAGAATGGTCTGGTTTGGATCAGGGAGTGGCACGGGCTTGGAGGGCCGAAGGGCCTGTTCCTGTGCTGTATTGTTCTTTGTTCTTTGTTTGATGCAAGTTAAAATAGCTCCTCTATGTGAGAACAGGAGGAGGCCATTCGGCCCCTCAAGGCCATTCCACCTTTCACAGATGGTTGGTATTTTAATTCCATTTACGTGCCTTAGTTGCTGATCCATGGATATCTTTACCCAATAATATCGATTGACCTCAGTTTTCCCGGGATGTATAATGGGCAGACACTTTACCGATTTACTGTCCAAACCATGATGGCAAAAATACTGCCCAAATTCACTCAGTTGCTAATGCTTCACATCCTTGATTGGTCCAAACTTGTTTCTTCTTCAGTTCCTGTCATTCTTTTTTATTTTAATCTATTCAGGGATGTGGGCGTCACCAGCTGGGCCAGCACTTATTCCAGCCAGTTTTGTGGGGGAGACCAGAATGAGGGTGCATTGTGAGATTGTCAGTGACAAATCCAATCGGGAGATGTGAAGAAACTTCAGTAACAAAAGGTTTATAAGAGCCATGTTTGATCCTCAATCACAGATTGTAATTTACCACATTCTTCCCGTGGTTATTTCATCCTGGATTAGGGGGTCCTAAACTGGCCTAACTTCACCCATATTTCTCCATGAATAAACATCCATCTTTTCTTCTATTTTTGTATCTTTGATAGATCTGCAAGAAGCTGGAAATGATCTAGTTTACGCTGTTATAAACTTTACAAGGTCGCAACAAGAGGAAGGTAAGGAGATAAATCTATCAGCAACTACAAAACAGAAAGCAAAGTGTGACAGCTCAGGGTGGGTGCCGGGGCCACGGTTCTTCATGATTAACATAAAATGTTTGGAAACTTGGGGAAATAAGTAGTGATGTCTTGAGGAGTATACGTATTGCAGAGAAGGAGGTGCTGGAAGCCTTAAAGTGCATCAAGGTAGATAAATCCCCAGGACCTGATGAGGTGTATCCCAGGACATTGTGGGAGGCTAGGGAGGAAATTGTGGGTCCCCGAGCAGAGATATTTGAATCATCGATTGTCACGGGTGAGGTTGCTGAAGATTAGAGAGTGGCAAATGTTGAGCCTTTGTTTAAAAAGGGCTGCAGGGAAAAGCCTGGGAACTACAGGCCAGTGAGCCTCACATCTGCGGTGGGTAAGTTGTTGGAAGGTATTTTGAGAGACAGGATCTACAGGCATTTAGAGAGGCAAGTGTTGATTAGGGACAGTCAGCATGGCTTTGTGAGTGGAAAATCATGTCTCACAAATTTGATTGAGTTTTTTGAAGGGGTAACCAAGAAGGTAGATGAGGGCATGCAGTTGATATTGTCTAGATGGACTTTAGCAAGGCCTTTGACAAGGTACCGCATGGTAGGTTGTTGCATAAGGTTAAATCTCACGGGATCCAGGGTGAGGTAGCCAAATGGATCCAAAATTGGCTTGATGACAGAAGGTGGTTGTACAGGGTTGTTTTTCAAACTGGAGGCCTGTGCCTCAGGGATTGGTGCTGGGTCCACTATTATTTGTCATTTATATTAATGATTTGGATTAGAATTTAGTAGGTATGGTTAGTAAGTTTGCAGATGACACCAAGATTGGTGCCATAGTGGGCAGTGAAGAAGATTATCTGGGATTACAATGGGATCTTGATCAATTGGGCCAGTGGGCTGATGAATGGCAAATGGAGTTTAATTTAGATAAATGCGAGGTGATGCATTTTGGTAGGTCGAACCAGGGGAGGATTTACTCAGTTAATGGTAGAGTGTTGGGAGAGTTATAGAACAAAGAGATCTAAGGGTACAGGTTCATAGCTCCTTAAAAGTGGAGTCACAAGTGGAGAGAGTGGTGAAGAAGGTATTTGGCATGCTTGGTTTCATTGGTCAGAACATTGAATACAGGAGTTGGGGCGTCTTGTTGAAGTTCTACAAGACATTGGTAAGGCCAAACTTGGAATACTGTGTACAGTTCTGGTCACCCTATTATAGAAAGGAAGTTATTAAACTAGAAAGAATGCAGGAACGATTTACTAGGATGCTACCGGGACTTGATAGTTTGAGTTATAAGGAGAGGCTGGGTAGACTGGGACTTTTTTCCCTGGAGTGTGGGAAGCTTAGGGGTGATCTTATAGAGGTCTATAAAATAATGAGGTGCATGGATCAGCTAGAAAGTCAACATCTTTTCCCAAAGGTAGGGGAGTCTAAAACTAGAGGGCATAGGTTTAAGGTGAGAGGGGAGAGATACAAAAGGGTCCAGAGGGGCAATTTTTTCTCACACAGGCTGGTGAGTGTCTGGAACAAGCTGCCAGAGGTAGTAGTAGAGGCGGGTCTTTTAAAAAGTTTTTGGACATTTACATGGGTAAGAAGGGTGTAGAGGGATATGGGCCAAACGCGGGCAATTGGGACTAGCCTAGTGGTTAAAAAACTGGCATCATGGACAAGTTGGGCCGAAGGGCCTGTTTCCATGCTGTAAACCTCTATGATTCTATGATTGGGAAGGTAGTGGAGGCCGGAAATCTTAGAACCTTTAAAAAGTATTTGGAAGAGGGCTTGAAACATAATAACATTCAAGGATATGGGATAATTACTGGAAAATGGGATTAGCGTGCCTTTAGTGGTAGTTATTGTAGGTGCAGATTTGATGAGCCAAAGGGCCTTTTCTGCACTGTCTGACTCTTTGACATTCCGTTTGGTTACTCTGCGTCCGGCATGCAGGCACACAGATCACTAGATATAGTGACACAGATTAAATAGACCAGAACAGAAGCAAAGAAAGCACTTGGACACCTTTGGGAAGCCTGTGTCCATATTGGACCTTCATTAGCTCACAGCTAGAGTTACTGCGCACATCGTAAACAGTATATAGAGGCACTGGAGAATGACTAGAGTGAAACCAGAACTGAGAGGTCATTATCTATGAGGACTGAACAGGCTTTGATTTGATTTGATTTATTATTGTCATATGTATTAACGTACAGTGAAAAGTATTGTTTCTTGCGCGCTATACAGACAAAGCATACCGTTCATAGAGAAGGAAAGGAGAGTGCAGAATGTAGTGTTACAGTCATAGTTAGAGTGTGGAGAAAGGTCAACTTAATGCAAGGTAGGTCCATTCAAAAGTCTGACAGCAGCAGGGAAGAAGCTGGGGTTCTTTAGAAGGAAGAAGACTAAGGGAGAGTGATAGAAAGTTTTAAGATTATCAAAGGGCTTGATTGGGTAGACAGCGAGACCAAAGCTCGGGGCTGCAAATATAAAGTAATCACTAATAAATCCCGGAGGGAATTCAGGAGAAACTTCAGGACCTTAACCCCATTAACTTATCCTAATTTTACTGGGACAGTCTTCACCTGAACTGTGCTGGGGCCAGCGTTCTGGCAATTTGAATAACTAGGGAAATAGTGAAGGTTTTAAACTAAATAGTGGGGTGGGATTACGTGAGGGAAGATGTGGTAAATTAAAGGGAGAGGACAAGGCAGGAGTGCAAGGTAGCAATAAGGATAATGATACTCAGAGAACAAAGAACAATACAGCACAGGAACAGGCCCTTCGGCCCTCCAAGCCTGCACCGACCATGTGTTCCTAACTAGACCATCCGTTTGTATCCCTCTATTCCCAGTCTGTTCATGAACAGAGTGTTCAAAATAAAGAGTTCACCAGCAGATATGTACAGAGTTTGCAAAAATAGTAAAACCACAGAACTAAAGGCTCTGTACGTGGATGTAAATGATGTGGAGATGCTGGCGTTGGACTGGGGTAAACACAGTAAGAAGTTTAACAACACCAGGTTAAAGTCCAACAGGTTTATTTGGTAGCAAAAGCCACACAAGCTTTCAAAGCTCTAAGCCCCTTCTTCAGGTGAGTGGGAATTCTGTTCACAAACAGAGCTTATAAAGACACAGACTCAATTTACATGAATAATGGTTGGAATGCGAATACTTACAACTAATCCAGTCTTTAAGAAACAAAACAATGGGAGTGGAGAGAGCATCAAGACAGGCTAAAAAGATGTGTATTGTCTCCAGACAAGACAACCAGTGAAACTCTGCAGGTCCACGCAACTGTGGGAGTTACAAATAGTGTGACATGAACCCAATATCCCGGTTGAGGCTGTCCTTGTGTGTGCGGAACTTGGCTATCAGTTTCTGCTCAGCGACTCTGCGCTGTCGTGTGTCGCGAAGGCCGCCTTGGAGAACGCTTACCCGAATATCAGAGGCCGAATGCCCGTGACCGCTGAAGTGCTCCCCAACAGGAAGAGAACAGTCTTGCCTGGTGATTGTCGAGCGGTGTTCATTCATCCGTTGTCGCAGCGTCTGCATAGTTTCCCCAATGTACCATGCCTTGGGACATCCTTTCTTGCAGCGTATCAGGTAGACAACGTTGGCCGAGTTGCAAGAGTATGTACCGTGTACCTGGTGGATGGTGTTCTCACGTGAGATGATGGCATCTGTGTCGATGATCCGGCACGTCTTGCAGAGGTTGCTGTGGCGTCTTGGTCACTGTTCTCCTGAAGGCTGGGTAGTTTGCTGCGGACAATGGTCTGTTTGAGGTTGTGCGGTTGTTTGAAGGCAAGAAGTGGGGGTGTGGGGATGGCCTTGGCGAGATGTTCGTCTTCATCAATGACATGTTGAAGGCTCCGGAGGAGATGCCGTAGCTTCTCCGCTCCGGGGAAGTACTGGACAACGAAGGGTACTCTGTCCACTGTGTCCCGTGTTTGTCTTCTGAGGAGGTCGGTGCGGTTTTTCGCTGTGGCGTGTTGGAACTGTTGATCAATGAGTCTCGCGCCATACCTGTTCTTATGAGGGCATCTTTCAGCGTCTGGAGGTGTCTGTTGCGATCCTCCTCATCCGAGCAGATCCTGTGTATACGGAGGGCTTGTCCGTAGGGGATGGCTTCTTTAACGTGTTTAGGGTGGAAGCTGGAGAAGTGGAGCATCGTGAGGTTATCCGTGGGCTTGCGGTACAGTGAGGTGCTGAGGTGACCGTCCTTAATGGAGATGCGCGTGTCCAAGAATGCAACCGATTCCGGAGAGTAGTCTATGGTGAGCCTGATGGTGGGATGGAACTTGTTGATGTCATCATAGAGTTGTTTCAGTGATTGTTCACCATGAGTCCAAAGGAAGAAAATGTCATCGATGTATCTAGTGTATCGCATCGGTTGAAGGTCCCGTGCAGTGAAGAAGTCTTGTTCGAACCTGTGCATGAAGATGTTTGCATATTGAGGTGCAAATTTGGTCCCCATGGCTGTTCCGTGTGTCTGGATGAAGAACTGGTTGTTGAAGGTGAAGATATTGTGGTCCAGGATGAAGCGGATGAGATGTAAAATTGCATCTGGAAACTGGCAGTTGTTGGCGCTGAGCACTGAGGCCGTTGCAGCAATGCCATCGTCATGGGGGATGCTGGTGTAGAGTGCCGAGACATCCATTGTGATGAGGAGCGCTCCTGGTTCAACTGCTCCATGTGTGCCAAGTTTCTGTAGGAAGTCCGTCGTGTCGCGACAAAAGCTGGGGGTTCTTTGTACAATGGGTTTCAGGATGCCCTCGACATAGCCGGAGAGGTTCTCGCACAGGGTCCCATTGCCCGATACGATGGGACGGCCGGGTGTGTTTGCCTTGTGTATCTTCGGGAGGCAGTAGAGATCTCCAACGCGGGGAGTACGTGGGATGAGAGCACGGAGGGTGTTCTGAAGGTCCGGATCAAAGGTCTTGATCAGAGTGTTGAGTTGACGGGTGTGTTCTTTGGTCGGATCTGCAGGTAACTGTCTGTAGTGTTCCTCGTTGTTGAGTTGTCGGTACACTTCTTTGCAGTAATCCGTTCTGTTCAGTATGATGATGGCCCCTCCTTTGTCTGCTGGTTTGATGACAATGTTGCGGTTGGTCTTGAGAGCGTGGATGGCGTTACGTTGTGCTTGGGTGATGTTCGGGGCTGTCTTGTGAGTGCGGCTGATGAATTTGGTGTTGACGCACCTCCTGACGGCTTGGGCATACATGTCAAGTCGAGGGCAGCGGCCTTCCGGAGGAGTCCAATTCGACTCTTTCCTCTTCGGATGCACTGCGGATCTCTCTGTCGGCTGTTCCGGTTCATTGGCTGTCTCATTGTGTTCACTGTTGGCCTCTTGTGGTTTGTGGAAGAACTCCCTCAGCCTCATTCGCCTGATGAATTCCTCTGTGTCTGCTGCGAGACTGATGGGGTCTATTTTGGTGGTGGGGCAAAAATTAAGCCCTCGGCTGAGAACTTCGATTTCATCTGGTTGAAGTGTGTAGTCGGACAAGTTGACAATGGACCGCAAGCCCACGGATAACCTCACGATGCTCCACTTCTCCAGCTTCCACCCTAAACACGTTAAAGAAGCCATCCCCTACGGACAAGCCCTCCGTATACACAGGATCTGCTCGGATGAGGAGGATCGCAACAGACACCTCCAGACGCTGAAAGATGCCCTCATAAGAACAGGTATGGCGCTAGACTCATTGATCAACAGTTCCAACGGGCCACAGCGAAAAACCGCACCGACCTCCTCAGAAGACAAACACGGGACACAGTGGACAGAGTACCCTTCGTTGTCCAGTACTTCCCCGGAGCAGAGAAGCTACGGCATCTCCTCCGGAGCCTTCAACATGTCATTGATGAAGACGAACATCTCGCCAAGGCCATCCCCACACCCCCACTTCTTGCCTTCAAACAACCGCACAACCTCAAACAGACCATTGTCCGCAGCAAACTACCCAGCCTTCAGGAGAACAGTGACCAAGACACCACACAACCCTGCCACAGCAACCTCTGCAAGACGTGCCAGATCATCGACACAGATGCCATCATCTCACGTGAGAACACCATCCACCAGGTACACGGTACATACTCTTGCAACTCGGCCAACGTTGTCTACCTGATACGCTGCAAGAAAGGATGTCCCGAGGCATGGTACATTGGGGAAACTATGCAGACGCTGCGACAACGGATGAATGAACACCGCTCGACAATCACCAGGCAAGACTGTTCTCTTCCTGTTGGGGAGCACTTCAGCGGTCACGGGCATTCGGCCTCTGATATTCGGGTAAGCGTTCTCCAAGGCGGCCTTCGCGACACACGACAGCGCAGAGTCGCTGAGCAGAAACTGATAGCCAAGTTCCGCACACACAAGGACAGCCTCAACCGGGATATTGGGTTCATGTCACACTATTTGTAACTCCCACAGTTGCGTGGACCTGCAGGGTTTCACTGGCTGTCTTGTCTGGAGACAATGCACATCTTTTTAGCCTGTCTTGATGCTCTCTCCACTCCCATTGTTTTGTTTCTTAAAGACTTGATTAGTTGTAAGTATTCGCATTCCAACCATTATTCATGTAAATTGAGTCTGTGTCTTTATAAGCTCTGTTTGTGAACAGAATTCCCACTCACCTGAAGAAGGGGCTTAGAGCTTTGAAAGCTTGTGTGGCTTTTGCTACCAAATAAGCCTGTTGGACTTTAACCTGGTGTTGTTAAACTTCTTACTGTGTGGATGTAAATGGCATTCGTAACAAAACAGATGAATTGTCAGCTGAAATAGAAATAAATATAGATGATCTGATGGCCATTACAGAGCTGAGGGTGGGACCTGAATATTCAAGGTTCCTTTAGGAAGGGCAGGAGGTAGTAACATTTGGAGAGGTAGCTCTGTTAATTAACGATGACAGTACAACACTCAGAGATTACCTGAGTTTGTAGACCCCATAACAATAACTACACTGTAGGATAGGGTATACAGGAAGAAGGATTGGGGGCTTTTAAGAAAGGAGCAGCAATAATCACGTGTGATTTTAATATAAGCATAGACTGGGTGAATCAGATTGAATCTAATTGAAAAGTTCAATCAAACAAATAGGAAATGGTAGCTTGGAAAAGTGCTTTTGGGACAATTTCTTAGAGCAGCACATTTTACAATCAACCGGACAGCAGGGTATTCTGGTAATGTGCAATGAGGTGGGATTAATTAATAACTTCATCGAAAAAAAGCTTTTAGGTAGAAGTGATCATAACATGATTGAATTTCACATTCAATTTGAGGGAGAAAAAATTGGATCGAGTGCTAGACTTGAATAAACACAATTGCAAGGATGTGAGATGCAGCTGAATAACGTAAACTGGGAAATTAGGTTCAAGGGAAGGTCAGTACAGATGTAGATGCAGACATTTAAGGAGATATTTTATAACACTAAGCAAAGTTACATTCCGCTAGGGGGCACAGGTTTAAGGTGTGAGGGGCAAGGTTTAAAGGAGATGTATGAGGCAAGTGTTTTACACAGAGGGTGGTAGGTGCCTGGAACTCGCTGCCGGGGGAGGGAGTGGAAGCAGATACGGTAGTGACTTTTAAGGGGCGAGTTGACAAGTACATGAATAGGATGGGAATAGAGGGATATGGTCCCCGGAAGGGTAGGGAGTTTTAGTTCAGTCGGGCAGTATGGTCAGTGCAGGCTTGGAGGGCCGAAGGGCCTGTTCCTGTGCTGTAATTTTCTTTGTTCTTTGTTCTAAGGAAGTTAAAGATAGTATCAACTGAAAGAAAAAACGTTCAATTTCACCAAGATCAGTGGCATGTCAGAAAATTGAACAGAATATAAAAAATAACTAAAAAAAGGAGAAATTAGAGGATGAGCGAACGATGGCTAGAAGTATAAAAGAGATGGCAAATATTCGAAAAGCGAAAAGTATAACTAAAGTAAGCATGTATTCTCGAGAGATTGAGATTGGGGAATTAATAATGGGAAATGAGGAAACATTGAACAGACATTTTGGGTGAAATTTTCCGGCAGCATGGATAGGCACATGGAGCACACCAGGATGATAGGGAGTGGGAGAGCTTGATCTTGGTTTCAGATAAAGCTCGGCACAACATCGTGGGCCGAAGGGCCTGTTCTGTGCTGTACTGTTCTATGTTCTAGCAGAGGCAGCATACCATTGGCTGGGGGCAGGACCTTCTGGTCCCCCTGAAGTCCATGGCGTTTTGTATCTCTCGCCCACCTCACCACTGGGGAACATGCTGCAGGTGCCCGTGGGGAAGTAAGTTGTGAAGAGGACATAAGGGAGGGGCAATTCTTCCAGCCTGCTCCACTGCTCTCGCAGCGCAGCGGGGTGGACATTTGCCGAGGTCGTTCCACAGGCACCCCACTGGCCACCCGGGGCACCACCCAGACGAAGATTTGTAGCATCATCAGCGGCACGGATCTGGTTTCAATATTTATAGTTGAATTTGCATCTGATTAGCGGGCCCGGGACTGAAATCACTGGGCCCGCTAGCAGCCTCCCCCACTCCCCGCCAGGAGTGGTTCACTCCAGCTGGGTTAACAACAGATCTCCACTCGTGAGGAACAATACTTTTCAATGAATACCAATACATGTGACAATAATAAATCAAATCAAAACAGGTGGCCGACCCCGCTGGAGGGAACAGAGGCCATTGAGCCCCGCCCCAGGAGGTCAGGGGTGAGAGGGGGTGCCCCATTGAGGCCCCCCCTCCCTCCCCCCGGGTGAATCCAGTCTACGCTGTAGGACATTTCCTCACATCGTTAAAATCGGGACACCCAGCAGCACCATTCAGCGAGATGACCCCAGCAGAAGTACTGGTTCCTTCACTCCTCCAGACCAGGGCTCTCAGCCAGCAGGGAGTCAGACAGCACGGCGGTGTTCGAGGGCGTGGTACACGTGTGTGTCGATTATCATGACACAGTTGGGCACCATTTTCAATGAATGATGATTGGCCAGGTGCTCCATACATGTTAGGAGTGTTGTTTGTTCTGGATATAGTTTTAAAGTTTGCTGGCTTGCACGCTGCGAGGAGATCGATGGCAGGCCCAGTAGATTTCCAGTCATTTCAAGAGGGTTCACAAAACTCACAGGAGTGTCAAGGGTTATGGGAAACAGGTCGGAAAGTGGAGTTAAACTCACAATCCAATCAATCAGTCTCCTTATCTGAGGAAGGATGTCCTTGCTATCAAGGGAGCACAGCGAAGGTTTACCAGGCTGATTCCTGGAGTGGCAGGTCTGTCATACGAGGAGAGACTAAGTCGGTTAGGATCATATTCACTGGATTTAGAAGAGTGAGAGGGGATCTCATAGAAACTTATAAAATTCTAACAGGGTTAGACAGGGCAGATTCAGAAAGAATGTTCCCGATGGTGGGGGGAGTCCAGAACTAGGGGTCATAGTTTGAGGATGAGGGATAAACCTTTTAGAACTGAGGTGAGGAGAAATTTCTTCACCCAGAGGGCGGTGAATGTGGGGAATTCACTACCACTGAATGTAGTTGAGTCCAAAGCATGTGATTCCAAGAAGGAGTTAGATATAGCTCTTGTGGCTAAAGGGAGGAAGGGTGTATCAGGTTACTGAGTTGGATGATCAGCCATGAAGATAATGAATGGCGGAGCAGTCTTGAAGGACCAAATGACCGACTCCTGCTCCTAATTTCTGTATTTCCATGATCTTATTAAATGGCAGAGTGGGTTTGACGGGCTGAATGGCCTACTCTGACCGCTAACCCTTGTGTCCTTATCTCTATTATCTCTATTCTTGTCTCAGTGTCAAACTGTGTTTGATTAGCTCTCCTGTGAAGTGCCTTGGGATATTTCACTGTGTTGTGGGCGCTAGGTAAATGCGAGTCGTTGTTGGATTTATTGCTTTGCTATTCAGTTGTGTAAAAGGTTTGCAGATATCGATGACAGAGGGAAATAACTGATTGTGTCCTTTCCAGGGCCACAGAAACCTGAAGAGGAGCCTGAGTACAGTAATGTTAACATTCAAAACCCTCACCAAGAAGAGACAGGTAAGGAATAGCAACTTAAAGATAGCCGTTAACTCAGATTCTTACTCTAACTCAGAGTTAAGCTTCTCACCTCACTATGACTGGCAAAACAGAGGGTTATGTATCCTTTAGAACAATGACTGTGAATCGGGCTTCTCATTGTGCCCCTGCACACCCCAGTGCTGGGGGTGGTTAATGAGGGGGTGTTAGGGGGTGGTGAGTGTCAGGGGTCAGCGATGGGAGAAGTCCTGGTGAAATTACTGGGATCAAGTGCAGCAGGACATTTTCTCAACCTCTCAAGGTTTTCATAGAATCCCTACATTTTTGTAGAATGAGGCCATTCGGCCCATCGAGCCTGCACCGACCACAATTCCACCCAGGCCCTATCCCCGCAACCCCATTTACCTTAATAGTCCCCCTGACACTAAGGGGCAATTTAGCATGGCAAATCAACCTAACCTGCACGTCTTTCGGACAGTGGGAGGAAACCGGAGCACCCGGAGGAAACACACACAGATACGGGGAGAACGTGCAAACTCCACGCAGACAGTGACCCAAGCCGGGAATCGAACCTAGGTCCCTGGCGCTGTGAGGCAGCAGTGCTAACCCACTGTGCCACCCGTCACTAGTCAAAAGGCAGCAGTTCTGTCGCGCTGTGTTAAATTGTGACCGGTTTATCAGACAGGGACTTTGTTTGGGCTGATCTCCAGCCTCTCAGTTATCAGCTCAGGGGGGGCAGGTTATCAGTAACAGAGGATACTTGGCTTCCTGATTGGATTTCTTCCAGGAAATAATACTTTTTGGATGTAGTATATGAATAATGTGAGACATGGGCCTTAAACATCCGTCCTGTTTCCAGGCTGGGATTCTCCGATGCCAGTGTGAGTGAATGGAGTTTTGGCTGGAATCTCTGTAAATTTTTCCCGTTTTTCCTAAGGCGAGCGGCAGAATCTCCTGATCAGGCCTGATGGATGTAGAATAGTGCCCCTATAGTCTCTGGTGACTGCCCAGATAGGGGTCTGTTCCAGGGAAAAATGAGCCTTCTCCATCCCTCCAAGTTGTTATTTAAAAATAGGTGAAAAAAAAAGTTGCCTCGTGTGTCTCTCGATTGGGGGAAGAGAATCAAGAATAATGGTCGGAATTTTACTATCCCGCCCGTCACGGGGAAATGGAGTGGGCGAGGGGCGGATAATGGAAAGGTCCGTTGAACTTGGACAGGGTTTTACGGTTTCAGGACGAGCGAGGTTTACAAGGGGAGCGCTTCAACAACTCATTAATATAGATAATCATACAGCACAGAAAAGGCCCTTCGGCCCATCGAGCCTGCACTGACAAAATCTGCCACTAAGGCCACACTAATCCCATTTTCCAGCTAACCCCTTGTCCCATACCCTTGACGTATGTCAGATCGGAACATTGAAATTAGGAGTGGGAGTAGGAAATTCAGCCCTTCGAGCCTGCTCTGCAATTTAACATGATCTTGGGCAATCTTATCCTGGTCTCAACTCCACTTTCCTGCCTGCTCCCCATAGCCCTTTATCCCGCTTTTCATCAGAAACATATCTATCTCTCAAATCTGTTGATTGATTCTGTCTCCACTGCACTCTGGGGCAATGAATTCCAGAGACACTCAACCGCCTGAGAGAAGTAGTTCCTCCTCATCTCAGCTATGAACCTAACTCCTCTCACTCTATGGGCAGGAATTTTCCGGCCACGCTTGCCCTGAAATCGGAAAATCCCACCCGTGGTCAACGGACCTTTCCATCGTCTACCCCTCGACCGCTACAGTGCCCATGGAAGGTGAATCGGGGAAATTCGCCCCAATATCTATGACCTCTCGTTCTGGACTGTTCTACAAGGGGGAACATCTGTTCAACATCCACCTTATCAATCCCCTTTAGCATTTTATATACCTCAATCGAATCCCCCCCCCTCATTCGTACAACAGCCCTTTCATCCCTGGAATCAATCTGGTGAACCTCCTCTGAATGGCCTCCAATGCCACCACATCCTTGTTCTGTCAGTCCCAACTTCGCACCTTCCACATCATAGAAACATAGAAGATAGGAGCAGGAGGAGGCTATTCGGCCCTTCGAGCCTGCTCCGCCATTCATCACGATCATGACTGATCATCCAACTCAATAGCCTAATCCTGCTTTCTCCCCATAACCTTTGATCCCATTCGCCCCAAGTGCTGTATCCAGCCACCTCTTGAATGCATTTAATATTTTGGCATCAACTCCTTCCTGTGGTAATGAATTCCACAGGCTCACCACTCTTTGGGTGAAGAAATTTCTCCTCATGTCTGTCCTAAATGGTCTACCCTGAATCCTCAGACTGTGACCCCTGGTTCTGGACTCCCCCCCCCCCCCCCCCCCCACCATCGGGAATATCCTCCCTGCATCTACCCTGTCTAGTCCTGTTAGAATTTTATCAATCTCTATGAGATCCCTCCTCATTCGTCTGAACACCAGCGAAAACAATCCTAACCTAGTCAACTTCTTCTCATACATCAGTCCCACCATCCCCGGAATCAGCCTGGTAAACCTTCGCTGCACTCCCTCGAGAGCAAGAGCATCCTTCCTCAGAAAAGGAGACCAAAACTGTACACAATACTCTAGGTGTGGTCTCACCAAGGCCCTGTATAATTGCAACAACACATCCCTGCTCCTGTACTCGAAACCTCTCGCAATGAAGGCCAACATACCATTTGCCTTCTTTACCGCCTGCTGCACCTGCATGCTTACCTTCAGTGACTGGTGCACAAGGACACCCAGATCCCGCTGCACACTCCCCTCTCCCAATTTACAGCCATTCAGGTAGTAATCTGCCTTCTTGTTTTTGCTTCCAAAGTGAATAACCTCTCATTTATCCAAATTATACTGCATCTGCCATTGATTAGCCCACTCACCCAACCTGTCCAGATCATTCTGAAGGATCTCTGCATCCTCGTCACAGTTCACCCTCCCACCCAACTTGGTATCATCTGCAAACTTTGAGATGTTACATTTTGTTCCCTCATCCAAATCATTAATATATATTGTGAATAGCTGGGGTCCCAGCACCGATCCCTGTGGCACCCCACTAGTTACTGCCTGCCAGTTTGAAAAGCACCCATTAATTCATAATCTTTGTTTCCTCTCTGCCAAACAATTTTCTGTCCATCTCAATACACATCCTCCAATCACATGTACTTTAATCTTGCTCGATAATTTTTAATGCGGGACTTTGTCAAACACTTTCTGAAAGTCCAAATATATCACATTGACTGGTTCCCCCTTGTCAACTCTACTAGTTACATCTTCAAAGAATTCCAACAGATTTGTCAAGCATGATTTCCCCTTCATAAATCCATGCTGACTCTGTCTGATCCTGCCACTGCTTTCTAAATGCTCCGCTATAAAGTCCTTGATAATGGATTCGAGAATTTTCCCCACTACCGATGTTAAGCTTACTGGTCTATAATTCCCTGTTTTCTCTCTACCTCCCTTTTTGAATATTGGAGTGACATTAGCTATCCTCCAATCTGCAGGGACTGTTCCAGAGTCTATAGAACCCTGGAAGATGACCACCTATGCATCCACTATTTCTAGAGCCACTTCCTTAACTACTATGGGATATAGATTATCAGGTCGGGGGATTTATCCACCTTCAATCCCATCAGTTTTCCTAGCACCATTTCTCTACTAATATTTATTTCCCTCGGGTCTTCCCTCTCACTAAAATCTTGCATTCTCCAACATTTCTGGCATCTGATTTGCATCCTCCTTTGTGAAGACAGAACCAAAGTATATATTCAGTTGCTCGGCCATTTCTTTGTCCCCTATTATACATTCCCCCGTTTCTGTCTGTAGGGGACCTACATTTGTCTTCACCAACCTCTTCCTCTTCACGTATCTACAGAAACTCTTAGTGTCAGTCTTTATGTTCCCTGCAAGCTTAATTTCATGCTGTATTTTCCCCTTAATCAATCCCTTGGTCCTTCTTTGCTGAATCGTGTCTGCCAATAACGTAGAGCCACCCATAAACAATTATCCAACAATTTGAATTTGCTTTCTCTCTGCAATAAATCAATTTAAGAACAGTATGATGACAATGGGCAGTCCTCATTTACAATTACAATCATTGGTAAGGCATTCTGACAGGACACAGCTCATAACCAATTAGATTCTGAAAGATTCCCTCTCAGTTGCTCTGTTACAAAGCCGCAGAAAGTCAGGCACTTCTGATTGGAGTGGCACGGTGGCACAGTGGTTTGCACTGCTGCCTCACACCGCCAGGGACCCGGGTTCCATTCCCAGCCTTGGGTCACTGTCTGTGTGGAGTCTGCACGTTCTCCGCGTGTCTGCATGGGTTTCCTCCGGGTGCTCCGGTTTCCTCCCATGGTCCAAAAGACGTGCAGTTAGGTGGATTGGTCATGTTAAACTCTCCCTCAGTGTACCCGAACAGGCGCCAGAGTGTGGCGACCAGGGGATTTTCACAGTAACTTCACTGTAGTGTTAATGTAAGCCTACTCGTGACACTGATAAATAAACTTTAAACAATTCAATGTAAAAAAAAAACCCTGAAACCAAATTTTCTTTTCCAGCTGTAATTTATGCGACTGTCGCAAACCAGTGAAACAGTACCAAGAGGTGAGGGACATGTAACTCTTTATCTGACCAAAAAACAGATCAACATATGGGACTGGAGCAGGCCATTCGGCCCCTCAGGTGTTGAGGACAATGTGTTTATAACAGTTTTGGTTGAGTTAAAGAGTGCATATTGAATTGGAGTTCCGACACACGGTACCATGTGCCCCAGAATGGAGGCTTCAGGAGTTCTCCACCTTGGTAACATCACCATGGCAACCACCACAGAAGAGAGCAGCTAGATTCTTCTGAAGAAAGATGGACTTTTATTTCGATAGCGCCTTTCACGATCTCGGGCTATCCCTTCATGGCCAATGAAGTACTTCTGAAGGCACTGGTGTAGCGTTGGAAGCTTGATTGTCCTTTTTCAGGGGTGTGTGTGCCTTTGAGAAATATATTTTATCATATTTCTTGTGAGGGGTATGTTTAAAATTCAGCTCTGTTTTTCAGGGTGCTGGTTTGTCTAGGCAAGTCTGTAAATCAGCAGCTGGGAGAGCAAGGTTGGTACTCATTTTAGACATGGAGAGAGCAATCTTACCAGCTCATCGCACCGGTCGATTGGTGGGATAAGCCAGTAAGATTGGCAAGAGGCTAAAAATCAGGGTGGCACCCGGTTTTTCGCTTCTCTCGATGTTACTGACACTGATTTGCTGGTGAAATCGATTTCAATGTGCATTACCTTATTCAAATGTAGTTAGTGATTCCCGGACACTATCGTCCTGGCCTGATCGCCGGGTGAGGTCCTCACTGGTGAGGACCATGTATCGGCCCCAACAACGGGGACCAGATATGTTGGCCTCACCGGTGGGACCTGGGGCGGCCCGGTGGCACAGTGGTTAGCACTGCTGCTTCACAGCTCCAGGGACCTGGGCTCGATTCCCGGCTTGGGTCACTGTCTGTGTGGAGTTTGCACATTCTCCCCGTGTCTGCGTGGGTTTCCTCCGGGTGCTCCAGTTTCCTCCCACAGTCCAAAGATGTGCGGGTTAGGTTAATTGGCCATGCTAAAATTGTCCCTTAGTGTCCTGAGATGTGTAGGTTAGAGGGATTAGCGGATAAAATATGCAGGGATATGGAGGTAGGGCCTGGGTGGGATTATGGTCGGTGCAGACTCGATGGGCCGAATGGTCTCTTTCTGCACTGTAGGGATTCTATGATTTGAAGCCCCCCAGGCTGCCCTTTTTCCCAGGGCAGAAATGACAATTACAAGGGGGCACAAGTTCAAGGTAAGGGGGGGGAGAAGGTTCAGTGGAGATGTGCGGGGGGAAGATTTTTACACAGAGGGTGGTGGGGGTCCAGAATGCACTGCCAAGTGAGGTGGTTGAGGCAGTTACGTTAATGACATTTAAGACTAATCTGGATAGGCACATGAACAGGCGGGGGATAGAGGGTACAGGCGGCTGGTCTAGAAAGGACAACATGATCGGCGCAGGTTTGGTGGGCCGAAGGGCCTGTTCATGTGCTGTTCTTTGTTCTTTGTTCTTTGTGTTTGGGAACAAGGGTGGCCTCTACATAGAAGCAGCAGTGCTAACCACTGTGCCACCTTGGGTACTGCTAACATGGCACTGCCAGCCTGGCACCCTAGCGGTGCCCGCTGGGCAGTGCAAAGGGGCGGGACCTGAGGTGTTGGGGTCTGAAGGGGCAATGTTTGAAGGAAGCAGGGTCTGAAGGGAGTGAGGCCATGTTGAGGTGAGGTGATGACAGGGGGAGGATGGGTGGAAGCTCCGTGGGGGCGGGGGGGGGGGGAGAGTAGGGAGAACTCTGCATTCTGGGAGATGGGAGTCGGCGGGGGCAGTGATCGGGAGGGTTGATTGGCCGAGTAGTGATCAGAAGGTGGGGGGTAGAGAGATGATCGGCTGGGATGGTGAGCGAGAGGGGGGCAGGGCAATTGGTGGTGGGATGATGTCTGGGGTGGCGATCAGTGGGGGGATGGCGATGTCGGGGGCTCCCCCCCGGGTTTTCAGTGTGGAGCTTTGATTAAATTGACTGACGGAAACAGAGCCATGTGCTTAATGGGAGGAGCTAAGCTTTGCAGCAAGAAAGTTTCATTTTAAAATACCAGCAGTTGCTGCCTGCGCCACTAAAATAAACAAGTGTCTTTCTGTCTCTACAAAGTTGTTCTGAAAGTTCCAAGACTGTTAACCTAAGACAAGAAAGTATGCCTGCATTTCACTAACTAATTTTAAAGTGGGGGTTTAAGTCTATAGAGGAACATTGCTTGAATTGGAACTCATAGGGATAGATTAGCAGTTAAGAATTGTGTCTTGTCATATTTAAATACTGTTCAATTGTTAACAGTTAAGCCAATTCATTTGTTATACATAGACATAGAAACATAGAAACCCTACAGTGCAGAAGGAGGCCATTCGGCCCATCGAGTCTGCACCGACCACAATCCCACCCAGGCCCTACCCCCACATATTTTACCCGCTAATCCCTCTAACCTACACATCCCAGGACTCTAAGGGGCAATTTTTAACCTGGCCAATCAACCTATCCCGCACATCTTTGGACTGTGGGAGGAAACCGGAGCACCCGGAGGAAACCCACGCAGACACGAGGAGAATGTGCAAACTCCACACAGACAGTGACCCGAGCCGGGAATCGAACTCAGGACCCTGGAGCTGTGAAGCAGCAGTGCTAACCACTGTGCTACCGTGCCGCCCATATAGTTAAACTGTTGCAAGATAAAGTTTTGTTTGATAAAATCTTCCCAGTTTGTCAGTAGAATCGCTCCTAGGGTGAAACATAGTATGAATACCAAAATAGCAAATTCTTGGGGTCTAGTCTGGCTACACAAAATACCTTGGTGTTTCTGATCTGGTCACTAACATGTGTTGTCACTGGCTAGGCCAGCAGTTATTGTTCATCCCTTGTTGTCCTTGAGAAGGTGGTGATGAGCGGATATCCAGGATTTTGACCCAGCGACAATGTCAGAATGGTGAGTGACTTCAAGGTGAACCTCCAGGTGGTGCTGTTCCCAGGTATCTGCTGCCCTCGTTCTTCTAGGTGGTAAAGATTGTGGGTTTGGAAATCAAATTGTGCACAGCAAGATCCCAACCAACAGCAATGTAATAATGATCAGATCATCTGTTTTTCCATGTTAGCTGAGGGATACAATTTTTTGAGAACTGCCTTTGTAATCACGCATGTTCTCACATTTTGTCTGAAAAGGTATTTATTAATTAGGGAAAACTGTACAGGGGCCAGCAGTCCCCTGCTGTCCGGAGTACCCCACCAGCTGCCCCAGTCCCTTCATGCCTGCTACATGTCTGCAGTATATCTTCTGCCTAAGAGAGAGCTCCACCCCCTGAGGTGATCACCCACTCTCATCCTCATAGGTCCTCCAAGCCAGATGACCCTTACTCTGCTGTGTTGCCCTTAAAGGGACAATGACCACAATCACCACATCCCTCCCCCTTTAACTCCTTTATGCAATCTTCATTAACTGAGTTACTCAAGTTCAAATTCTAACTAAACATTATACACGTGAGTTGGACAATTATAAGTCGAGTCTTTGGAGGGTTTTTCTATTCCTTGTAGAATGGTGTAGATCTGTTTGCAGGAGATGCTTCCACAGGACGAACATTAACAGGAACTGCAATTAATGGATTCCTCTTCTGGTCCAGGCAGTTCATTACTCATTACTCCCACAGAGACATCAATTATATCGATAACTGGTCGATCAGGTACTTCCAGGTTTGGAAACATTCCTTGATGGCTCATAGAACCATAGAAAATTACAGCTCAGAAACAGGCCTTTTGGCCCTTCTTGTCTGTGCCGAACCATTTTTTGCCTAGCCCCACTGACCTGCACTTGGACCATATCCCTCCACACCCCTCTCATCCATGAACCCGTCCAAGTTTTTCCTAAATGTTAAAAGTGACCCCGCATTTACCACTTTATCCGGCAGCTCATTCCACACTCCCACCACTCTCTGCGTGAAGCAGCCCCCCCTAATATTCCCTTTAAACTTTTCTCCTTTCACCCTTAACCCATGCCCTCTGGTTTTTTTTCTCCCCTAGCCTCAGCGGAAAAAGGCTGCTTGCATTCACTCTATCTATACCCATCAAAATCTTATACACCTCTATCAAATCTCCCCTCAATCTTCTACGCTCCAGGGAATAAAGTCCCAACCTATTCAATCTCTCTCTGTAACTCAGCTTCTCAAGTCCCGGCAACATCCTTGTGAACCTTCTCTGCACTCTTTCAACCTTATTTACATCCTTCCTGTAACTAGGTGACCAAAACTGTACACAATACTCCAAATTCGGCCTCACCAATGCCTTATATAACCTTACCATAACACTCCAACTTTTATACTCGATACTCCGATTTATAAAGGCCAAAGTACCAAAGGCACTCTTTACGACCCTATCCACCTGTGACGTCACTTTTAGGGAATTCTGTACCTGTATTCCCAGATCCCTCTGTTCAACTGCACTCTTCAGAGTCCTACCATTTACCCTGTACGTTCTACTTTGGTTTGTCCTTCCAATGTGCAATATCTCACACTTGTCTGCGTTAAATTCCATTTGCCATTTTTCAGCCCATTTTTCTAGTTGGTCCAAATCCCTCTGCAAGCTTTGAAAACCTTCCTCACTGTCCACTACACCTCCAATCTTTGTATCATCAGCAAACTTGCTGATCCAATTTACCACATTATTATCCAGATCATTGATATAGATGACAAACAACAATGGACCCAACACCGATCCCTGCGGCACACCACTAGTCACAGGCCTCCACTCAGAGAAGCAATCCTCCACAACCACTCTCTGGCTTCTTCCATTGATAGAGTAAGAAGTCTCACAACACCAGGTTAAAGTCCAACAGGTTTATTTGGTAGCAAATACCATAAGCTTTCGGAGCAATGCTCCTTCGTCTCCACATCAGTTCTTCCATTGAGCCAGTGTCTAATCCAATTTACTACCTCCCCATGTATACCTAGCGACTGAACCTTCCTAACTAACCTCCCATGAGGGACCTTGTCAAAGGCTTGTCTCCACATCAGTTCTTCCATTGAGCCAGTGTCTAATCCAATTTACTACCTCCCCATGTATACCTAGCGACTGAACCTTCCTAACTAACCTCCCATGAGGGACCTTGTCAAAGGCTTTGCTGAAATCCAGGTTGACAACATCCACCGCCTTCCCTTCATCCACTTTCCTGGTAACCGCCTCGAAAAACTCTAATAGATTTGTCAAACATGACCTACCACGCACAAAGCCATGTTGACTCTCCCTAATAAGTCCCTGTCTATCCAAATATTTGTAGATCCTATCCCTTATCACACCTTCCAATAACTTGCCCACCACCGACGTCAAACTTACTGGCCTATAATTTCCCGGATTTCTTTTGGAACCTTTTTTAAACAACGGAACAACATGAGCCACCCTCCAATCATCCGGCACCTCCCCCGTGAATACTGACATTTTAAATCTGTCTGCCAGGGCCCCTGCAAGTTCAACGCTAGCTTCCCTCAAGGTCCGTGGGAATACCCTGTCCGGTCCTGGGGATTTATCCACTCTGATTTGCCTCAAGACAGCGAGCACCTCCTCCCCTTTAATCTGTAAAGGTTCCATGACCTCCCTACCTGTTTGCCCTATTTCCGTAGACTCCATGCCCGTTTCCTCAGTAAATACGGATGCAAAAAAACCATTTGGTATCTCCCCCATCTCTTTTGGTTCCATACACAGTCTACCACTCTGGTCTTCAAGAGGACCAATTTTATCCCTCACTATCCTTTTGCTCCTAACATACCTATAGAAGCTCTTTGGATTTTCCTTCACTCTGTCTGCCAAGGCAACCTCATGTCTTCTTTTAGCCCTCCTGATTTCCCTCTTAAGTAGCTTCTTGCACTTTTTATACTCCTCGAGCATCTGATCCGTTCCTTGCTGCCTGTACATTTCATACAACTCTCTCTTCCTCTTAATCAGTGTTACAATCTCCCTCGAGAACCAAGGTTCCTTATTCCTATTTACTTTGCCTTTAATCCTGACAGGAACATACAACATAGGCTCATTGAGACCTTGAGGCTTGCGTGTGTTTAAACATAGACACTTCTATTGGTAAGCTTTAACAATGTACAGTACCAGATATAGTCTTGAATGGAGCTGTTCCATTCCCGGGAACATTTCAGCAAGCTTGTTCTGGCACGTAATCTCAGTTTCTCTGAGTTGCTGATTCTGCTGTCAATTTCACTGTTTTTACCTCTTCCATTAATTTCTCATTATCAAGCTTCCTTCTTCAAGCGCTTACTCTCCAGATTCAATTCTTCACTGGGCTTGTTATTTTCTAGTTGCTTTTTCATGGAATTCAGTTTATTCTACATTGTCTCATTCATTTAACCTACTTCTTAAGTTTATTTTGTCAATTCTTGACACTTTTCTTGAAATCTTTAAGAAGAGAGAGAGAAAAGAAATTACAGCACAGGAACAGGTCCTTCGGCCCTCCAAGCCTGCTCCCACCATGTTTTTTTAAACAAATTCTCACTTTGTAAACGCCCTTTCTATTACTGTGGTGAACCATCGTTGGTTACCACTGTGGGGTTATTCTAATGTTGTTGTTGGGCTAGGGTGTTGACACTGTGGGGTTGTTATAATGTTGTTGGGCTAGGGTGTTTACACTGTGGGATTAATACACCTGTGGTGGTTGCTGTTGTGGCACATCCCAGTCGGGCCCCGCCTCCTGGGAGAGGTATAAGACCCTCTGCTCGGGCGGGACCCCTCCAGTCTGGAATGGTGTACTCCTGTTTAAATAGTTCCATTGTTAGACAATAAAAGCCTTCAATTACAGAAGCCTTGTGTCTTGTGCTCGATTATCGTGCATCAATTTTATTGTCTAACACGAAACTCTCGACAGAAAGGAGAGTATGGAACAAATGCTAAAGCCAGAGCGTCTGACGCTGGATCCACGTGCGGTCGGCGCCTCTAACACCCTCGACCACTGGCTGAAGTGTTTCGAGGACTACCTGGCAGCCTCTGCAGCGGTCACCACGGATAACGACAGACTCCAGGTCCTCCATGCGAGGGTAAGCGACACTGTCTACCTCGCGATTCGTGCGGCCACCACTTACCCGAGAGCCCTCGAGCTTTTAAAAAAGCGCTACACGAGACCTCCCAATGAGATCCACGCTCGTTACCTCCTCGCTACACGACGTCGGCAGTCGGGCGAAACCATGGAGCATTACGCCAATGAGCTCTTGCAGCTTGCCAGGGGCTGTGACTGCAAAGCTGTGTCGGCTGAGCAGTATATGTATGACCTCACCCGAGATGCGTTTGTGGCAGGGGTAGGGTCCTCGTACATCCGTCCCAAGCTGCTAGAAAAGGGAAATCTCAACCTGACCCAAGCTATGGAGATGGCTGAAATGCTGGAGGCGGCGTCGAAGAGCTTGGCCCTGTATCCGGAGGACCACGTGGAGACAACGTGGCAGGAGCAGTCACAAATCCCTCCTCGCCCCACGGGCTCGCGCTCCCATATCGACCCGACGGCGGCGGCAGCCCCAGGCGGCCCGCGGTGCTATTTCTGCGGAGGAGCCAAGCATCCACGGCAAAAGTGTCCTGCTAAAGCGGTGGTCTGTAATCAATGCGGTAAAAAGGGGCACTACGCGAAAGTCTGCAGATCGAAGCCCAAGAACGGCAGTGCAGCCTGTGACCCTCCAGAACGGAGATCATCTCCATCGGCGTCGCAGTACCCACGAGGTCCGTCCACGTGCGAGCCCAGGATGACGCCATTGTGGTTGGCGGAGTCGGAGGAGGTGACCACCAGGAGTCGCTACGCTTGGCGCCCTCAACCATGTGCGATTCATGGGGGCGGCCATTTTGGTCGACGACGACCAGGAGCGACCAGCAGGGGTCCTCAGTATCGACCTCAGCTGCCTGCAGTGACGTCCAAGGGCCAACGGTGGCGTCGATCACCCTGGACCAGGCTAAGCACCACAGGCTTGACTGTTCAATGATGAACATTAAGGTAAATGATCGTACTGTTTATTGTCTGTTTGACAGCGGGAGCACTGAGAGCTTCATTCACCCTGACACTGTAAAGAGGTGTGGACTCCAGGTTCTACCTGCCAAACAGACAATTTCTATGGCATCACGGTCCCGGTCTGTACCGATCCAAGGACGTTGTGTGGTAACTCTGAAAGTGCAGGGCACAATTTACGAGCGATACAGGCTCCTTGTGTTGCCGCATCTTTGCGCGCCAATTCTCCTCGGACTAAACTTTATGGTCCACATGAAGAGTGTGATCCTACAGTACGGTGGGCCACTCCCTTCGCTGACAGTAGGGGACCAGCCGCAGCCTCCAAATTGTCCAAAGCGCCCCGCATGCAATCTTTCCACACTAAAGATCACCACGCCCTCTTTATTTAAGAATCTGGTACCAGGCTGCAAGCCCATCGCTACTAAAAGTAGGCGTTACAGCGCTGAAGATCGGATCTTCATCAGATCTGAGGTTCAGCGGCTCCTCAAAGAAGGGATCATACAGCCCAGCGTTAGTCCGTGGAGAGCACAGGTCGTGGTGGTTAAGAGCGGGAACAAACCCCGGATGGTCATTGACTACAGTCAGACCATTAATCGATATACGCAACTGGATGCGTATCCTCTCCCGCGCATATCTGATATGGTCAATCAGATTGCGCAGTACCGGGTGTTCTCCACCATAGACCTTAAGTCCACCTACCACCAACTCCCCATCCGCCCAGAGGACCGACATTACACGGCTTTTGAGGCGGATGGTCGTCTGTATCAGTTTCTTAGGTTTCCATTTGGTGTCACCAATGGGGTCTCGGTCTTCCAGCGTGCTATGGACCGAATGGTGGACCAGAACGGGCTGCGGGCTACCTTCCCGTACCTGGATAATGTCACCATCTGCGGCCATGATCAGCAGGACCATGACACAAATCTCCAGAACTTTTTGCGCACTGCATCTTGCCTGAATCTGACCTACAACAGGGAGAAGTGTGTATTCCGTACGCGCCGGTTAGCCATCCTGGGATACGTAGTGGAAGACGGGGTCATTGGCCCTGATCCCGACCGTATACGCCCCCTTGCTGAACTTCCTTTGCCCGCTAGCGCAAAAGCACTGAGGAGATGCCTAGGCTTCTTCTCCTATTATGCGCAGTGGGTCCCCAACTACGCGGACAAAGCCCGTCCGCTTCTTAAGTCCACGACTTTTCCACTCACGCCAGAGGCCCAATTGGCCTTCAAGGCATTGAAAAGCGACATTGCGAAAGCCACGATGCACGCGGTGGATGAATCCATCCCTTTTCAGGTGGAAAGTGATGCATCTGATTTCGCCCTGGCCGCCACACTAAACCAGGCAGGCAGGCCCGTCGCGTTTTTTTCCCGCACCCTTCAAGGTCCCGAAATTCGGCATTCAGCGGTGGAAAAGGAGGCTCAGGCTATTGTGGAGGCCGTCAGACACTGGCGCCATTACCTGGCGGGGAAGCGGTTCACCCTGATCACGGACCAGCGGTCCGTGGCGTTCATGTTTAATAATACGCAGAGGGGCAAGATCAAGAATGACAAGATCTTGCGGTGGAGAATTGAGCTCTCCACCTATAATTACGATATTATGTATTGTCCAGGGAAACTCAATGAGCCCTCGGATGCCCTCTCGCGCGGAACATGCGCTACTATGCAGGAGGATCGCTTGAACGCCCTCCATAATGACCTGTGCCATCCTGGGGTCACTCGGCTCTACCACTTCATCAAAGCCCGCAATCTGCCCTACTCGGTGGAGGATGTCAGGTCAGTGACAAGGAGCTGTCGGATTTGCGCGGAATGCAAACCGCACTTTTACCGACCTGACCGGGCACATTTGGTCAAGGCCACTCGCCCCTTCGAGAGGCTGAGTGTGGATTTTAAGGGCCCCCTTCCCTCAACAGACCGGAACGTGTACTTTCTTAACATCATAGACGAGTACTCCCGGTTCCCGTTTGTTGTCCCCTGTGCGGACACGTCGACTGCCACGGTGATCAAGGCATTCCGTGATCTTTTTACCCTGTTCGGGTACCCCAGCTATATACATAGCGACAGGGGCTCGTCGTTCATGAGTAACGACTTGAGGCAATTCCTGCTCTCATACGGGATTGCCTCTAGTAGAACCACGAGTTACAACCCTAGGGGCAATGGACAGGTGGAGAGAGAGAATGCTACAGTCTGGAAGGCTGTCCTATTGGCGCTGAAGTCCAAAGGCCTTCCAGTCTCCCATTGGCAGGAGGTCCTCCCAAATGCGCTTCACTCCATTCGCTCCCTCCTGTGTACGGCAACCAATGCTACTCCCCACGAGAGGATGTTCTCATTCCCTCGGAAGTCGTCCTCGGGGATATCTTTACCAGCCTGGTTGACGTACCCAGGACCCGTCCTTCTGCGGCGACATGTAAGGGCCCGCAAGTCCGACCCCTTGGTCGAACCGGTCCACCTCCTCCACGCCAACCCTCAGTATGCCTATGTGGCATATCCTGACAGGCGAGAGGACACAGTCTCGATCCGAGACCTGGCGCCCGCAGGGGACGTAGCAACTCCTGTCGCTCCCATACCCCCAGTCACGAATCCCCTATCTCTTATTTCTCCCCCGGACGTGGCGCGGTCAGCACCGGGACCAGTGCATAACAGTTATACTCCACTGTACAGCTTGCCTGAGACTCGGAGATCGGCGCCATCGCAGAAGGTACTGGGATCCCCTGCACTACCGCTTCATCAGGGTCAACCGGCCCGTGAGTCCTCGAGGGGACAGCCGGACGCTGTTTTGGAGAGAACGCCACCGCAAGCACCTGCTCCGGTGTCACAGCCGGTATTGAGGAGGTCACAACGACGGTGCGGTCCTCCAGACCGTCTGGACTTGTAGATTGTTGATTTTTAAAATATATATATAGTCTGTTTTCGCACCCCGCCGGCCTTTGTTCTCAAAGGAGGGGTGAATGTGGTGAACCATCGTTGGTTACCACTGTGGGGTTATTCCAATGTTGCTGTTGGGCTAGGGTGTTGACACTGTGGGGTTGTTATAATGTTGTTGTTGGGCTAGGGTGTTGACACTGTGGGGTTGTTATAATGTTGTTGTTGGGCTAGGGTGTTTACACTGTGGGATTAATACACCTGTGGTGGATGCTGTTGTGGCACATCCCGGTCGGGCCCCGCCTCCTGGGAGAGGTATAAGACCCTCTGCTCGGGCGGGACCCCTCCAGTCTGGAATGGTGTACTCGTGTTTAAATAGTTCCATTGTTAGACAATAAAAGCCTTCAATTACAGAAGCCTGGTGTCTTGTGCTCGATTGTCGTGCATCAATTACACATCTTTATAACAAAGACTTTTTTTTCACTTTTGGCTAGTTTTTTTTCCTTGTAATTTAGTTGATCCTTGCTTATCAATCATTTTGTCCTTATTTGAGTTTCCTGATATTGGGGGAATTTTACCATTTTGAGTCTAAGTGCCGAATCCGGGCGTCAAATAGATCCGCGCCTGGAATCCTCTTTCCAGCGCGCCCATACGTGTTTTGCCGGCTCCGGCCCGATCCGCCCTGTGGGCGGGGCTTAGCGCTGGCGGACTGATCGGAGCTCTGAACTGCGCATGTGCGCCCGGGCGTTAAAGAAAGAAAAAGCAGAAAGCGGAGAGAGCGGCTCTCTGACGTTCATCCTCTGGTTGGGGGGCGGGGGGGGGGAGGTGCGGGGGGGCGGGGGGGGGGAGGTGCGGGGGGGCGGGGGGGGAGGTGCGGAGGAGGAGGGGGTGTGTCGTCTCATCCTCTGGGAGGGGGGGGTGGTGGGAAGAGAGGTACACTACCAGCCACAGATTACTCTTCCCTGCAGGGGCAAGAGAGCAGAAGTGATGGCTGTGGCTGGTAGTGTACCAGTGATGGTGTGTCCCTTTACAGGCCCAGCTTGGTCCTTCTCCAGTGTCTCCTCTTGGACTTGTACTGATCTTGTAACCGGTTTTCATGCGGATCAACTGTGGAATCGGCCGGTTCTGCTTCACCTTCTTAGCGAGGAATCTCTTCATCCTGAAGGTTTTGTGGGATGGGATGGCCGCACATCCACTCCGGGAGGAGGGATCGGCCGCAGAGTGGCAGTGGACCCCCCCCCCCCCCCCCCGACCAGAGGATGATTGGTCACATAGAACATAGAACATAGAACAGTACAGCACAGAACAGGCCCTTCGGCCCACGATGTTGTGCCGAGCTTTATCTGAAACCAAGATCAAGCTATCCCACTCCCTATCATCCTGGTGTGCTCCATGTGCCTATCCAATAACCGCTTAAATGTTTCTAAAGTGTCTGACTCCACTATCACTGCAGGCAGTCCATTCCACACCCCAACCACTCACTGCGTAAAGAACCTACCTCTGATATCCGTCCTGTATCTCCCACCACGAACCCTATAGTTATGCCCCCTTGTAATAGCTCCATCCACCCGAGGAAATAGTCTTTGGACGTTCACTCTATCTATCCCCTTCATCATTTTATACACCTCTATTAAGTCTCCCCTCAGCCTCCTCCGCTCACACCCCCTCCCCTCCCACCCCCCCCCCCCCCCCAGAGGATGAGACGTCACACCCTCTCTTTTCCCCCCCCCCCCACCCCCACCCCACGCCCAGAGGATGATCGGTCACCCCCCCTCTCCTCCCAGCCCCCTCTCCCCCCTCCCCACCCCACCCCCAGAGGATGATCGGTCACCCCCCCTCTCCTCCCAGCCCCCTCTTCCCCCCCCCCCCCCCCCCCGCCCCCCGACCAGAGGATGACCTGGGTCAGAGAGCCGTTGCAGTCTCTGTCCCCGCTCTTCGGAAGCTGCAGCGGCGACTTCAGACTTTTATTCTGCAGGTCGGTAACAGCGCGGACGCGGATCGGGCCAGAAGACGGTAAAGTGGGATTTGGCGGTAGAGTTGGGCGCGCGGTTCATTCAGTCGATTTAAATGCAAATGCATTTAAATCGTCGGGCCGCCCGATCCGGCCCGCACCCGAATCAGGTGTCGGTAAATCCGCGATCTGCTCGGATTCGGGTGCAGATCGCGTTAAAGGCCCAACGCCCAACTTTACCGTGATTTCGAACCCGAAAGTTTTGGTAAAATCAGGCCCATTATTTCTAATCATTGAACTGCCATTTGCCTTTAGACGATTATATGTCTCTCTTTGGGTTTAACATCTTTAGTTATTCGCAGATGATGGGCCCTCCCATTGGATCTTATAATCCATCTGTACTTGTCTATTATCTTAGTCTGACAGTTAGGGTCTTTTTACTTAAGGAGGGATGTACTTGCATTGGAAGCAGTTCAGAGAAGGTTCACCAGCCTGATTCCTGGGACAAAGGGGTTTTATCTTATGAGGAAAGGTTGGACCCATACTCACTGGAGTTTAGAAGAATGAGAGGTGACCTTATTAAGATCCTCAGGCTGGTTTGACAGGGTGGATGCTCGGAGGATGTTTCCCGTACTGGGGGAATCTAGAACCAGGGGAGACGGTTTCAAGAGTAAATGGCCTCCCATTTAAGCCGGAGATGAGGAGGGTTTTTTAGAGGGTTGTTAGTCAGTGTTATTCTTTTCCTCAGAGAGCAGTGGGGGCTGGGTCAAACCCAAGGCGGATTTAGACAGACTTTTGGTAAACGGGGAGGTGGCGGTTCAGGGGTTATGGGAGGGGGTGAGGGACGGGACAAGCTGGAAATTGCAATCGAGGTCACAATCCGTGACCTTGTTAAAGGGTGCAGCAAGCCCGATGGGCCAAACGGCCCACTCCTGGATCCTATTTCGATGATCTTTCGATCTTATTACTCAGAGCTGGCAATGGCTCAATGGACAGAAGAGTCTCAGGGTGGGATTTTACAGCCTTGCTCGGGCGAGACCAGAAATTCCCACCCGAGGTCCACAGAGATTTCTGTTGTCGGTCCCTCGCTCGCTCCAATTCTGTGGCAGGCACGAGGTGGTGGAGTTCCGGCCTCTGCCTCCATTGTAAGATTCAGTGAGTCTGGAGTTGTGCTCCCAGTAAATACTCAGCAAATACAGGCGGGCAGCTGGAGTGTTTGATGACAGGATTGTCACCGTGTATGGGAATAAACTGATCATTGGTTATTTTGAGATGTTAACCAATGATTGAAATGTCTAAACACCGAAGCTATTGTAACACCTTCCGCTAACTCTCAACCTTCTCCTCACGACACGTAGTCAGCTGGAGACTCTAAATCCGAGCTTTATTGTGAGTAATGTTCTTGTGTGTGGGAAATAAACAGTCTGCTGAGATTGTGCGACAAACATTGGGGACTGAGGTCATTCACGTCTCTACCGTCAATGTTGGATTTATTGTTAAGAACTGACACAGGAGTGGTTCCAATGTTTTATTCGAGATTCACCAATGCATGTGACAAAACTCAGAAACTGCCCACTAACAATTTAAATTACCACTTATTCAACCATATGTACAATATAATTAAATTATCTGAATAAAATAGTAACACTGATTTCACACTGAGGTGAAGGGAAGCTTAGGTTTTTTGCATTGTTGTAAAGCTACTGAGTGATTGTAAAAGTCCTCAAATGGTGATTATTTCCACCAATGTAGAGTTTCCCGCAAAGATAAAAAATCCAGAACCGATCTTAGTCTATAACGGACCATGAGTATCTCTCTCCATTTGAGAGAGACACTGGTTGTATATAGACGGAGAGGCATCACTCTGAGTGTGGGGCAAATTGGCACAGATCTGTGAATTACAAACCCACCCTGTATGACACACTAGCCAATGAGCTCACCATTCCCCAGACACGTCAGTAAACACGGTGGCACAATGGGTTAGCACTGCTGCCTCACAGCGCCAGGGACCCGCGTTCGATTCCCGGCTTGGGTCACTGTCGGTGCACGTTCTCCCAGTATCTGTGTGGGTTTCCCTCCGGGTGCTCCGGTTTCCTCCCACAGTCTGAAAGATGTGCCGGTTAGGTGGATTGGCCATGCTAAATTGACCCTTAGTGTTAGGGGGACTAGTTAGGGTAAATGCATGGGGTTATGGGGATCAGGCCTGGGTGGGATTGTAGTCAGTGCAGACTCGATGGGCTGAATGGCCTCCTTCTGCACTGTGGATTTTACGTTACTGAACTAATAATCCAGGGAGCGTCGGTTTGAATGCAAGTACTTGATTTCAGTTCAGTCTAGAACTTAAAAGTGATCAGTAAAAACGATCATGAAGATGCTGGATTGTCGGAAAAACCCAACTGGTTCTTGAACTTCCTCCAGGGATGGGGATTTGCTGATATGATTGCAGTCCCACCCCAACGTGGATATGGCTCAATCAGATACCTGGTTATATCAGCAAATCTCTGCGAGGGTCTTCGAAGCTGGGTGAAGGAAGTCCACGTCCATTGTCTCAGGCAGTGGGGAATAAATGCCAGTGACGGCCACATCCCTGAGAATGAAATCTGCAGCTGATGAATCTATGAGCAGAACCTCTACACACATTCCCCAATCTTTGGCTTTGCCAATCTTTATGTTGGGGTTCATATAGATGACGGTGATCTTCTGCCTTCTGGGATGAGGCTGTGGTGATCCCACATCGGACAGTCAGTTGATCGGGTAGTTGGTGGCTCTCTGCGTGAGTCCAGCCAGTCCGAGGGAAGACATCTGTAGAAGTCTCAGTTCACCCACCTGCACATATTGCATCGATGCTCAGAGTGGGACTACCACGTGGTGATGGCCATTTCACACAGAATCTCACTCCTTTCAGGTGTTTTTTGTTGTTGCATTTCAGGGTAACCTCCTCCTGCAATGTCTAGTCCCAGGGTGAGGCCGCAATCACTCATCACAACCAATAAAAAGTCGTTCATTGTTAACTTCAGGAGGGGATTCTGGGACAGCGCAAGTCATCTCTGTAAAAGAGAAAGAACTAACCTCAGGATTGGAGATACTCTCACTCTCTGCCTGTCTCACAGAATGCTAAGCCAGTATTACGGATTTAGTTATTCCCAGTACATTCCACTCTTTCTAGAATATTCTTTCTAGAATAATCTGTTTCATTGAGACTCGAAATGTTGGCTCTATTCTCTCTCCTCAGATGCTGTCAGACATAAGTTCATAAGCTATAGGAGCAGAATTAGGCCATTCGGCCCATCGAGTCTGCTCCGCCATTCGATCATGGCTGATATGCTCCTCATCCCCATTTTCCTGCCTTCTCCTCATAACCCTTCAACCCATTACCAATTAAAAATCTGTCTAACTCCTCCTTAAATTTACTCACTGTCCCAGCATCCACCGCACTTGCTGAGATTTTCCAGCATTTTCTGTTTGTGTTTCAGTTAGAAATATAGAAACATAGAAAAACTACAGCACAAACGGGCCCTTCGGCCCCACAAGTTGTGCCGAACATATCCCTACCTTTTAGGCCTACCTATAACCCTCCATCCTATTAAGTCCCGTGTACTCATCCAGGAGTCTCTTAAAAGACCCTATTGAGTTTGCCTCCACCACCACTGACGGCAGCCGATTCCACTCGCCCACCACCCTCTGTGTGAAAAACTTACCCCTAACATTTCCCCTGCACCTACCCCCCCCGCACCTTAAACCTGTGTCCTCTCGTAGCAGCCATTTTCACCCTGGGAAAAAGCCTCTGAGAGTCCACCCGATCTATGCCTCTCAACATCTTATGTACCTCTATTAGGTCTCCCCTCATCCTACGTCTCTCCAAGGAGAAAAGACCGAGCTCCCTCAGCCTATCCTCATAAGGCATGCCACTCAATCCAGGCAACATCCTTGTAAATCTCCTCTGCACCCTTTCAATCTTTTCCACATCCTTCCTGTAATGAGGCGACCAGAACTGAGCACAGTACTCCATGACCATGAAACCATTGTCGATTGTCAGAAAAACCCATCTGATTCATTAATGTCCTTCAGGGAAGGAAATCTGCCGTCCTTACCTGGTCTGGCCTACATGTGATTCCAGAGCCACAGCAATGTGGTTGACACTGCCCTCTGAACAAGGGCAACTAGGGATGGGCAATAAATGCTGGCCAGCCAGCGACGCCCATGACCCACGGATGAATAAGAAAAATATTTCTCAACGTGGGTAAAGATATCAAAAAATAAATCCGAGTTTCCATAAGTGTCACAAAGAGATAATTAGTGATGGGCCAGCGGCTAGAGATTTTGGGGGGAATTTTATGAAGGTGACAATGGTCTTGGCCACTAGCTGGAGAGCTGGTGAGAACCCCCATGCTGCCTCTTTTCAGGAAGGCAACTGTATCTTGTTCATTCAGGCTCTTGAGAGGGCAGCTGCAGGGCCTTCCCCCCAAGGTCAGGCACTGCACCAACCTGGGGCCTCGGATCAAGGAGGGAGCCTGGCACAGGGTAATAATGGTGGCATTAGGTTTTTGAGGGGGGGGTGAGGGAGATCAGTAGCAAGGGCAGTAGCAAGAGCAGGGAGCGTGGCTCCCCCTACCTGCTGTCACATTCTCCATCAGGCATTGAGTGTCTTTGAATGATTGACGCCCTACTAGAGAGCTCACAAACTTAATACCAGCAGCAACAGGATGAAGCCCTTAACTGGGTAGGAATTGGCTACTAAAGAGTGCCAATGGGGGCGAGCTGGGAAGGCTGTCCAGGACCCTGCCCCTGCACAGAGGTGGCAGGTGGCATGGTCAGAACCGCCCACATTCCCACCCAATTAAATCATAGAATCCCCACACTGTAGAAAGAGGCCATTTGGCCCATCGAGTCTGCACTGACTTTCCAACAGAGTATCTTACTCAGGCCTTATCCCTGTAACCCCAAATATTTACCCCGCTAATCCCTGTAACCTATCTTGGGACATTAAGGGGCAATTTAACATGGCCAATCCACCTAACCTGCACATCTTTGGACTGTGGGAGGAAACCGGAGCACCCGGAGGAAACCCACGCAGACACGGGGAGAATGTGCAGACTCGGCACTGACAGTGACCCGAGGTTGAAATTGAACCCGGGTCCCTGGCGCTGTGAGGCAGCAGTGCTAACCACCGTGCTACCATGCCACCCCTCCAATGTCCCCTCTGCCACCAAACGTGTCATGGGGGAGGGCACAAAGTTCTGCTCCGACCAATGCTGTTTTACTCTCTATTTACAAGGGAGAGAATATTGTCTGGAACTTTGCACAGTCCAAGAGTCGTCTCACCGACATTTCACTCAAGCACTCCAGCTATGGAAAGATATTTTGATAAAATGCAGTAGGAATATAATGAAGCGCTAAGCTCAATTTCTGCAGCTGTTAATGGTTAAAAATGCTGACCAGAGGATTGGGTCTGAAAGGTTTCTGTAGACATTTCATTTCCCTTTGATAATGCCTTAAAAACTATTTCAATGAATCTGCCAATAGATCAACTTCTTTAGCCACTAGAGGTCACCTTGTCTATTCAACATGGGCTCAAATCAAACACACACGTCAACCTGTTGAAAAGCCATTACATTTGAAGGAGATACTGGTGTAAAGTCACTGAGTTTAAATTCAATTAATAAATCTGGGATTGAAAGCTAGTCTCAGTAATGGTGAGTGCAACAACTATCATTGATTGTTGGAAAAACCCGTTTGGTTATTTGGTTCACTAATGTAATAAAAACAGAAAATGCTGGAAAGCTCGGCTAGTCTGGTAGCACATGGCATTCCAGCATTTTCTGTTTTCTATCCCTCAGCTAATAAAGGCAAGCATCACATTTTCTTTATTGATTCATGGGATATGGACGTCACTGGCTGGCCAGCATTTATTGCCAATCCCTAGTTTGCCTTTGAACTGAATGGCTTCTAGGCCATTTCAGAGGGCAGTTGAGAGCCAACCACATTGCTGTGGCTCTGGAGCCACATGTAGGCCAGACCGGGTAAGGATGGCAGATTTCCTTCCCTAAAGGACATTAGTGAACCAGATGGGTTTTTCTGACAATCGACAATGATTTCATGGTCATCAGTAGATTCTTAATTCCAGAAATAAATTATAAATTATATTTCTTCTTAACCACCTTATCTACCTGTCCTGCTGCCTTCAGGGATCTTTTGGACATGCACCCCAAGGTCCCTCTGTTCCTCTGTACTTCCGAGTGTCCTACCATTCATTGTGTATTCCCTCCCCTTGTGAGTCCACCAAAGCACATCACCTCACGCTTTTCAGATTTAAATTCCATTTGATACTGTTCTGCCCATCTGACCAGCCCGTCTGTATCATCCTGTAATCTAAAACTTTCCTCCTTGCTATTTACCACACCACCAATTTTCATTTCATCTGTGAACATACTGATCATACCACCCACATTCACATCTAGATCATCAAGGTACACGATAAACAGCAAAGGATCCAGCACCGATCCCTGTGGTACCACTGGACACAGGCTTCCAGTCACAAAACCAACCTTCCACCATCACTCTCTGCCTCCTGCCACAAAGCTAATTTTGGATTCAATTTGCCAAATTATCCTGGATCCCTGGGCTCTTCCTGAGCAGTCTCCAAATGTGGGACCTTGTCAAAAGCCTTACTGAAGTCCATGTAGACCACATCAAGTGCACTGTCCTCATCTACACACTTAGTCACCTTCTCAAAAAATTCAATCAAATGTGTTAGATGTGATCTTCCCCTGACAAAGCCATGCTGACTATCCTTAATTAATCCTTGCCTCTCTCCAAGTAGAGATTAATTCTGCCCCTCAGAGTTTTTTCCAATAAGTTCCCTTTCACTGATGTTAGACTCACTGGCCTGTAATTTCCTGTTTTTTTCTCTACTTCCCTTCTTGAACAATGGTACCACATTAGCTGTTTTCCAGTCCTCTGGCACCTTTCCTGTGGCCAGAGAGGAATTGAAAATTAGTGTCAGTCTCCCACAGCAGCCTAGGGCACAATTCATCTGGACCTGGAGATTTATCCACTTTTAAGTCTGCAACACCTCCAATACCTTGTCTTTCCCTATGTCAATTTGCTCAAAATCCTCACAGTCTCTGTCCCTGAATTCCATACCATCATCCTCATTCTCTTGGGTGAAGACAGATGTGGTGATACCTCACCTATGTCCATCAGCTCCACACAGATGTTGCACTTTAGTCCCTAATGGGGCCCACTCTTTCCCTGGTTATCCTCTTGCCCTTAAATAATTATAAAACACCTTGGGATTTTCCATTATTTTGCCTGCCAATGTTTTTTATGCCCCTCTTCACTCTCCTAATTTCTTTTTGAAGTACCCCCCTTGCACTCCCTGTTCTCCCCGAGAGCATTCACTGTTTTCAGACCCCGCTATCTGCCATAAGCCCCCTTTTTTTCCCCTTATCCAATCCTGTATACCCCTCAATATCCAGCGTTCTCTGGACTTGCTGGTCCCACCCTTTACCTTTATTCTCTCTACTTCCTTTCTGAATGACTGCTCTAATGTGGATCTTTCTAGAAGAGGCTGCTCCCAGTCCACTATTGGCAGATCCTGTCTTATTCTATTAAAATCGCCCTTCCCCCATTCAGAAACATTGGGCGGGTTTTCTGGCTGCGTTCGCCCAGATATTGGAAAATCCCACCCAAGGTCAACGGACCTTCCATGGTCCGTCCCTCGCCCGCTCCGATTCCTGTGGCGGGTGGAACAGGAAAGTTCACCCCCTTATTTCTGGTTCATTTTTGTCCATTTCCATAATTATCTTAAATCTTACTGAGTTATGGTCACTATCACCGAAATGCTGCCCCAGTGACACCCCCATCACCTGCTTGGCTTCGTTCCCTAAAATTAGGTCAAGTATCACCCCTTCTCTTGTGGGACTTTATCGGTGCTGGATCCAAAAGCTCTCCTGGATGCACTTTAAGAATTCCACTCCCTCTTTCACACTTTGCCTATCCCAATTAATGTTAACTATTATTACCCAATTATTTTTATACTTCTCAGAGATTTGTCTACTGTTCTTCTATCCCTCCCTGACTGTTTGGGGGCCTATAGTACACTCCCAACAATGTGATTGCTCCCATTTTATTTTGTACTTCCACCCATAGGACCTCAGTTGAGGAGCTTACTAAGATATCATCCCTCCTCACTGCACTCACTGATTCCTCAATCAATATTGCGACACCACTTCCTCTTTTACAGCCCATTCCCCGTCCGTGGTAGGGAAGTTGTTGGAGAGGATTCTTAGAGACAGGATGTATGTGCATTTAGAACGGAACAATCTCATTAGTGACAGACAGCATGGTTTTGTAAGAGGGAGGTCGTGCCTTACAAATTTGGTGGAGTTTTTTGAGGAAGTGACAAAAACGGTTGACGAAGGAAGGGCCGTGGATGTCGTCTATATGGATTTCAGTAAGGCATTTGACAAAGTCCCACATGGCAGGTTGGTTAAGAAGGTTAAGGCTCATGGGATACAAGGAGAAGTGGCTAGATGGGTGGAGAACTGGCTTGGCCATAGGAGACAGAGGGTAGTGGTTGAAGGGTCTTTTTCCGGCTGGAGGTCTGTGACCAGTGGTGTTCCGCAGGGCTCTGTACTGGGACCTCTGCTATTTGTGATATATATAAATGATTTGGAAGAAGGTGTAACTGGTGTAATCAGCAAGTTTGCGGATGACACGAAGATGGCTGGACTTGCGGATAGCGAAGAGCATTGTCGGGCAATACAGCAGGATATAGATAGGCTGGAAAATTGGGCGGAGAGGTGGCAGATGGAGTTTAATCCGGATAAATGTGAAGTGATGCATTTTGGAAGAAATAATGTAGGGAGGAGTTATTCAATAAATGGCAGAGTCATCAGGAGTATAGAAACACAGAGGGATCTAGGTGTGCAAGTCCACAAATCCTTGAAGGTGGCAACACAGGTGGAGAAGGTGGTGAAGAAGGCATATGGTATGCTTGCCTTTATAGGACGGGGTATAGAGTATAAAAGCTGGAGTCTGATGATGCAGCTGTATAGCACGCTGGTTAGGCCCCATTTGGAGTACTGCGTCCAGTTCTGGTCGCCGCACTACCAGAAGGACGTGGAGGCGTTAGAGAGAGAGCAGAGAAGGTTTACCAGGATGTTGCCCGGTATGGAGGGTCTTAGCTATGAGGAGAGATTGGGTAAACTGGGTTGTTCTCCCTGGAAAGACGGAGAATGAGAGGAGATCTAATAGAGGTGTACAAGATTATGAAGGGGATAGATAGGTGAACGGTGGGAAGCTTTTTCCCAGGTCGGAGGTGACGTTCACGAGGGGTCACGGGCTCAAGGTGAGAGGGGCGAAGTATAACTCAGATATTAGAGGGATGTTTTTTACACAGAGGGTGGTGGGGGCCTGGAATGCGCTGCCAAGTAGGGTGGTGGAGGCAGGCACGCTGACATCGTTTAAGACTTACCTGGATAGTCACATGAGCAGCCTGGGAATGGAGGGATACAAACGATTGGTCGAGTTGGACCAAGGAGCGGCACAGGCTTGGAGGGCCGAAGGGCCTGTTTCCTGTGCTGTACTGTTCTTTGTTCTCTCCTGAAGACTCTATACCCCAGTCCCGTCCCTCCCTCAACTATGTCTCTGTGATAGAAATAATTTTATATCCCCATGTGTTAATGCTCGCCCTCAGTTCATCAGCCTTACCCATAAGACGCCTTGCATTAAAATAAATGCCATCCAGCCTTGCTTTATGTTAGAATATAACCAATGATAACATTGAATCTGTTGTAGTGTGACTAATGGTAACAAGCTGTAAGGGTCAGCTGACACAATAAACTATGTAACCAATGACAAAATGATGTGATGACCAGCTGACTCAGTATAAATAAGAACCTGTTGGGAATTGTTGAATTGCTTGAAATGGCCCAGGGTGAGGCCTCAAGTGTTGGAGTAATGAAGTTTCTTTATTAAACCTTTTTCTTTGCTTTATCTGTTGGAGTAAGTTCTGTTTAATTTCATTGCCTACAACTGAAGATGACCTTCTGCTGGATGCACGCCACATTCCCATGTGCATTACCGTGTCTGTCTTTGCTCTGCTTTCCAGGCTGACTTCGTATTTCTTCTATACTTATCTGTGCATCACCCCTCCACCACTCCCTCTCCCCCCCACCCCCCGCTCCTCCCCACAGATCAGTTAGCTCAGTTGGCTGGACAGCCGGTTAGTGATGCAGAGCGATGCCAACAGCATGGGTTCAATTCCTGTACAGGCCTTATTGGAGATTATTCATGAAGCCCCGCCTTCTCAACCCTGCCCCTCGCCTGAGGTGTGGCGACCCTCAGGTTAAATTATCACCAGACAACCCTCCCCTCAAAGGGGAGAACAGCCTCTGGGCCTATGGTGATGTTAAAAGTCACCCCTCCCCACCCCCGCTCCCCTGCTCCCCCCGCCACTGTAACGGGTACATGCGGTATTTTATCAAAGCCCCCTCAGTTATTTTGAACACCTCCAGCAAATCTCCCCTTAAACCTCTCAGTCTTGAGAAGAGCAATCTCTGGAGTGAAAAAACGGAATCATTATTTAGTTGTTGGTTGTCACTTTAAATCGCTCCATAGTTACCCTCTATCGATCGCTCTTTAATCTCTTTAACTTCGTGAAATCTGGTTGATTCTGGCTTGTGTCTAAGGGAAGAGATAAAGACACACATTTATAAGGAAGAAAATCAAATTAAACGAGAATTGTTGTTATTTTTTAGCATATATTCGCACAAACACAAACACACACTTCTTTCCCTTTTGGGTAATGGCAGGGAGGTTGTTGATTATCAGCTAGTTGGACCGCATTACGAACACTCCTTCCATGGGCAACAACTCCTGGGTGGGACTTGAACCCACAGCCTCTGGTCTGGAGGTTGGGATTCTACCCACCGGCTCCACCACAAGGCCTCCACCGTAGCTGTGATGATGGACAGACACTTTGGGCGGGATTCTACAGCCTCGCTCGAGCGAGACCGGAATGGCCCAGGGGCGTCTTGACAAATATGTGACAAGAGTGGGAAAGGAGGGATATGGTACCCGGAAGGGTAGGGGGTTTTTGTTCAGTTGGGCAGCATAGACGGTGCAGGCTTGGAGGGCCGAATGGTCTGTTCCTGTGCTGTAATCTTCTTTGTTCTATCCCGCCCCAGGACAACAGACTTTCCATTGTCCGCCCCTCGCCCGCTCCGATTCCGTTGCGGGAGGGACGGTAGAATCCCGGCGAATATTCACAGCAAGATCCCACTGAATCCATAACCATATCAAACACTCCCCCTCAGTCACCCAGAGACACATTAAACTGTCCAACTGGGTCAGAGGTGATGATGCCAAACTTGCATTGGTGAAATGTAGAAAAGCATCAAGAGGCATTTCACAAAAGACATCACCCAAACTAACCAACGTTAATCCAGAAAAACAGAGATATTAGGATTAGTCATGATAGGTTTGTCAAATAGGTGGGTGCGGCACGGTGGCACAGTGGTTAGCACTGTTGCCTCACAGCGCCAAGGACTCGGGGTCAATTCCACCTCGGAGTCACTATCTGTGCGGAGTTTGCACATTCTCCCCGTGTCTGCGTGGGTTTCCTCCGGGTGCTCCGGTTTCCTCCCACAGTCCAAAGATGTGCAGGTTAGGCTGACTGGCCATGCTAAATTGACCTTAGTGTCAGGGGATTAGCAGGGCAAATATATGAGTTTGCGGAAATAGGGCGAGATTGTGGTTGGTGCAGACCTGATAGGCCAAGTGACCTCCTTCTGCGCTGTAGGGATTCTATGATTCTATGAGGTGGGTCAAAGAAACAGCTTAAAAGGAGTAGGGGAGTGGGCTTAAGGGGGGGATTTCCATAGTGTGGGGTCTGAGACAGCTAAAGCCAGTCCTCAATAGTGGGGGGTATGAGCATGGGATCAAAGTCAGGGATATAGGAACAGAGGGTCCTCGGGGGATTGCGAAACTGAGGGAGGCTGTAGAGATAGGGAGTGGGTGACATTAAGAGAATTCATGGGAATGGTTCCAGGCTTGGGGAACTTCAGTGACGAAGATAGATTGGAGAAATTAGGACTATTTGTTTGGAGAAGAGTCAGCTGAGAGGAGATTTAATCGAGGTGTTCAAAATCATGAGGGAACTTTTTTTTTATTCGTTCATGGGATGTGGACGTCGCTGGCTAGGTCAGCATTTATTGCCCATCCCTGGAGTCACATGTAGACCAGACCGGGTAAGGATGGCAGATTTCCTTCTCTAAATGGCATTAGTGAACCAGATGGGTTTTACAACAGTCGGTAATGGCTCCATGGTCATCATTAGATTTTTAATTCCAGATTATCTGGACAGAGTAAATGGAGAGAAACTGTTCCCGCTCAAGAAAGGGTTGAGAATGAAAGGACACAGATTTAAGATAATCCACAAAAGAAGCAAGAACAACATGAAGAAAAAAATATCTCCCACAGCGAGTGGTTAGGATCTGGAATGCACTGTCTGAGAGTGTGGTGGAGACAGATTCACACAGCGAGTGGTTAGGATCTGGAATGCACTGTCTGAGAGTGTGGTGGAGACAGATTCACACAGCGAGTGGTTAGGATCTGGAATGCACTGTCTGAGAGTGTGGTGGAGACAGATTCACACAGTGAGTGGTTAGGATCTGGAATGCACTGTCTGAGAGTGTGGTGGAGACAGATTCACACAGCGAATGGTTAGGATCTGGAATGCATTGTCTGTGGGAGTGAAGTGCGAAGTGATGCATTTTGGTAGAGCTAATGTAGGGGGGAGCTATACGATAAATGGCAGAACCATAAAGGGTGTAGATACGCAGAGGGATCTGGGTGTGCTAGTCCACAGATCCTTGAAGGTGACGTCACAGGTGGAGAAGGTGGTGAAGAAGGCATATGGCATGCTTGACTTTATAGGACGGGGCATAGGGTATAAAAGTTGGGGTCTGATGTTGCAGATGTATAGAACGTTGGTTCGGCCGCATTTGGAATACTGCGTCCAGTTCTGGTCGCCACACTACCAGAAGGACATGGAGGCTTTAGAGAGAGTGCAGAGGAGGTTTACCAGGATGTTGCCTGGTATGGAGGGGCTTAGTTATGAGGAGAGATTGGGTAAACTGGGGTTGTTCTCCCTGGAAAGACGGAGGATGAGGGGAGACCTAATAGAGGTGTATAAAATTATGAAAGGCATAGATAGGGTGAACGGTGGGAAGCTTTTTCCCAGGTCTGTGGTGACGTTCATGAGGGGTCATAGGTTCAAGGTGAGGCGGGGGGAGGTTTAACACGGATATCAGAAGGACGTATTTTACACAGAGGGTGGTGGGGGCCTGGAATGCGCTGCCAGGCAAGGTGGTGGAGGCGGACACACTGGGAACGTTTAAGACTTATCTAGACAGCCATATGAACGGAGTGGGAATGGAGGGATACAAAAGAATGGTCTAGTTTGGACCAGGGAGTGGCACGGGCTTGGAGGGCCGAAGGGCCTGTTCCTGTGCTGTATTGTTCTTTGTTCTTTGTTCTATGTTCTAAGCCACTCAGTTTCAAGGGCAACGAGGGATGCGCAACAAATGCTGACCTTCATGGAAGGATATTATTTCTGTGATCACAACTAAAAAAACTGTTTGCAAATTAAATATGAATTAGACATTGAGCGTCAGAATAATGAAACTTTAAGAAAACATATCAAAACTTTAACAGAAAAAGTGGGATGGTGGAATCATACCTTTTAGTCTCTCGGTTAAATGTTATAGATCCTGAATGGGGAAAGAACACAAAATATTTAAGCATTAAAGTTTTCGCTGTGGTCAAATGTCTCATTTGAAAGTTTATCAATGAACTAGCCATAAAAACAAAGTGGCTTCACAAGTCGGTCAGAGGCTGGGAATCCTGCGGCGAATAACTCACCTCCTGACTCCCCAAAGCCTGTCCACAAGGCACAAGTCAGGAGTGTGATGGAATACTCCCCACTTGCTTGGATGGGTGCAGCTCCAACAACACTCAAGAAGCTCAACATCATCCAGGACAAAGCAGCCCACTTGATTGGCACCCCATCCACCACCTTTAACATTTTCCTCCACCACCGACGCACAGTGGTAGCCGTGTGTACCATCTACAAGAAACACTACAGCAACTCGCCAAGGCTCCTTCGACAGCACCTTCCAAACCCATAACCTCAATCGCCTGGAAGCTCCCTCTAAGTCACTCACCATCCTGACTTGCCCTCAGCTTCTCATTCCTTGTCCCCTTTCATAGAATCATAGAATCCCTACAGTGCAGAAGGAGGCCATTTGGCCCATCGAGTCTGCACTGACCACAATCCCAGCCAGGCCCTATCCCCGTAACCCCACATATTTACCCCACTAATCCCTCTGACCTATGGGGCAATTTAGCTTGGCCAATCCACCTAACCCGCACATCTTTGGACTGTGGGAGGAAACCAGAGCACCGGAGGAAACCCATGCAGACACGGGGAGAACGTGCAAACTCCACACAGGCAGTGACCCAAGCCGGGAATCGAACCCGGGTCCCTGATGCTGTGAGGCAGCAGTGCTAACCACTGTGCCATTGTGACACCCTCACCTTTTGATTTTTAGATTCTTGTGTACCCCATGGTGGGGACCTCCTATCCTTTGTAAAGTTACATGACACCCAAATCACACACTTTTATTTCATTGAACCCAATGTAAAAGGACTACAATATTAAATTATAAATGGCCTTACCACTCTTTCTCCTCCACATCACCAGAGCAATAACAATCAGGATTATCGAAAGGAGGCTCCCAATCAAAACACCAATGATAACCTTCAGCAGAACGCGGCCCTCACTGAAGCCAGTGAAGTAGATGATGTGGGTGATGTTGCCTTGGTTGTTGGTGGCCTTGCAGGTGTAGTTCCCACCAAGCTTTGGGCCATGTAATTCCCCCACCACCTGGTACTTCCCCGGGCCTCGCCTCACTGGCGTGTTGCTGCCATTGACGGGGAAGCTGTTGTTCTGGGGGTCGATCCACACGATGTTCGGGGGGGGTTCCCCTCTGACCAGACACACGAGGGTAAACTGCGTGTCATTAATGGCTTGGATGGACATGTTGAGGACGGTGGGCGGGCCTGAGAGCAAAGAGAATAGACAAAGAGTTAAAGTGAGATGCTGAATCATGGAGCAGTGTACCTTGTGATTAATGCACCAATTCAGCGTAGCTAACATCAGACTGAACACTGACGGGATGAGTCACTGTGCTAAAAGAGGAAGCAGGTGACCGGACATTATCTATGAGACTAGAAAGAGGAAGATATAAAAATTATACTTCAGTCCCCTCTCAGAGTCACACAGCACAGAAAGGCCCCTTTGGCCCATCGAGTCTGGACCAACAATAACTACCACTAAAGGTGCACTAATCCCATTTTCCTGCACTTGTCCCATATCCTTGAATGTTCTGATGTTTCAAGAGCCCATCCAAATATTTTTTAAATGTTGTAAGGTTTCCAGTCTCCATTACCTTCCCAGGCAGCGCCTTCCAGATTCCCACCATCCTTTGAGTGAAAAAAAATCTCAAATCCTCTCGATCTCCTGCTCCTCACCCTAAAACTATGTGCCCTCGTGAGTGACCCCTCATCCAAGGGGAACAGCTGCTCCCTACTCACCCTGTCCGTACCCCGCATAATCTTATACACCTCAATCATGACCCCCCCTCAACCTTCTCTGCTCGAAAGAAAATAATCCAAGCCTATCCAGTCTCTCCTTATAGCTCAAATGCTCCATCCCAGGCAACATCCTGGTGAATCTCCTCTGTACCCCCTCCAGTGCAATCACATCCTTCCTATAGTGAGGTGACCAGAACTTCACACAGTTCTCCAGCTGTAGCCTAACCAACACTCTGTACAACTCCTACATTACCTCCTTGCTCTTATACTCTATGCCATGACTGATAAAAGCAAATGTCCCATATGCTTTTTAGCTATCCTATTCACCTGCTCTGCCACTTTCAGGGATCTGTGAATAAGTGCCCCAGGATCCTTCTGTTCCTCTGAGCTTCCTAGTGTTCTGCCATTCATTAAATACTCCTTTGTCCTGTTACTTCTTCCAAAGTGCATCACCTCGCACTTATCAGGGTTAAACACCATCTCCCACTGCTCTGCCCATCTGACCAGCCCATCGATATCTTCCTGTAATCTACAGCCATCTTCCTCACTATTAAACACCCTACTAATCTTGGTGTCATCTGCAAACTAGCTAATCACTCCCCCACATTCTCATCTACATCACTTATCTATATAGCAAACAAAACGGTTCCCAGCACTGAAACTTGTGGTACACCACTAAACATCGCATTCTTATCACTCGAACAGCCTTCCACCACTACCTCTGTGTCCTATTACTGATGTGGAGATGCCAGCGTTGGACTGGGGTAAACACAGTAAGGAGTCTAACAACACCAGGTTAAAGTCCAACAGGTTTATTTGGTAGCAAACGTGTTGGACTTTAACCTGGTGTTGTTAGACTCCCTACTGTCCTATTACTGAGCCAGTTTTGGATCCATCTCGCCAAGTTTCCCTGAATTCCGTGTGCTTCAACCTTCTCAATCAGTCTCCCATGTGGGACCTTGTCAAAGGCTTTGCTAAAATTCATATAAATTACATCAATTTCTCTGATCCACACACTTGATCACATTTTTTGAAAATTTCTAATGAATTTGTTAGGCATGGCCTTCCTCGGATAAAGCCATACTGACTATCCCTAGTTAACCCATATCTTTCCAAGTGGAGATTAATTCTCTGCTTCAGAATTTTCTCCAATAGTTTCTCTATCACTGACGTGAGACTCACCGGTCTGTAATTTCCGAGTTCATCTCTACCACCCCTCTTGAATAGTGGAACCACATTAGCTGTCCTCCAGTTCTCTGGCACTTCCCCCGTGGCCAGAGAGGAATTAAAATTTTGTGTCAGAGCCCCTGGAATTTCCTGCCTTGCCTCCCACAGTAGCCTGGGATGCAATTCATCCGGGCCTGGGGATTTGTCCATTTTTAAGCCCGTCAGAACCTCCAATACCTCCTCATTTCTATGTTAAACTGTGCAAGGTCCTCACAGTCCCTTTTCCTGAAGTCCACACCTATGTTCTCCTTTTCCTGAGTGAAGGCCAATGAGAATATTGATTTAAATCACCCTTCCAAAGTCCTGAAGTTTCACACACAGATTGTCCCCTTGGTCTCTAATGGGCCCTACACTTTTCCTGGTTAACCTCTTCCCTTCAATGTATTTATAAAATAGGATATTGTCCAGGTCTGGCTGCATTTGGGCATCGACTGCTTCAATGTCTGAGGAGTCGCGAGTGGTGCTGAACATTGTGCAATCATTGACTCCAGTTTTGTCGGGCTCCTTGATACCACACTCAGGCAAATGGTGCCTTGATGTCAGGAGCATTAGACATAGCAGCAGAAGTTGGCCATTCGCCATATCAAGTCTGCTCTGCCATTCAATGAGACCATGGCTGATCTGATGTGATAATCCTCAACTCCACTTTCCCGCCTTATCCCACAACCCTCGGATCCCTGACTGATTAAAAATCTGTCTATCTCAGCCTTGAACATGCTGAACGACCCAGCCTCTACAGCCCTCTGCGGTAAAAGAAATCCACAGATTCACTCCCCTCTGAGGGAAGGAATTCCTCCTCATCTCTGTCTAAAATGGGCGACCCCCTTACTCTGAGATTCTGCCCTCTGATCCGAGACTCTCCCACAAGGGGAAACAACCTCTCAGCATCGACCCTGTTAAACCCCCTGAGAATCCGAGATATCTCAATAAGGTCACCTCCCATTCTTCTAAACTCCAGTGAGGACAGACCCAACCGACTCAACCTCTCGTCTTAAGAAAATCCCTCCATAAAGAACAAAGAACAATACAGCACAGGAACAGGCCCTTCGGCCCCCCTAGCCCGCGCCGCTCCCCGGTCCAGGATTGAATCCTGAATCCAGGATCCCCGCCCAATTTTCCAGCCTATCTACATACCAATATCCTATCCACCGAGCTGTCCCTCACAGCTACGATGCTTTGTTCATTACAACCTATTAACTTACCCCCACCCCCCCATTCCAGACCATGTGATCTCCAGGGAGAGGCAAAAACCCAGAGTGAAAAACCCCAGGGCCAATATGGGGAAAAAAAAATCTGGGAAATTCCTCTCCGACCCCCTGAGGCGATCGAAACGAGTCCAGGAGATCACAATGGCCCTGATCGGAAAATGCTTCCCAACCCTAGTCATTTCCACTTCCACGAACACCATATGAATTCCCTGCCCCCGAGACAGGTTCCCAACTATCCACAGTCTCATTCTGTACTGGCACCAGCAAGATGATCATAGAATGAAGCCTTGAAACGAGAAACCAGGAACAATTAGCCCGCGCCGCTCCCTGGTCCAAACTAGACCACTCTTTTGTATCCCTCCATTCCCACTCCGTTCATATAGCTGTCTAGATAAGTCTTAAACGTTCCCAGTGTGTCCGCCTCCACCACCTTGCCCGGCAACACATTCCAGGCCCCCACGACCCTCTGTGTGAAATATGTCCTTCTGATATCTGTGTTAAACCTCCCCCCCTTCACCTTGAACCTATGACCCCTCGTGAACGTCACCACCGACCCGGGGAAAAGCTTCCCACCGTTCACCCTATCTATAGAACATAGAACATAGAACATTACAGCGCAGAACAGGCCCTTCGGCCCACGATGCCTTTCATAATTTTATACACCTCTATTAAGTCTCCCCTCATCCTCCGTCTTTCCAAGGAGAACAACACCAGTTTCCCCAATCTCTCCTCATAACCAAGCCCCTCCATACCAGGCAACATCCTGGTAAACCTCCTCTGTACTCTCTCCAAAGCCTCCACGTCCTTCTGGTAGTGTGGCGACCAGAACTGGACACAGTATTCCAAATGCGGCCGAACCAACGTTCTATACATCTGCAACATCAGACCCCAACTTTTATACTCTATGCCCCGTCCTATAAAGGCAAGCATGCCATATGCCTTCTTCACCACCTTCTCCACCTGTGACGTCACCTTCAAAGATCTGTGGACTTGCACACCCAGGTCCCTCTGCGTCTCTACACCCTTTATGGTTCTTCCATTTATCGTGTAGCTCCTCCCTACATTATTCCCACCAAAATGCATCACTTCGCATTTATCAGGATTGAACTCCATCTGCCATTTCCTTGCCCAAATTTCCAGCCTATCTATATCCTTCTGTAGCCTTTTACAATGTTCCTCACTATCTGCAAGTCCTGCCAGTTTTGTGTCGTCCGCAAACTTACTGATCACCCCATTTACTCCTTCTTCCAGATCATTTATATAAATCACAAACAGCAGAGGTCCCAATACAGAGCCCTGCGGTACACCACTAGTCACAGGCCTCCAGCCGGAAAAAGACCCTTCCACTACCACCCTCTGTCTTCTATGACCAAGCCAGTTCTCCACCCATCTAGCCACCTCCCCCTTTATCCCATGGGATCCAACCTTTTTCACTAGCCTACCATGAGGGACTTTGTCAAATGCTTTACTAAAGTCCATATAGACAACATCCACGGCCCTTCCTTTGTCAACCATTTTGGTCACTTCTTCAAAAAACACCACCAGGTTCGTGAGGCATGACCTCCCTCTCACAAAACCATGTTGACTATCGTTAATGAGTTTATTCCTTTCTAAATGCGCATACATCCTATCTTTAAGAATCTTCTCCAACAACTTCCCCACCACGGACGTCAAGCTCACCGGCCTATAATTACCCGGGTTATCCTTCCTACCCTTCTTAAATAACGGGACCACATTGGCTATCCTCCAATCCTCTGGGACCTCACCTGTGTCCAGTGACGAGACAAAGATTTGCGTCAGAGGCCCAACGATTTCACCTCTCGTCTCCCTGAGCAGCCTTGGATAGATTCCATCAGGCCCTGGGGATTTGTCAGTCCATACCCAGGATAAACCCAGTGAATCTTCACAGAATTACAGAATCCCACAGTGCAGAAGAGGCCCTTCGGCCCATCGAGTCTGTACCAACCCATGAAAGGCCCTGACCTGCCCACCTAATCCCACTTGCCAGCACTTGGCCCATGGCCTTGAATGTTATGATGTGCCAAATACTCACCCAGATACTTTTTAAAGGATGTGAGGCATCCCGCCTCCACCACCCTCCCAGGCAGCGCATTCCAGACCCTCACCACCCTCTGAGTAAAAAGGCTTTTCCTCAAATCCACCCTAAACCTCCCACCTCTCAGTTTGAACTTGTGTCCCTTCGTAACTGACCCTTCAACTAAGGGGAACAGCTGCTCCCTGTCCACCCTGTCCATGCCCCTCATAATCTTGAACACCTCAATCAGGTCACCCCTCAGTCTTCTCTGCTCCAGAGAAAACAACCCAAGCCGATCCAACCTCTCTTCATAACTTAAATGTTCCATCCCAGGCAGCACCCTGGTGAATCTCCTCTGCACCCCCTCCAGTGCAATCACATCCTTCCTATAATGTGGCGACCAGAACTGCACACAGCTGTGGCCTCACCAAAGTTCTATACAACTCCATCATGACCTCTCTGCTTTTGTAACCTATACCCCGATTGATGAAGGCAAGTGTTCCATATGCCTTCATCTTCCCCGGACTGCCTCCAATGCCAGCATATCTTTCCTCAGATAAGGAGGCCAATATTGTGCACAGTATTCCAGGTGTGGTCTAACTAGCGCTTTGACTAGTTTTACCAAGACTTCCCTATTTTTATATTCCATTCTCTTTGAAATAAAGGCCAACATTCCATTTGCCTACCCTATTATCTGCTAAACTTGCATGTTAGTATTTTGTGATTTATGCACGAGGACCCCAATTCCCCCCGAGCTGCAGCTTTCTGCAGTCTTTCTCCATTTAAATAATATTCAGCTCCTTTATTCTTCCGACCAAAGTGCATTTTTGTACATTATATTCCATCTGCCAAGTTTTCGCCCACTCATTTAACCTATCCGTATCCCTCTGTAGTCTCTGTGTCATCCTCACCACTTGCCTCCCACCTATTTTTGTGTCACCCACAAACTTGGCAATAGTACATTCACTTCCCTCGTCCAAACTATTAATATATATCGTGAATAATTGTGGCCCTAGCACTGATCGCTGGGACACTCCACAAGTTGCTGTCCTGAAATTACCCCTCTTTTAAAGTTAAGGTTATTTATTAGTGTCAGAAGTAGGCTTACATTAACACTGCAATGAAGTAACTGTGAAAATCCCCTAGTCGCCACACTCCGGCACCTGTTCGGGTACACTGAGGGAGAATTTAGCATGGCCAATCCACCTAACCAGCACGCCTTTCGGACTGTGGGAGGAAACCGGAGCACCCGGAGGAAACCTACGCAGACACGAGGAGAACATGCAGACTCCGCACAGGCAGTGACCCAAGGCCCAAATTGAACTCAGATCCCTGGCAGTGAGGCAGCAGTGCTAAGCACTGTACCACCGTGCCACCCAACTTATCCCAACTCTCTGTCTTCTATCAGTTAGCCAATCCTCTATCCATGTTAATATTTTTTTAATTCATTAATGTGATGTGGGCATCACTGGTTGGGCCAGCATTTATTGCCCATCCCTAATTGCCCCTTGAACAGAGCGGCTTGTGAGGCCATTTCAGAGTGAACCACATTGCTGTGGCTCTGGAGCCAGAGCAGGTAACGATGGCAGATTACCTTCCCTAAAGGACATCAGTGAACCAGATAGGCTCTTATGATAATTGAAAATGGTTTTAATTCCAGATTTTTTATTGAATTTTGCCCTGGTGGGATTTGAACCTGGGTTCCATTAACCCTGTGTCTCTGCATTACTAGTCCAGTGATGATACCATTGCGCCATGCCTCCTCACCAACATACTACCCCAATACCAACACCGTAGATAGATCTTATTAAGTAACATTTTGTGTGGTGCCTTACTGAATGCTTTCTGGAAATCCAAGTATATTACACCTACTGGTTCTCCATTATGTATCCTGCTTGTTATCACCATAGTATACAAAGCTGCAGACCAAGTGCTGGAAACTGGGATCAGAATAGATAGGTGCTTGATGGCCGGCACAGAAAGGATGGACCGAAGGGCCTCTTTCTGTACAGTGAAACTCTATGACTCTCTGACTTCAAATAATTCAACTCAATTTGTCAGGCATGATTTCCCCTTCCTGAAGCCATGCTGACTCTCTTTGATTATACTGTGTATTTCTAAATACTCTGCTGTTACATCCTTTATAATAAACTCTAACATTTTCCCAATGACAGATGTTGGGCTAACTGGTTACCTGATTTTGGTTTCCCTCCCTTTTTGAATGAGGGTGTTACATTGGGACTTTTCCAATCCTCTGGAACATTTCCAGAATTTAAGGATTCTAGGAAGATTATTACCAATGTATCCACTATCTCTGGAGGTACTTCCTTTAATATCCTCGGATGCAACCCACCAGGTCCAGGGGACTCATCAGCCTTTAGTCCTATTAGTTTCCCTGGTGCTTTTTCTCTGATGAGTTATTGTATTTATTTCCTCCCCCACTTTTGCCCCTTGATTATTCAGTATTGTTGGAAGGCCATTAGTGTCTTGTACCAAGGGCAGTCATTCTCACCTCACCTATAGAGTTCAGTGTTTTTGTCCATGTTTGAACCAATAATGAGATCAGGAGCTGAGAGGCTCTGCTGGAACCCAAACTGTGCATCAGTGAGCAGGTTATTGCTCGGTAAGTGCCATTCGATAGCGCTGCTGATGACCCCTGCAGCGCCAGGGACCCGGGTTCGATTCCCGGCTTGGGTCGCTGTCTGTGCGGAGTCTGCATGTTCTCTCTGTGTCTGCGTGGGTTTCCTCCGGGTGCTCCGGTTTCCTCCCACAGTCTGAAGGGCGTACTGATTAGGTGCATTGGCCGTGCTAAATTCTCCCTCAGTGAACCCGAACAGGCAGCGGCTTGTGGCGACTCGGGGATTTTCACAGTAACATCATTGCAGTGTTAATGTAAACCTACTTGTGACATTAGTAAATAAACATAAACTTCCATCACTTTACTGATGATCGTGAGTAGACTAATGGGGCGATAATTGGTGGGGTTGGATTTGGCCTGTTTCTTGTGTACAGGACATTCCTGAGCAATTTTCCACATTGTTGGGTAGACACCAGTGTTAGAAACATTGAAAATAGAAAGGAAACAGGCCATTCGGCCCTTCAAGCTTACTCCACCATTCATTATGATCATGGCTAATCACCCAATTCAATAGCCTGATCCTGCCTTGCCCCATATCCTTTGATCCCCCTCTCTCCAAGAGCATTTCTAACTTATTCTTGCAGAAGTTGTAACTGTATTGGAAGAGCTTGGCTAGGGGCACAGAAAGTTCTGGAGCACAAGTCTTCAGTACTATTGCTGGAACATTGTCAGGACCCACTGCCTTTGCAGTATCCAGTGCCTTCGGCCGTGTCTCCATATTAAACAGAGTGAATGGAATTGGCTGGAGACTGACATCTGGGTTGCTGGAGACCTCCGGATGGATCATCCACTCGGCATGTCTGGCTGGAGGCCAGTGAAAATGCGTTGGGTAATGGAGGGAGAGACGTTGGAGGAGTGACTGACCATGTCAAAGGATGCAGAAAGAGCATTGCGTGTCACAGAGGATCTCAGAGCAAGAGGGAGATATTTTCACCCATCTGCCAGACTCATCTAACTCTATCCAGTATCCCTGCCCAAACCCCAGCAACTAAGGATCATGTTGAATTTACCTGTTATTTTCAGGGTGACTCCGGGGTTGGTTTCCTGCATGTAAGGCGGTAATCCCTTACGTTTGATTTCCACTCGGCAGAAGTACTGACTATTGTCCTCCAACGTGGCGTTCCTCAGCTCTAACGAAGCGTTGCTTTCCCTGGGGTCCCCGGCCAGTCTGTAGCGGTCATTGACGTTTGTGTGAATGACATTCTCGAATGCCTCCTGGCTCCTGACTCTGTTTGTCGAGTTGAAGAGAACTGGCCCTTTATAAAACATCTTCACCTTCCAGATGACGGAAATCTCAAAGGTCGTGTAACTCGTATAGGGGAAGGTGAATGTGCAAGGCAGCAGGACGGAGTGTCCGACTGTCCCACTCACATTTCCCGGCACTTCCACGGACACTGACACTCCATCGCTTCCTACAGTAATTCCAAGACGCAGAGTGTCAATAAACTGCATGGCTAATAACCCTCATACAAATAACATCACTCTGCTTTTCCATCAATCCCAGAGGGAGGCCAATATACTCCAACAATCATTCTCTCCTTGGAGGAGAGAAGGTTGAGAGGAGATTGATGCAGGTATTGAAAATCATGAGGGGCAGGACAGAGTAGATCGGGAGAAACCACTCCCACTGGTGGAAGAGTTAAGAACCAGAGGGACTTAGTCAGTGATTAGGGGTTTGAGAGGCCGTGATTGGAGGGCAACCTGGAAGGGGTTAAACCTTGGTGGGGTTCAGTGGGGGTGGGATGGCTCTACAATGGGCCCAGGGGACCAGTCATGGAGGATTCCACCCCCCTCCCCCCACCCCCACTCCCACCCACCACCGCAAAACTACCACCAGCCCACGCAGGACCAACCACTTGGCATGAAGTACTCCCACCACCAGTTTAATGCCAGCGTGGCAGTGGGATGAGCCCCTTTAGTGAGCATTAGTTGTCCACTTAAAGGTCTCAATTGGCCCACTGACTGGTGTGGCTGCTAGCTGTGATATTATTGAGTATTGGAACAGCCTCAAAGGGCTGAGTGGCCTAATTCAGCTCCTGTTTCTTATGCTCTTGTCTATATAAACAATGATGGCAGTGGGGAAAGTCCACTGTAATCCATCACTCATGAATAAACTGGGCCATTTACTTTATGGTGACTGAACTGTTCAAATTCCACTGGATTCCAGAAATTAGCATTTTTATTCTGCAATTTTAATTTCTTGAAAACTGGGAGGACAGAGTTTACTGTAATTGGCCAAAACGTCAAAGGCCACAGGAGAAAAAGTATCCTCTACTCAGGGAGGATCTGGAATGTACTGAGAGTGTGGCGGAGGCAGACTCAATCGTGGCTTTCAGAAGAGAACCAGATAAATACATGAAGTGAAAAATTAGCAGGACTACGGGGAAAGGTGGGGGGAGGGGAACTGGTGAATTATATTTAAAGGAGCCAGACTGGACATGAGAGGCCGAATGGACTCCTTCCACGCTGTGACCATTCTGTGATTTCAAGGGCTGGCATTGCCATGATGGGTCAAATGGTCGCCAGCTAAGCTTTATGGTTCAGACTCTGATGAGAAGCCCCGAAATCACAAGGCAGGAGTAAATTTAGCTTTAAATTTCCAGTTAACCAACGCTGGTATGTAGTGTGAGAGACTTCCTTCATTGTGGGTGAAGCCACAACTCTTTTCCATATCCCTCAGCGGTGTGGGGCTCTGTGAGAAAGAGTGCTCAACGGGAACAAATCATACAGTACATGCAACACTCAACAAATTCCACACAGTATCAAGGCGTGGCATGTGACTAGCCCTTTGTTTTGTGGTTCTCAAGAGGTCAGAATTACAGAATAAAAAACCCCAAAACTCTGAGAATATTTCTGGAATTTAAATAATTCCACCACCGTGAAGTCAGGCTACATTTTTTCACGTGGAGATAGGATGCAGCCGGGGATTCCCCATTGCTCTCATTGGACAGAATCTCCTGCCCTTAGAACATAAGTGTGAATCATAGAATCCCTACAGTGCTTTCGGAGGCCATTCGGCCCATTGAGTCTGCACCGACTCTCCAACAGAGCATCCTACCCAGCCCCTACCCCCATAACCCCACATATTTATCCCGCTAATGTCCCCAACCTACATATTTTGGGACACTAAGGGGTGACACTGCTGCCTCACAGTGCCAGGGACCCAGGTTCGAATCCCGGCTCGGGTCACTGTCAGTTTAGAGTTTGCACATTCTCCCCGTGTCTGCGTAGGTTTCCTCCGGGTGCTCCGGTTTCCTCCCGCGCTCCAAAAATGTGCGTGCTAGGTGGATTGGTCATGCTAAATTGCCCTTTAGTGTCAGGAGGACTAGCTAGGTAAAATGTATGGGGTTATGGGGATAGGGCCTGGATGGGATAGTGGTCAGTGCAGACACGTTGGGCTGAATGGCCTCCTTCCGCACTGTAGGGATTCCATAATTCTATGATTCTATGAAGTGTAACATGGCCAACCAACCTACCCTGCATGACCAGAATTCACGTCCCTCTGGGGTAGGGAATTCCAAAAAAATCACAACCCTTGGAATGAAGAAAGTTCTCCTCATCTCATCCAACAGAATCATAGAAACCCTACAGTACAGAAAGAGGCCATTCGGCCCATCGAGTCTGCAGCGACCACAATCCTACCCAGGCCCTACCCCCATATCCCTACATATTTACCCACTAATCCCTCTAACCTACACATCTCAGGACACTAAGGGCAATTTTTAGCATGGCCAATCAACTTAACCCACACATCTTTGGACTGTGGGAGGAAACCGGAGCACCCGAAGGAAACCCACGCAGACACGAGGAGAATGTGCAAACTCCACACAGACAGTGACCCAAGCCGGGAATCGAACCCAGGTCCCTGGAGCTGTGAAGCAGCAGTGCTAACCACTGTGCTACCGTGCCACCCCAAAACTCTTTTCCACACTCTCACCAATGCATTCACATTCTCCTTAAAGTGTGGCACCCAGAACTGGACACAATAGCTAGCTGCTTATTCTGAAACTGTGGCCCTCATTCTAGATTCTCCCCAGGGGAGTGGAAATCAGCATCTATGCTCTCAAGCTCTGTCAGAATCTTATATATTCCAAGGAGATACTTTGCCTAAACTTTAGAAATATGGGCATGGACAATAATCCCTCATCTCGCACATGTTTGTCCAGCTCAATACTGTGGATGCTGGAAATCTGAAATAAACACAGGAAATGCTGCAATTATTCAGCAGCTCAGGTAGCGTCTCGGGAGAGAGAAACAGAGTTTATATTTCAGATCAATGTCTATCCAGCTTCCTTGGCTGTTTTCCCACATTCTCTCAACTTGAGTTCATCTCTGTTTTAACTTGCCCAAGTCCTGTTCCCCTGTCACTCCCTGTGATCACTGACCCATATTAGCATCTGGTCGAGCAATGTCTTGATTTTTAAATTTCCACTCTTGTTTTCAAATCCCTTTATCCCCCACACCGTACCCCGCCACCCCACCCCTCCCCACCTACAGCCTCTATAATCTCCTCCAACCTCACAAGGTTGCCATCTTGTCAAACTGGTACAAAAACTACAATCACATGGGTTTCTGCTTATATGGCTTGATGTTACACTTTGTTTATAATGCTTTTTACAAATTCTTTCATGGTTTGTGGGCATGGATGACGAGGGCATTTATTGCCTATCCTTAATTGCCCTTGTTACTGAGTGTCTCGCTCGGCCATTCAGAGGGCAGATAAGAGTCAACCACATTGTTGTGGGATCTGGAGTCACATGTAGGCCAGACCAGGTAAGGACAACAGATTTCCTTCCCTAAAGGACATTAGTGAACCGGATGGGTTTTTCCGACAATTGCAAATGGTTCCATGGTCACCATTACTGAAGCTAGCATTATTTATGAACTAAATTTAAATGCCTGGCGGTGTAACTGAACCATTAGTTAAAGGTCTCAGATGTGACTGGGAGGACAGTAGAAAGACATGAAGTCCAGAGACAGACATAGTCTTGGAAGGGCATTGTCCACTACGACTCTCACCAACTTTTACAGATGCACCATAGAAAGCATTCTTTCTGGTTGTATCACAGCTTGGTATGGCTCCTGCTCTGCCCAAGACCGCAAGGAACTACAAAAGGTCGTGAATGTAGCCCAATCCATAACGCAAACCAGCCTCTCATCCATTGACTCTGTCTACACTTCCCACTGCCTTGGAAAAACAGCCAGCATAATCAAGTTCCCCACGCACCCCGGACATTCTCTCTTCCACCTTCTTCCTTCGGGAAAAAGTCTGTGGTCACCTACCAACCGACTCAAGAACAGCTTCTTCCCTGCTGCCATTAGACTTTTGAATGGACCTACCTTGCATTAAGTTGATCTTTCTCTACACCCTAGCTATGACTGTAACACTACATTCTGCACTCTCTCCTTTCCTTCTCTATGAACGGTATGCTTTGTCTGTATAGTCGCAAGAAGCAATACTTTTCACTGTATGTTGACACATGTGACAATAATAAATCAAATCAAAACAAAAAGGGAAAATCATCAACTGCAATAATATAAAAACAACTTACTGTTGATATTGGAATTTGAAACAAAAACAGAAAATGCTGGAAAATCTCAGCAGGTCTGACAGTATCTGTGGAGGGAGAATAGGGTCATGTTTTGTGTCTGGGTGACCCTTTGTCAGACCTGAAGACAGCTGCAAGTTCCCCTCCAAACCACTCACCATCCTGACTTGGAAATATATCGCCATTCCTTCACTGTCGCTGGGTCAAAATCCCAGCACTGTGGGTGTATCTACACCACATGGACTGCAGCGGTTCAAGAAGGCAGCTCACCACCACCTTCTCAAGGGGCAATTAGGGATGGGCAATAAATGCTAGCCTAGCCAGTGATGCCATGATATAAAAAGAAGATAGATAGAGGTGGGGCTCAGCTGAGGGTTGAACAAGTAGCTCGAAATGAGGTAAAATCAGGGGTTTTCAACAAGTTTCAGGACTCAAACATTTGAAGGGTTTTCCCTGGGCTGGCCATACACGTTCCATGAAAGAGTGAGTAGCCAGATTTAACCGTGCGGTGAATAAGAATGAATCACTTTGCACGCTGGTATGAAACCAGTCAGGCTACCTCACCTCCCGCCTCTTGAATCCCTGAAAGTTTAAAGTTTATTTATTAGTATCACAAGTAAGGTTTACATTAACACTGCAATGAAGTGAAAATCCCCTAGTCGCCACACTCCGGCGCCTGTTCGGGTCAATGCAACTAACCAGCACGTCTTTCGGACTGTGGGAGGAAATCGGAGCACCCGGAGAAAACCCAGTAGACACGGGGAGAACGTGCAAACTTCACACAGACAGTGACCCAAGCCGGGAATTGAACCCGGGTCCCTGGCGCTGTGAGGCAGCAGTGCTAACCACTGTGCCACCATGATCTGGAACTCTTGAGGGATTATTCCAGGCTGGATCTTGAGGCTGGCTCTATCCAGCTGGACAGCCCGGAGCACAGGGTCGCCCAGTCTCAGAATAAGAGACTGGCTAATTAGGGCTGAGTTTTGGAGCTCCCTACCCCAGAGGGATGTGGACGTATATTCAACCCCAAGACAGATGGCCATTTGGATTCTGAAGGGAATGATGGGATATGGGGATAAGGCAGGAATGTGGAGTTGAGGTAGCTGATCAGCCAGGATCAAATTGGATGGCGGAATAGGCTCAAAGGCCCGAATGGCCTTACTCCTGTTATTAGCTTTTATGTTTATCTCCACATCTTAGCTCTTCATAATAGATTCTTCTGCCTTTTTCTTAAACATATCCTCAATACTCCACAATCTCAAACATAGAAACATAGAAGATAGGAGCAGGAGGAGGCCATTCGGCCCTTCGAGCCTGCTCCACCATTCATTATGATCATGGCTGATCATCGAATTCAATATCCTGATTTCCGTTCCCCTCATATCCCTTGATCCCTTTAGCCCCAGGAGGATATCTAATTTCTTCTTGAAATCAGACAACATTTTGGCCACAGCTACATTCTGTGGGAGTGAATTCCACACATTCACCACCCTCTGGGTGAAGAAATTTTTCCTCACCTCAGTTCTAAAAGGTTTACCCCTTATCCTCAAACTATGACCCCTAGTTCTGGACTCCCCCACCATCGGGAACATTCTTTCTGAATCTATCCTGTCTAACCCTGTTAGAATTTTATAAACATAAACACCAAACACTGCAACAACCTGTTCAGATAATATAAGTCAGACAGGGGCGTGGCTGGCTGGCCAGTATTTGTTGCCCATCTCTAGTTGAGAAGGTGGTGGTGAGCAAGCGATTGATACAACTGAGTGTCTCACTCGGCCATTTCAGAGGGCAGTTGAGAGTCAATCACATTGCTGTGTCTCTGGAGTCACATGTAGGCCAGACCAGGTAAGGACGGCAGATTTCCTTCCCTAAAGGACATTAGTGAACCTGTGGGTTTTCCCCACAATCGACAATGGTTTCATGGACACTCTTATTGAGACTAGTTTTTAAATCCAGAGTTTGTTATTTGAATTTAAATTCCACCTGCTGTGGTGGTGGGATTTGAATCCGCTTCAAGCTGGGTTTCTGGATTACTTGTGACTGTAGAGAAAAGATAAAGGCGGGGAGGGGGTGGGGAGGCGGATTCGAGAAAGAAAGACAGACAGTGAGAGGGGCAGACAGTGAGAAAGACAGAGAGAGGGAGAGACAGAGAGAGAGAGAGACAGAGAGAGGGAGAGACAGAGAGAGAGAGAGACAGAGAGAGGGAGAGACAGAGAGAGAGAGTGACAGAGAGAGGGAGAGACAGAGAGAGGGAGAGACAGAGAGAGAGAGTGACAGAGAGAGGGAGAGACAGAGAGAGAGACAGAGAGAGGGAGAGACAGAGAGAAGGAAAGACAGAGAGAGAGAGTGACAGAGAGAGGGAGAGACAGAGAGAGGGAGAGACAGAGAGAAGGAAAGACAGAGAGAGGGAGAGACAGAGAGAAGGAAAGACAGAGAGAGAGAGTGACAGAGAGAGGGAGAGACAGAGAGAGGGAGAGACAGAGAGAGGGAGAGACAGAGAGAAGGAAAGACAGAGAGAGAGTGACAGAGAGAGGGAGAGACAGAGAGAGGGAGAGACAGAGAGAGGGAGAGACAGAGAGAAGGAAAGACAGAGAGAGAGAGTGACAGAGAGAGGGAGAGACAGAGAGAGGGAGAGACAGAGAGAAGGAAAGACAGAGAGAGGGAGAGACAGAGAGAAGGAAAGACAGAGAGAGAGAGTGACAGAGAGAGGGAGAGACAGAGAGAGGGAGAGACAGAGAGAGGGAGAGACAGAGAGAAGGAAAGACAGAGAGAGAGTGACAGAGAGAGGGAGAGACAGAGAGAGGGAGAGACAGAGAGAGGGAGAGACAGAGAGAAGGAAAGACAGAGAGAGAGAGTGACAGAGAGAGGGAGAGACAGAGAGAGGGAGAGACAGAGAGAAGGAAAGACAGAGAGAGGGAGAGACAGAGAGAAGGAAAGACAGAGAGAGAGAGTGACAGAGAGAGGGAGAGACAGAGAGAGGGAGAGACAGAGAGAGGGAGAGACAGAGAGAAGGAAAGACAGAGAGAGAGAGTGACAGAGAGAGGGAGAGACAGAGAGAGGGAGAGACAGAGAGAGGGAGAGACAGAGAGAAGGAAAGACAGAGAGAGAGAGTGACAGAGAGAGGGAGAGACAGAGAGAGAGAGTGACAGAGAGAGGGAGAGACAGAGAGAAGGAAAGACAGAGAGAGAGAGTGACAGAGAGAGGGAGAGACAGAGAGAGGGAGAGACAGAGAGAGGGAGAGACAGAGAGAAGGAAAGACAGAGAGAGGGAGAGACAGAGAGAGAGAGTGACAGAGAGAGGGAGAGACAGAGAGAGAGAGTGACAGAGAGAGGGAGAGACAGAGAGAGAGAGTGACAGAGAGAGGGAGAGACAGAGAGAGGGAGAGACAGAGAGAAGGAAAGACAGAGAGAGAGAGTGACAGAGAGAGGGAGAGACAGAGAGAGAGAGTGACAGAGAGAGGGAGAGACAGAGAGAGGGAGAGACAGAGAGAAGGAAAGACAGAGAGAGAGAGTGACAGAGAGAGGGAGAGACAGAGAGAGGGAGAGACAGAGAGAGGGAGAGACAGAGAGAAGGAAAGACAGAGAGAGAGAGTGACAGAGAGAGGGAGAGACAGAGAGAGAGAGTGACAGAGAGAGGGAGAGACAGAGAGAGAGAGTGACAGAGAGAGGGAGAGACAGAGAGAGAGAGTGACAGAGAGAGGGAGTGACAGAGAGAGGGAGAGACAGAGAGAAGGAAAGACAGAGAGAGAGAGTGACAGAGAGAGGGAGAGACAGAGAGAGGGAGAGACAGAGAGAGAGAGTGACAGAGAGAGGGAGAGACAGAGAGAGGGAGAGACAGAGAGAAGGAAAGACAGAGAGAGAGAGTGACAGAGAGAGGGAGAGACAGAGAGAGGGAGAGACAGAGAGAGGGAGAGACAGAGAGAAGGAAAGACAGAGAGAGAGTGACAGAGAGAGGGAGAGACAGAGAGAGGGAGAGACAGAGAGAGGGAGAGACAGAGAGAAGGAAAGACAGAGAGAGAGAGTGACAGAGAGAGGGAGAGACAGAGAGAGAGAGTGACAGAGAGAGGGAGAGACAGAGAGAAGGAAAGACAGAGAGAGAGAGTGACAGAGAGAGGGAGAGACAGAGAGAGGGAGAGACAGAGAGAGGGAGAGACAGAGAGAAGGAAAGACAGAGAGAGGGAGAGACAGAGAGAGAGAGTGACAGAGAGAGGGAGAGACAGAGAGAGAGAGTGACAGAGAGAGGGAGAGACAGAGAGAGAGAGTGACAGAGAGAGGGAGAGACAGAGAGAGGGAGAGACAGAGAGAAGGAAAGACAGAGAGAGAGAGTGACAGAGAGAGGGAGAGACAGAGAGAGAGAGTGACAGAGAGAGGGAGAGACAGAGAGAGGGAGAGACAGAGAGAAGGAAAGACAGAGAGAGAGAGTGACAGAGAGAGGGAGAGACAGAGAGAGGGAGAGACAGAGAGAGGGAGAGACAGAGAGAAGGAAAGACAGAGAGAGAGAGTGACAGAGAGAGGGAGAGACAGAGAGAGAGAGTGACAGAGAGAGGGAGAGACAGAGAGAGAGAGTGACAGAGAGAGGGAGAGACAGAGAGAGAGAGTGACAGAGAGAGGGAGTGACAGAGAGAGGGAGAGACAGAGAGAAGGAAAGACAGAGAGAGAGAGTGACAGAGAGAGGGTGAGACAGAGAGAGGGAGAGACAGAGAGAGAGAGTGACAGAGAGAGGGAGAGACAGAGAGAGGGAGAGACAGAGAGAGGGAGAGACAGAGAGAAGGAAAGACAGAGAGAGAGAGTGACAGAGAGAGGGAGAGACAGAGAGAGAGAGTGACAGAGAGAGGGAGAGACAGAGAAATTCCACTATATTTTTTACTAACAAATCTTTCTTGATCTTTACAGATTACTGAATTTACCGAACACAGTCTTCCTCCCTAATCCCACAATAGAACCATAGAATCCCTACAGTGCAGAAGGAGGCCATTCGGCCCATCAAATCAACACTGTCTCTCCAAAAGAACATCTTACCCAGGTCCAACCAACCCCCCTCCCTCCCCCATCTTATTCCCACAACCCCATGCTAATCTGATTTGATTTGATTTGTTATTGTCACATGTATTAACATACAGTGAAAAGTATTGTTTCTTGCGCACTATACAGACAAAACATACCGTTTATAGAGAAGGAAACGAGAGAGTGCAGAATGTAGTGTTACAGTCATAGTTAGGGTGTAGAGAAAGATCAACTTAAAGGTAAATCCATTCAAAAGTCTGACAGCAACAGGGAAGAAGCTGTTCTTGAGTCGGTTGGTATGTGACCTCAGACTTTTGTATCTTTATCCCGAAGGAAGAAGGTGGAAGAGAGAATGTCCGGGGTGCGTGGGGCCCTTAATTATGCCGTCTGCTTTGCCAAGGCAGTGGGAAGTGTAGACAGAGTCAATGGTGCCTCCTAATCGACACATCTCTGGATGCAAAGGGGCAATTTAGCATGGCCAATCCACCTAACCTGCCCACCTTTGGACTGTGGGAGGAAACCGGAGCACCCGGAGGAAACCCACGCAGACATGGGGAGAACGTGCAGACTCCACACAGGCAGTCACACCCGTGTCCCTGGTGCTGTGAGGCAGCTGTGATAACCACCATGCCGCCCCCAGCACGATTACATTGGACTCCAAAGGTTCACTAAATCTCTCTCCACAGATGCTGCTAAACTGGTTTGGTTTTTCCAGCACATTCTGTTTGGACTCCCTATTTGCTTACTCAGTCTCCCTTGTCCCTCGGGCGGTTATCAGTTAGTTATAGAGAGAGCGGCGGTGCTCAGTACATACCCAGGATAGGCACAGACAGCAGCAGCAGAAACACAGCCTTCATCTTCACTCTGTACACATGGCGTCTCAATAGTCTCTCCCACTCTGACCAGGAAGTCACTTTACTTCCTCCTCTGATGTAACAGAGAGAGAGAGAGCGAGAGAGCTGGTAATCTGCAAGTACAAATTGCTCAGCAGTGACTCAGTGAGAACAGCCAAAAAAATCCCTCCTTTAACTCGAGTCAGTCTCGGGGTAAATCAAAGTCAGTCCCAGTCACTTGCCCGATGAAGTAATGAAATCCTGTGACTGACCCTGTTCCCCAAGTCTGGCTGGCGGGGGGGGGTGGGGGGACTTGCTTGTTTCATATTTACAGAAGTGAGAAACCTCCAGTTCCTCAGAACAAAACACCAAACATTCACATATTCAGCAGCTGGCTTCAATAAGCAGATACCATGAAAAAACCCACCAGAAAGTTTTGGAAACCTCGAAGGAAAGAAAACAGTTGGGACCTGTATTCTTATTTCCTCTCTTGACTGTTTTTTTGTAACATCAGGTGTGTTCCTTTAACACCAAACCTAGAATCCCTACAGTGCAGGAGGAGGCCATTCGGCCCATCAAGCCTGCACCGACCACAATCCCACCAATTCCCGTAACCCCGCATATTTACCCTGTTAACCCCCCGACACTAGGATCAATTTACCATGGCCAATCAACCTAACCCGCACATCTTTAGAATGTGGGAGGAAACCGGAGCATCCGGAGGAAACCCACGGAGACACAGGGAGAATAGAGTCATAGAGGTTTACAGCATGGAAACAGGCCCTTCGGCCCAACTTGTCCATGCCGCCCTTTTTTTAAACCCCGAAGCTAGTCCCAATTGCCCGCATTTGGCCCATATCCCTCTATACCCATCTTACCCATGTAACTGTCTAAATGCTTTTTAAAAGATAAAATTGTACCCACCTCGATTACTACCTCTGGCAGCTTGTTCCAGACACTCACCACCATCTGTGTGAAAGAATTGCCCCTCTGGACCCTTTTGTATCTCTCCCCTCTCACCTTAAACCTATGCCCTCTAGTTTTAGACTCCTCTACCTTTGGGAAAAGATATTGACTATCTAGCTGATCTATGCCCCTCATTATTTTATAGACCTCTATAAGATCACCCCTCAGCCTTCTACGCTCCAGAGAAAAAAGTCCCAGTCTATTCAGCCTCTCCTTATAACTCAATCCATCAAGTCCCGGTAGCATCCTAGTAAATCTTTTCTGCACTCTGTCTAGTTTAGCTTCATTATAATGTTCAGACTCCAACCAGACAGTGGCCCGAGGCTGGAATTGAACCTGGGACCCAGGCGCTGTGAGGCAGCAGTGCTAATCACTGTGCCACCCAGATCTGACCTGATCTGACCCTGGGCAGTAAAGCTGATTTTTAATTACTTTCATTTTGTTTCTCCTGTGATGGGAAATTATTCTTTCCCCCGTCTTTGGGAAGAATTTCTTTGGGAAATTCTGTGAGGAGGTGGGGATAGATACAGAGCCATTTTATTTCTGGTTAATTCATTCTTAGGGGTGGTTATAGCATTTATTTTTAAGTGTGCGTGCGTCAGGGAAAGGGGCGGACATTGAAGGATGGGATCCTTTTAAGGAATTGAGTGCTCCTCGTAGGAAAATCCCTCAGGAAATGTCACTTCATGAATGCCAGGAATTTGGATCTGAAGAAAGCATTCTTTCATTATTGCGGGTCAGGGTCTGTCCTCGCAGTCGGCTCTGTCACTGTTCTCTGTGTGAAATTTGGGTGTTTTTTTAATCTCTAGGGGGAAGGTTGGAAAGCCCAAATTCAAACATCTGCCCAGTTAAACATCATTTCACGTCAGCCCTCGCCCATCCCACGGGGAAACTCTGAGCGAGTGGTTCCGGGAGCTATATCCTCTGCAGTTCCCTCAGTTTCCATCTCCTGTCAAATCCCAGAACCGCTTTCTGAGGGTCCGCCATGAATGAATGGATAAGATACACCGCAACAGTTTACCAAGACAGCGCCTTCCAAACCCCACCATCACCATCTAGAAGGACAAGGGCAGCAGATACCCGGGAACACCAGCACCTGGAGGTTCCCCTGCTTGTCACTCACCATCCTGACTTGGGAATATATCGCCGTTCCTTCACTGTCGCTGGGTCAAAATCCTGGAGCTCCTTCCCTTACAGCACTGTGGGTGTTCCTTTTTACTTTATTCTTTCATGGGATTTGAGCATCGCTGGCAATGCCAGCAATCATTCCTCACAGTGGTTGGCACTGCTGCTTCACAGAGCCAGGGACCCGGGTTCGATTCTGGCCTTGGGTCACTGTGTGGAGTTTGCACGTTCTCCTCGTGTCTGCGTGGGTTTCTTCCAGGTACTCCGGTTTCCTCCCACAGTCCAAAGTTGTGCGGGTTAGGTGGATTGGCCATGCTGAATTGCTCCTTGGTATCCCAGGATGTGCAGGTTTGGGGGATTAGCCATTGTAAGTCATAGAGTCATAGAGGTTTACAGCATGGAAACAGGCCCTTCGGCCCAACTTGTCCATGCCGCCCTTTTTCTTTTTAAAATCCTTAAGCTAATCCCAATTGCCCGCATTTGGCCCATATCCCTCTATACCCATCATACCCATGTAACTATCTAAATGCTTTTTAAAAGACAAAATTGTACCCACCTCTACTCCTGTCTCTGGGAGCTTATTCCAGACACTCACCACCCTCTGTATGAAAAAATTGCCCCTCTGGACACTTTTGTATCTCTCCCCTCTCACCTTAAACCTATGCCCTCTAGTTTTAGACTCCCCTACCTTTGGGAAAAGGTATTGACTATCTAGCTGATCTGTGCCCCTCATTATTTTATAGACCCCTATAAGATCACCCCTCAGCCTCCTACGCTCCAGCTAAAAAGGTCCCAGACTATCCAGCCTCTCCTTATAACTCAATCCATCAAGTCCCGGTAACAGCCTAGTAAATCTTTTCTGCGCTCTTTCTAGTTTAATAATATCTTTTCTACAATAGGGTGACCAGAATTGCACACAGTATTCCAAGTGTGGCCTTACCAATGTCTTGTACAACTTCAACAAGACGTCCCAACTCCTGTATTCAATGTTCTGATCGATGAAACCAAGCATGCCGAATGCCTTCTTCACCACTCCGTCCACTTGTGACTCCACTTTCAAGGAGCTATGAACATGTACCCCTAGATCTCTTTGTTCTGTAACTCTCCCCAATGCCCTACCATTAACTGAGTAAGTCCTGCCCTGGTTCAATCTACCAAAATGCATCACCTCACATTTGTCTAAATTAAACTCCATCTGCCATTCGTCAGCCCACTGGCCCAATTGATCAAGATCCCGTTGCAATTGGAGATAACTTTCTTCACTGTCCACTATGCCACCAATCTTGGTGTCATCTGCAAACTTACTAACCATGCCTCCTATATTCTCATCCAAATCATTAATATAAATGACAAATAACAGTGGACCCAGCACTGATCCCTGAGGCACACCGCTGGTCACAGGCCTCCAGTTTGAAAAACAATTCTCTGCAACTACCCTCTGGCTTCTGTCAAGAAGCCAATTTTGTATCCATTTGGATACCTCACCCTGGATCCCGTGAGATTTAAGTGTGTGGGGTTAGAGGGATAGGGTGAGGGAGTGGGCATGGATAAGATACTCTGTCAGAGAGTCAGTACAGACTCAGTGGGCTGAAAGGCCTCCTTCTGCACTGTCAGGATTCTTTGATCCTTAATCACCCTTGGCCTGAATGGTGAGCTGGGCTGTTTCAGAGTCTCCACATTGCTGTGGCTCTGGAGTCACATGTAGGTCAGGCCAGGCAAGGATGGCAGATTTCCTTCCCGAAAGGACATTAGTGAACCAGATGGGTTTGACGACAATCAATGATAGTTTCATTCTAGCCTTGGCTCACTGTCTGTGTGGAGTTTGCACATTCTCTCCGTGTCTGCATGGTTTTCCTCCGGGTGCTCTGGTTTCCTCCCACACTCCAAAGATGTGCGGGTGAGGTGGATCGGCCATGTTAAATTGACCCTTAGTGTTCCAAGATGTGCAGATTAGGTGGGGGAGCAATGGTAAATGCATGGGGTTACAGGGAAAGTGTGGGGTTGGGCCTGGGTAAGATGCTTTCTTGGAGAGACAGTGTAGATCCAATGGGCTGAATGGCCTCCCTCTTAACTGTATGTATTCTATGGGCATCATATGATCTGTCTAGAAGGTTCAATCAAAGATGGGCTGATTGATTTTACTCATTATTGATTGTTTAATGGCTGATCTCATTTTACAAATCCAGGTCTCTGCATCAAACTGCCGTATGATTCACTTCATAATTTCCCTTCCACTGTTTGGCGGCGAGATGTCCCCATCCCCAGGTGTGCCTTTCATTGTATTTGAAACATACTATTTACAGAAAATAATGCATGAAATCTGAAATAAAAACTGAAAATGCTGGGAGAACTCAGACACGAAGGCAGCATCTGCAGAGAGAGAGAGAGAGTTGTTGGACGGAATTTGACAATGGAATTCGACGCTCCGATTTCAGCTCGAAAGGGTCCCTGGAGGGTCCTGAGCTCGGTGAGTTTACCAGAGGACGGCCTCCTAATTGACCCACCGCCCAATCAGGGCTGGTGGGTGGAGTCCTGAAACTGCCTGACCAATCAGAGGGCTTGTTCGGATAAGTTCCTGAGGCTGATGGGAAACCATGGGGACTTGCCAAAACGGGCCCACAGCTAAGACCAAATTAAAGTTGAGGATGGCTGAGGGCTGTAGGCCACAGTGATTGGCACAGAAACCCCTCGAGGGGGGTGTGGTGAACCACAGTTGGTTACCACTATGAGTACTGAACCATAGATGGTCAGCACTATGGGTACTTGTAGATATGTTACTGTTGTCACTGTTGGGGTTAGGGTTGGGCTGTTCTACCTGTTGATATTGTCCTGTGGTACACTCCAGTTGGCTCCGCCTACCTGGAGGAGTATAAAGGTCACTGCACTGCCTGGTGACCCTTTAGTCTGGGATTGTATTGTATATAGTGTGCTCCATTCTTGTTAGTAATAAAAGCCTTTATTTCCCGGGTACGATCCAGCCTCCCGAGTGATTTAATCGCGCATCAGGGGGATAGTTCGGCCAGCGACTATGCTGTGTTGAGGAGCTTCTGGGTCAGATGACCCCCTGGACAATTGCTGGGAGGTCATTACCATGAAGCTTAATAGGTGAATGACCGGGTCTCCCATCCGAGGCCCTGCCCGCCAAGTGTGGAATTGGGTCTGTGTTTGGGCAGCCAGGTTCCTGGAGAGTGTCCAATTCTGCCCCTTATTCCCGTAGCCTGTTAAATATAACCTCCCACTGCCCTTTGCTTTAACATTAGTGGCCGTGTCTCCAGCTGCCTGGTCTCTAAGCTCTGGATTTACCTCCCTTAACTCTCCCTCTCTTTACTCTTTCATGGGCTGTGCCATCACTGGCAACACCGGCATTTGTTACCCATCCTTCATTGCTGTGGCTCTGGAGTCACATGTAGGCCAGACCAGGTAAGGATGGCAGATTTCCTTCCATAAAAGGACATTAGTGAACCAGATGGGTTTTTAACAACCATTGATGATAGTTTCACTGTTAACAACACTGAGGCTAATTCCAGACTCGATAACTGAATTTTGATTTGATTTGATTTATTATTGTCACATGTATTAACATACAGTGAAAAGTCGTGTTTCTTGCGCGCTATATAGACAAAGCATACCATTCATAGAGAAGGAAAGGAGAGAGTGCAGAATGTAGTGTTACAGTCATAGCTAGGGTGTAGGGAAAGATCATCTTAGTGCGAGGTAAGTCCATTCAAAGGTCTGATGGCAGCAGGGAAGAAGCTGTTCTTGAGTCGGTTGGTACGTGACCTCAGACTTTTGTATCTTTTTCCTGATGGAAGAAGGTGGAAGAGAGAATGTCCGGGGTGTGTGGGGTCCTTAATTATGCTGGCTGCTTTGCCGAGGCAGCGGGAAGTGTAGACAGAGTCAATGGATGGGAGGCTGGTTTGCGTGATGGTTTGGGCTACATTCACGACCTTTTGTAGTTCCTTGCGGTCTTGGGCAGAGCAGGAGCCCCAGACCAAGTTGTGATAAAACCAGAAAGAATGCTTTCTATGGCGCATCTGTAAAAGTTGGTGAGAGTCGTAGCTGACATGCCAAATTTCCTTAGTCTTCTGAGAAAGTAGAGGCGTTGGTTGGGCTTTCTTAACTATAGTGTCGGCATGGGGGGACCAGGACCGATTGTTGGTAATCTGGAGACCTAAAAACTTGAAGCTCTCAACCCTTTCTACTTTGTCCCCGTTGGTGTAGACAGGGGCATGTTCTCCTTTACGCTTCCTGAAGTCAATGACAATCTCCTTCGTTTTGTTGACATTGAGGGAGAGATTATTGTTGCCGCACCCGGTCACCAGATTCTCTATCTCATTCCTGTACTCTGTCTCGTCATTGTTTGAGATCTGAATTTCACCATCTGCCATTGGTGGGTTTTGATCCCATGTCCCTCGGGCATTAGCCTGGGTCGTAGAATCATAGAATCCCTACAGTGCAGAAGGAGGCCATTCAGCCATCGAGTCTGCACCGACCACAATCCCACCCAGGCCCTATTCTTGTAACCCCACATATTTACCCTACTAATCCCCCTGACACTAAGGGGCAACTTAACATGGTCAATCAACCTAACCCGCACATCTTTGGACTGTGGGAGGAAACCGGAACACCCGAAGGAAACCCACGCAGACACAGGGAGAATGTGCAAACTCCACACAGACAGTGACCCAAGGCCGGAATTAAACCCAGATCCCTGACACTGTGAGGCAACAGTGCTAATCACTGTGCCACCATGCCGGCCTATACCACTGCATTACTAGTTAATTGATAATACCACTACACCATAATCTCCCCACAATCTCCTTAAAACCGACCTCTCTCCTTCCTAATACCTCCTGTTGAATAACCATTCTGGCCTGGAGTTAATCTTTGTGAAACAACTCGAGATGTTAATATTAAAGACTGTTTATTCTTTTGCTGAGTAAATTACAGTTTATGTATCGGTCATGAAATCCGATCGTATCAGGGTTAGAAATCTCTTGTTTCAGGGTCTGTGCTAGAGACATTGTCCTTGGCAGAGATGACAGGGCTGTCCTGTGTTTCAAAAACAGGAAATGCTGGAAAATCTCAGCTGGTTAATTGGGTTAATTGGGGGAGTTTGTGGGAAGACAAAGGGACGTCTGATAAGTGGCAGGCTTTCAAAAGTTGTTCACTAGGGTTCAGGGTGAGCATATTCCTCTTCGAGTGAAGGGCAAAGCTGGCAGAAATAGAGAATCCTGGATGACTCGGGATATTGAGGCCCTGGTCAAGAAGAAGAAGGAGGCACATGACATACATAGGCAGCTGGGATCAAGTGAATCCCTTGAAGAGTACAGGGGGTGTAGGAGTAGAGGTAAGAGAGAAATCAGGAGGGCAAAAAGGGGACACGAGATTGTTTTGGCAGATAAGGCAAAGGAGAATCCAAAGAGCTTCTACAAATACATAAAGGGCAAAAGAGTAACAAGGGAGAGAGTAGGCCCTCTTAAGGATCAACAAGGTCATCTATGTGCGGATCCACAAGGGATGGGTGAGATCCTAAATTAATATTTCTCATCAGTATTTACTGTTGAGAAAAGCATGGATGTTAGGGAATTTGGGGAAATAAATAGTGATGTCTTGAGGAGTGTACATATTACAGAGAAAGAGGTGCTGGAAGTCTTAAAGAGCATCAAGGTAGATAAATCCCCGGGACCTGATGAAGTGTATCCCAGGACATTGTGGGAGGCTAGGGAGGAAATTGTGGGTCCCCTAGCCGAGATATTTGTATCATTGATAGTCACGGGTGAGGTGCCTGAAGATTGGAGGGTGGCAAATGTTGTGCCTTTGTTAAAAAAGGGCTGCAGGGAAAAGCCTGTGAACTACAGGCCAGTGAGCCTCACATCTGTGGTGGGTAAGTTGTTGGAAGGTATTTTGAGAGACAGGATCTACAGGCATTTAGAGACGCAAGGACTGATTAGGGACAGTCAGCATGGCTTTGTGAGTGGAAAATCATGTCTCACAAATTTGATTGAGTTTTTTGAAGGGGTAACCAAGAAGGCAGATGAGGGCAGTGCAGTTGGTGTTGTCTAGTTGGACGTTAGCAAGACCTTTGACAAGGTACCGCATGGTAGGTTGTTGTATAAGGTTAAATTTCACAGGATCCAGGATGAGGTATCTAAGTGGATATAAAATTAGCTTCTTGACAGAAGCCAGGGGGTGGTTGTAGAGAGTTATTTTTCAAACTGGAGGCTTGTGACAAGCGGTGTGCCTCAGGGATCAGTGCTGGGTCCACTGTTATTTGTCATTTATATTAATGATTTGGATGAGAATATAGGAGGCATGGTTAGTAAGTTTGCAGATGACACTAAGATTGGTGACATAGTGGACAGTGAAGAAAGTTATCTCCAATTGCAACGGGATCTTTATCAATTGGGCCAGTGGGCTGACGAATGGCAGATGGAGTTTAATTTAGACAAATGCGAGGTGATGCATTTTGGTAGATTGAACCAGGGCAGGACTTACTCAGTTAATGGTAGGGCATTGGGGAGAGTTACAGAACAAAGAGATCTAGGGGTACATGTTCATAGCTCCTTGAAAGTGGAGTCACAGGTGGACAGAGTGGTGAAGAAGGCATTTGGCATGCTTGGTTTCATCGGTCAGAACATTGAATACAGGAGTTGGGACGTCTTGTTGAAGTTGTACAAGACATTGGTAAGGCCACACTTGGAATACTGGTCACCCTATTATAGAAAGGATATTATTAAACTAGAAAGAGCACAGAAAAGATTTACTACGATGCTACCGGGACTTGGTGGTTTAAGTTATAAGGAGCAGCTGGTTGGATTGGGACTTTTTCTCTGGAGCGTAGGAGGCTGAGGGGTGATCTTATAGAGGTCTATAAAATAATGAGGGGCACAGATCAGCTAGATAGCCAATATCTTTTCCCAGAGGTAGGGGAGTCTAAAACTAGAGGGCATAGGTTTAAGGTGAGAGGGGAGAGATACAAAAGTGTCCAGAGGGGCAATTTTTTCACACAGAGGATGGTGAGTGTCTGGAACAAGCTGCCAGAGGTAGTAGTAGAGGTGGGTACAATTTTGTCTTTTAAAAAGCATTTAGACAGTTACATGGGTAAGATGAGTACAGAGGGCTATGGGCCAAATGCGGGCAATTGGGATTAGTTTAGGGGTTTTAAAAAAAGGGCAGCATGGACAAGCTGGGCTGAAGGGCCTGTTTCCATGCTGTAAACCTTCATGACTCTATGACTCTGTGACTGGAGTCCCAGCATTTACCGGTGGTGAACACCTAACGACTGTATTTATAAAGCAGCTGTAATGTCGTTCAACATCCCATGATGTTTCACTGGAGAAAGATCGAACAAAAAGCTGGACATTGATGAACATCAGGAGAGGGGTCAGATGACCAAGAGCTTGATCCGATTGGTCAGTTATAAGGAGTATCTTCCCACATCACCCCGAGCTCAGTGAGCCACTGGCTCCCGGTTAAGCTGCACCTTGATTTTAAAATTCTCCAATTTGTTTTCACATTCCCCCATGGCCGTGCCCCCTCCCTATCTCTGTCATCTCCTCCAGCCCCACAATCCTCTGAGATATCTGCCCTCCTCTAATTCTGGCCAATTTTAATCGTGAGCTTTCCTTCACCGTGGGCAAGGCACGGTGGCACAGTGGTTAGCACTGCTGTCTCATAGCGCCAGGGCCCCGGGTTCAATTCCCGGCTTGGGTCATTGTGCGGAGTCTCCACGTTCTCCCTGTGTCTGCGTGGGTTTCCACCGGGTGCTCCAGTTTCTTCCCACAGTCCAAAGATGTGCGGACTAAGTTGATTGGCCATGCTAAATTGCTCCTGAGTGTTAGCGGGATGTCGGGGGGATTAGTGGGCTAAATGTGTGGGGTTACGGGAATAGGGCCAGGATGGGATTATTGCCAGTGCAGGCTTGACGGGCCAAATGGCCTCCTTCTGCACTATAGGGGTTCTATGATTCTATGAGCCGACAAGGTCCTCGGCTCTGGAATTCCCTCCTACGCCTCTCTGCTCCCTGCCTGTCTGCTCTCTGCCTGTCTGCTCTCTGCCTGTCTGCTCTCTGCCTCTCTGCCCTCCTATAAGACACTCGGTAAAACCTGCCTCTTTGACCAAGAGTTTGGTCAACTGACCTCATATTCTCTTTATGCAGCCTGATGTCAACCTGTGTTTGATAACGTGCTGGCAAAGTGCCTTGGGATGTTGTCCCAGGTGAAAGGTGCTATCTAAATGCACTTTGATGTTGTTTGTTACCGTAGCAACCTTCCTTGTTTATATAATTCCCAGGAATTAACGGTTCGCCTCCTTGGATATTGCTGTGAGCAAGACCGGAAAATAAACATAGTTCAATTTTAAAATTGTGTGGGTGTTTCCTTCCTTTTCCTGGACATTATTATTCGTCATGAAGTGTTATGAATAAAAACAATGGTGAGTGGGCAATAGGAGAGGTCAGAGGGTGAAGCATAATCCCTCCTCTGTTTATCTCAACTTCACCCTTGACAGGAAGCTCTCGCACAGACAGTATCTCATCACAGCTGCAGAAATAATTAAAACCAGCGGTAATCTCCTCAGTGTACTGTCGGGTACGTAATGGGGATCAGAGTCCAAGACCTCGATTGAACAAAGAGACCCAATAGTGCAGGTACATAGTTCTTTGAAAGTGGCGTCACAGGGTGGTGAAGAAGGTGTTTGGCAAACTTGCCTTCATCAGTCAGAGTACTGAGTACAGGAGTTGGGATGTTACGTTACAACTGTACCAGACATTGGTGAGGCCACATTTGGAGTACTGGGTACAATTCTGGTCACCCTGCTATAGTTATTAAACTGGAAAGGGAGCAAAAAAAGATTTACAAGGATGTTACTGGGACTGGAAGGTTTGAATTATAAGGGGAGGCTGGATAAGCTGGGACTTTTCTCCCTGGAGCGTAGGAGGGTGAGGGGTGACCTTATAGAGGTTTATATAATTAAGAGGGGCGCAGATAAGGTGAATAGCCAAGGTCTGGAACCCGGGGCCCTGGAGATTACATGGTCTGGAATGGGGGGGTGGGGGTGAGTTAATAGGTTGTGATGAACAAAGCATCGTAGCTGTGAGGGACAGCTCGGTGGATAGGATATTAGGATGTAGATAGGCTGGAAGATTGGGCGGGGATCCTGGATTCAGGATTCAATCCTGGACCGGGGAGCGGCGCGGGCTTGGAGGGCCGAAGGGCCTGTTCCTGTGCTGTATTGTTCTTTGTTCTTTGTCTTTTCCCCAGGGTAGGTGAGTCCAAAACTAGAGGGCGTGGGTTTAAGGTGAGAGGGGAAAGATTTAAAAGGGACCCGAGGGGCAGCTTTTTCACACAGAGGGTGGTGCGTGTATGGAATGAGCTGCCAGAGGAGGTGGTAGAGGCAGGTAGTTACAACATTCAAAAGACATTTGCACAGGTACATGGATGGGGAAATGTTTAGAGGGATATGGGCCATGGGCCTAGTTCAGTTTAGGAAACCTGGCTGGCATGGATGAGTTGGGCCGAAGGGCCTGTATGTCTTTATGAGTCAATGACCCTAAAGACCCCTGCTCTTGCCATTACGTACTCGACCACAGAATACTGCGCCCAATCTGTCCACACCGTATTTATCAACTCAGCAAAGAGCTCTCTGTTGCCATGGGAGATCAAAGCCGGTTGGACGAGCAGTGGGGTCAATGACAAAGTGGTTTCTGGTGGATGTTTTCTTCTGCCATAGGTCCTCAGCAGTTACTCCTGGGTTGAATTATATGGGGTGACATGAAGGAAGATGTACAATTGCTAGGTTGAGTAGGTCATTGAATAAGAGCAGGCTTGGGTTGGGTTGGATGTTATCTATCTTGACTTCCAAAAGGCCTTTGACAAGGTGCCTCACGGGAGACTGCTGAGTAAAATAAGGGCCCATGGTATTCGAGGCAAGGTACTAACATGGATTGACGATTGGCTGTCAGACAGAAGGCAGAGAGTTGGGATAAAAGGTTCTTTCTCAGAATGGCAACCGGTGACAAGTGGTGTCCCGCAGGGTTCAGTGTTGGGGCCACAGCTGTTCTCTTTATATATTAACGATCTAGATGACGGGACTGGGAGCATTCTGGCCAAGTTTGCCGATGATACAAAGATAGGTGGAGGGGCAGGTAGTATTGAGGAGGTGGGGAGGCTGCAGAAAGATTTAGACAGTTTAGGAGAGTGGTCCAAGAAGTGGCTGATGAAATTCAACGTGGGCAAGTGCGAGGTCGTACACTTTGGAAAAAAGAATAGAGGCATGGACTATTTTCTAAACGGTGACAAAATTCATAATGCTAAAGTGCAAAGGGACTTGGGAGTCCTAGTCCAGGATTCTCTAAAGGTAAACTTGCAGGTTGAGTCTGTAATTAAGAAAGCAAATGTAATGTTGTCATTTATCTCAAGAGGCTTGGAATACAAAAGCAGGGATGTACTTCTGAGGCTTTATAAAGCACTGGTTAGGCCCCATTTGGAGTACTGTGAGCAATTTTGGGCCCCACACCTCAGGAAGGACATACTGGCACTGGAGCGGGTCCAGCGGAGATTCACACGGATGATCCCAGGAATGGTAGGCCTGACACACGATGAACGTCTGAGGATCGTGGGATTATATTCATTGGAGTTTAGGAGGTTGAGGGGAGATCTGATAGAAACTTACAAGATAATGAACGGCTTAGATAGGATGGACGTAGGGAAGTTGTTTCCATTAACAGGGGAGACTAGGACGCGGGGGCACAGCCTTAGAATAAAAGGGAGTCACTTTAGAACAGAGATGAGGAGAAATTTCTTCAGCCAGAGAGTGGTGGGTCTGTGGAATTCATTGCCACAGAGGGCTGTGGAGGCCGAGACGTTGAGCGTCTTCAAGACAGAAATTGATAAATTCTTGATTTCTCGAGGAATTAAGGGCTATGGGGAGAGAGCGGGTAAATGGAGTTGAAATCAACCATGATTGAATGGTGGAGTGGACTCGATGGGCCGAATGGCCTTACTTCCGCTCCTATGTCTTATGGTCTTATGGTCTTATAGACGTTTTCCAGTATCTTGGGTGTTGCAATTACCCTCCTGATGTGGGGAACTGGGTGAGGAAATGTTGCTCAGATTAGGAGCCAGAGGAAGTCACAGGTAAAGGTAAAGTCGTCATAGTCACCAGATGACCATAGGCTGCTCTGCTCTTTGGGAGGGAGGGTTGACTGGTAGTGATTTAACCTGAGGATCACCACACCTCAGGCGAGGGGCAAGGTTGAGAAGGGCTTCTTGAATAACCTAGGCCAATACAGGCATTGAACCCGCGCTGTTGGCGCCACTCTGCATCACAAACCAGCTGTCCAGCCAACTGAGCTAACCGATCATCATCACAGTTATTCTTCAATGTACTCACTTCCTCTGGCTCCGAGTCTGAGCAACATTTCCTCACCTTGTTCCCCACATCAGGAGGGTAATTGCAACACCCAAGATACTGGAAAAGGTCTACTCCAACCCAAGCCTGCTCTTATTCAATGACCTACTCAACCTAGCAATTGTACATCTTCCTTCATGTCACCCCATATAATTCAACCCAGGAGTAACTGCTGAGGACCTATGGCAGAAGAAAATATCCACCAGAAACCACTTTGTCATAGACCCCACTGCTCGTCCAACCGGCTTTGATCTCCCATGGTGACAGAGAGCTCTTTTAAACAGTTACTGGACCAGCTGTGGCCTCTATGCAGCCATCCATCATCAGTGGGGTCACCAAGACCATCCAGGCTGCAGCTGTGGTGCAGCCCAAAGAATGGGCGGGATTTTCCGGCCGCGCTCACCCCAAAACCGGAAAATCCCACCCGAGGTCAATGGACCTTTGCATGGTTCCCCCAACATCCCCCCCCTCCTCCCCGCCCGCTACGATTCCCATGGCGGGCGGGAGGGGAAAACTTCCTCCCGATGACCTAAATTGTCAAGAAACGTTTGCTGAATGAACATGAACATGGATGTAAAGAACTTCATCTAACCACTGATAAGGCTTTGCTTGGCTCTGTGGCTATGGACCCGCTAAGTAAATAAATAAGTGGGGGCAGGGCAGGGTCAAAGTTCAGAGGGCATGCAATTAAACCTCCCAGTGTACACAGTAGCTCAGTCCGAAGATTAAGCTGCATATATCCCTCTGATCTTCGGGACCCCCTGATCTTCCTTTACTCCCAGTCTGCAGTCCCGCTGTGCCACCATCGAGAGGCCCCTTGCTGATGAGGACCCCCCCCCCTCATGATGACCTCGCGTGACCCTAGAGAAAGGGGTCAGGGTCACGGCAGGGTCAGGGTCTCAGCTGAGGATCAATTTGGAATTATAAACCCCCTGGTGTAAAGTTCTCGACAACCAGCAAGTGACCCACCAACATCACTGTCACTGGTTTCGCAGCAGGTTTGAGTGTTAAGTTACAAGCAGAACAGGTTTCACACGTCAGGCTAAAATTGGGGGAATTCTTTCACCAGAGCATGAAATCTTCCTGCACATTCTCAGGAAACGTGATCTCAGGACTCCTGAGAAACATGAATAATAAAACACACAATGGAATGAAATGTTGAAAAAGGGAATTGGGGATTTTTTTTTCTCCAGAATCCTTACACTCGGCCCATTGAGTCCGTACCGACCACAATCCCACCCAGGCCCGATCCCCATAACCCCACATACTTACCCTGCTGGTCCCTCTGACACTAAGGGGCAATTTAGCATGGCTAATCCACCTAACCCGCACATCCTTGGAGTGTGGGAGGAAACCGGAGCACCCGGAGGAAACCCACGCAGACACGGGGAGAATGTGCAAACTCCACACAGACAGTGACCCAAGGCCGGAATTAAACCCGGGTCCCTGACACTGAGAGGCAGCAGTGCTAACCGCTGCGCCACTGTGATCTTCAAAAATTTGTGTCCTATTGGACCCTGACTGAGCTTCTTACTGCATATCTGTACAGTATCTGTGCACAAATAGCATCTGTGCTATCACTAGAATTCCCCTTTCCAGCCACTGTCATAGAGTCACAGAGGTTTCCAGCATGGAAACAGGCCCTTTGACCCAACTTGTCCATGCTGCCCTTTTTTTTTTAAACCCCTAAGCTAATCCCAAATACCCGCATTTGGCCCATATCCCTCTATACCCATTTTACCCATGCAACTGTCTAAAGGCTTTTTAAAAGACAAAATTGTACCCGCCTCTACTACTACCTCTGGCAGATTGTTCCAGACACTCACCACCCTCTGTGTGAAAACATTGCCCCTCTGGACACTTTTGTATCTCTCCCCTCTCACCTTAAACCTAGATCATAGAAACGCTACAGTACAAAAAGAGGCCATTCGGCCCATCGAGTCTGCACCGATCACAATCCCACCCAGGCCCTACCCCCATATCCCTACATATTTACCCGCTAATCCCTCTAATCTACGCATCTCAGGACACTAAGGGACAATTTTTAGCATGGCCAATCAACCTAGCCCGCACATCTTTGGACTGTGGGAGGAAACCGGAGCACCCGGAGGAAACCCACGCAGACATGAGGAGAATGTGCAAACTCCACACAGACAGTGACCCAAGCCAGGAATCGAACCCAGGTCCCTGGAGCTGTGAAGCAGCAGTGCTAACCACTGTGCTACCGTGCCGCCCTCTAGTTTTAGACTCCCCTACCTTTGGGAAAAGATATTGGCTATCTAGCTGATCTATGCCCCTCATTATTTTATAGACCTCTATAAGGTCACCCCTCAGCCTCCTACACTCCAGGGAAAAAATTCCCAGTCTATCCAGCCTCTCCTTATAACTCAAACTGTCCTGGCTTATCTGTCGCTGAAATCCTCATTCCCCGAGACTCAATATTCCAGTACACTCCTGGCTGCCTTCCCATGTTCTGTAAATTTAAGATTCCATGTCCTGACTTATACCAAAGTCTTGTTCACCCACCACCCCTGCTCTCAGTAACCTACCTGGATTGCCGGTTAAGCAATATCTCGATTTTATAATTCTCATCCTTGTTTCCAAATACCCCCATGGCCTCACCCCTCCCTGTCTCTGCAACCTCCTCCAGCCCCTCAATCCTCTGAGGTATCTGCACTCCTCTAATTCTGACTGATTTTAGATGCTCCACCGTTGGGTGACCTTTCCAGGGGAATTTCACAGTAACTTCATTGCAGTATTAATATAAGCCACACTTTTTAAAAATTCATTTGTGGGTCATGGGCGTCGCTGGCTGGCCAGCATTTATTGCCCGTCCCTAGTTGCCTTTGAGAAGGTGGTGGTGAGCTGCCTTCTTGAATCGCTGCAGTCCATGTTCTGTGGGTTGACCCACAATGCCGTTAGGGAGGGAATTCCAGGATTTTGACCCAGCGACTGTGAAGGAACGGCGATATATATTTCCAAGTCAGGATGGTGATTGGCTTGGAGGGGAACTTGCAAGTAGTGTTGTTCATGTTCCCTTGTCCTTCTGGATGGAAGTGGTCGTGGGTTTGGAAGGTGGATGTTTGTAGATATGGTGCCAATCAAGCGGGGCTGCTTTGTCCTAGATGGTGTCAAGCTTCTTGAGTGTTGTTGGAGCTGCACCCATCCAGGCGAGTGGAGAGTATTCCATCACACTCCTGACTTGTGCCTTGTAGATGGTGGATAGGCTTTGGGGAGGCAGGAGGTGAGTTATGCGCCGCAATATTCCCAGCCTCTGACCCGCTCTAGTAGCCACTGTGTTTATGTGGTGAGTCCAGTTGAGTTTCTGGTCAATGGTAATCCCAAGGACGTTGACAGTGGGGGATTCAGTGATGGTTACACCATTGAATGTCAAGGGACGGTGGTTAGAGTTTCTCTTATTGGTGATGGTCATTGCCTGGCATTTGTGTGGCGTGAATGTTATTTGCCACTTGTCAGCCTGAGCCTGGATATTGTCCAGATCTTGTTGCATTTGAACATGGACTGCTTCAATATCTGAGGAGTCACGAATGGTGCTGAACATTGTGCAATCATCGGCGAACATCCCCACTTCTGACCTTATGATGGAGGGAAGGTCATTGATGAAGCAGCTGAAGATTGTTGGGCCTTGGACACTAGCCTGAGGGACTCCTGCAGAGATGTCCTGGAGCTGAGATGACTGACCCTCCACAACCACAACCATCTTCCTACGAACCAGGTATGACTCCAACCAGCGGAGAGTTTGCCCCCTGATACCCATTGATTCCAGTTTTGCTAGGGCTCCTTGATGCCACACTCAGTCGAATGCAGTCTTGGTGTCAAGGGCTGTCACTCTCACCTCACCTCTGGAGTTCAGCTCTTTTGTCCATGTTTGAGCCAAGGCTGTAATGAGGTCAGGAGCTGAGTGACCCTGGCGAAACCCAAACTGGGCGTCGCTGAGCAGGTTATTGCTGAGCAGGTGCTTGATAGCGCTGTCGATAACCCCTTCCATCACTTTACTGATGATCGAGAGTAGACTGATTGGGTGGTAATTGGCCGGGTTGGATTTGTCCTGCTTTTTGTGTACAGGACATACCTGGGCAATTTTCCACATTGTTGGGTAGATGCCAGTGTTGTAACTGGAAGAGCTTGGCTCAGGAAAAGGCAAGTTCTGGAGCACAAGTCTTCAGTACTATTGCTGGAATGTTATCAGGGCCCATTGCCTTTGCAGTATCCAGCACCTCCAGCTGTTTCTTGATATCATGTGGAGTGAATGGATTGGCTGGAGACTGGCATCTGAGATGCTGGGGACCACTGGAGGAGGCTGAGATGGATCAGTGAGCCCAGCACATCACTGTGCCACCACCTCTGCTGGGTCTGTCCTGCCGGTGGGACAGGACATATCCAGGGATGGTAATGGTGGTATCTGGGGTGTTATCTGTGAGGTATGATTCCGTGAGAATGACGATGTCAGGCTGTTGCTTGGCTAGTCTGTGAGATAGTTCTCCCAATTTTGTCACTAGCCCCCAGATGTTGGTAAGGAGGATTTTGCAGGGTCGACAGGGCTGTTTGTTTTGCCGTTGTCTTTTCCGGTGCCCAGGTCGGTGCCAGGTGGTCAGTCCGGTTTCATTTCTTTGTTGAGACTTTGTAACGATTGGCACAACTGAGTGGCTCGCTGGGACATTTCAGAGGGTAGTTGAGAGTTAACCACATTGCTGTGGTTCTGGAGTCGCATGTAGGCCAGACCAGGTAAGGACGGCAGATTTCCTTCCCTAAAGGACATTAGTAAATTGTGACTACTAAATAAACTTTTAACTTTAACTTTAATTTTTCCTCCGGTTGACAAGGTCCTGAGCTCCGGAATTTCCTCCTGCACCTCTCTGCTCTCTGCCTGTCTGCTCTCTGCCTGTCTGCTCTCCGCCTGTCTGCTCTCTCCCTGTCTGCTCTCTGCCTGTCTGCTCTCTCCCTGTCTGCTCTCTCCCTCTCTGCTCTCCGCCTGTCTGCTCTCCGCCTGTCTGCTCTCCACCTCTCTGCTCTCCGCCCGTCTGCTCTCTCCCTCTCTGCTCTCCACCTGTCTGCTCTCCGCCTGTCTGCTCTCTCCCTGTCTGCTCTCCGCCTGTCTGCTCTCTGCCTGTCTGCTCTCCGCCTGTCTGCTCTCCGCCTGTCTGCTCTCTGCCTGTCTGCTCTCTCCCTCTCTGCTCTCCGCCTGTCTGCTCTCTGCCTGTCTGCTCTCTCCCTCTCTGCTCTCCGCCTGTCTGCTCTCCACCTGTCTGCTCTCCGCCTGTCTGCTCTCTGCCTGTCTGCTCTCTGCCTGTCTGCTCTCCGCCTGTCTGCTCTCTGCCTGTCTGCTCTCTGCCTGTCTGCTCTCCACCTGTCTGCTCTCTCCCTGTCTGCTCTCTCCCTCTCTGCCCTCCTTTAATGTACACGGAAAAACCTGCCTTTTTGACCAAGAGTTTGGTCAATTGGCCTCATGTTCTCTTTATGCAGCCTGATGTCAGCCTGGGTTTGATAACGTGCTGGCAAAGTGCCTTGGGATGTTGTCCCAGGTGCAAGGTGCTGGCACTGTCACAGGGTGAGTACTCCGGAGTGCACTGGGGACACAGGTTCAAATCCCACCACAGCAGCTGGTGGAATTTAAATTCAATTCATAAAATCTGGCCTTAACAAAGCTCACCCCAGTAATTGCAACCACCGTCACCGATTGTTTCAAAAACCATCTGAGTCACTCGTGTCCCTTTAGGGAAGGAAATCTGCCGTCCTTACCTGGTCTGGCCGACATGTGACTCCAAACCCACAGCAATGTGGTTGACTCGCAACTGCCCTCTGAAATGGCCGAGCAAACCACTAGGTTCAAGGACAATTAGTGATGAGCAATAAATACTGGCCCAGCCTGTGATGCCCATTACTCAAGAAAGAGTTTTTAAAAATCTTCCCCATTTTTCTGAGATATTTGTGCTACTTCAGTCCTGACCTCCAGCAGCCAGGTACATCCAGTGACCTTGAGCCTCGAGTGGCCTGGGACCTCCAGTGACCTGGGTCTTCCAGCTGCCTCGGACATCCAGCAGCCTGGGATCTCCAGCAGCCTGGGACCTCCAGCAGCCTGGGACCTCCAGCAGCCTGGGACCTCCAGCAGCCTGGGACCTCCAGCAGCCTGGGGTATCCAGCGGCCTGGGACCTCCACCGGCCTGGGGCCTCCAGTGGCCTGGGACCTCCAGCAGCCTGGGACCTCCAGCAGCCTGGGACCTCCAGCAGCCTGGGACCTCCCAGCTGACTGAATCCTCCAGCTGCCTGGGATCTCAAGCAGCCTGGGACCTCCAGCTGCCTAGGACCCCCCAGCTGGCTGAGACCACCAGTGCCTGGGACCCCCTCAGCTGCCTGGGGCCTCAGCTCTGGAATTCCCTCCTTTATAACGGGCTCCAAAATCGATTTTGTTGAGTATGCGTTTGGTCAGCTGTCTTCATATCACCTGAGATGGCTCACTGTCAAGTTTTATTGATAACACTCCTATGAAACTCCTTGTGATGTGTTATTACGTTAAATGTACTATCTAAATATATCTTGCTGAGGTTTACAGCCTACATAATGTGTCAGTGCTACGTTAATAACGGTAGCTATGGAAACATCTCCGTTTCAAACCCCACAACACCGGTATCTCTTCCCATGTTGACAACAGTGACACCCTTCCCCCTTCACCTCTCAGGCCCAAATTCTGCTTCAGCCACCGTGGAGTCACCTCTGGTCTCGATTTCCCCAGATACCTCACCTCCTCCACCCTCCACTGCCTTCGATTACCCTCAGTGTTGTTGTAGAAAGGTCTGTACCTAAAGGGTTAACGCGAGACTGAGTACAGGGCCACGCACACAGCGATGTAGGAAAGCACCTGACTGAGAGCTGGGACCCACCTGAAGATGAGAAACAATGTGTAAGGACCTAGCGCGGAGCCCTCTCCTTACCGACTGTAAATAAATACATAGTTCACTGCTGTTAATAAAGTCTTCCCTGTAAGTTATTCAAGACTGCTTCACGGTGACCAAGCAAGTAGCAACAACAGAATCCACCACGGTGACAGAAAGCGATAAACAATTCTCCATTCTCATGTTACAACGCTGAGGTGGTTTTTCCCTCGGCTCGATTTTGGAACCACTCAAAGGGATATACCTCACCTCGTAATCTTATCCGAGTGTGTGTGAGGTAGTAAGAAGTTATTGGTTTCGGTAAATTAAAGCAGGGTCTGACACTCTCTATCACGAACAATTAACAGGCCTTTATTTTTAAACTGGTGAACACCTTATCAAAACAATTAACAAACTGAATAAAATCCCAATAGAATGCTGTTCAAATATTACAAGATTCATTCAGGAATAATGAAATAAATCATTACAGAATTCACTCACTCTGAGCTAATATACAAACAAGCATCTTCCGGAAGGATGAACCTTCTTTGGTGATGCTCTTGTCTTGGAACACTCTCTGAGTTGGCATCTCTCTATTTAAATGGTGATTTAATGAAAACATACATGAAACTGCAGGATTTACACGAGAGCCTCGCCTTCCCTCCTTCCAACTTAAGAGATGGCAAGCATACTCTGACAGTTACCCCCTCCTGTCCGGATTTATATACCTGGAATTACCTCACGGTATTCCTGAGATCTGAGTGGATTGAGGCTGTCACCAACTCTCACATTTGAATTCCATTAGTTCTGTGTCAACAAAGAACAAAGAACAAAGAACAATACAGCACAGGAACAGGCCCTTCGGCCCTCCAAGCCCGCACCGCTCCCCGGTCCAGGATTGAATCCTGAATCCAGGATCCCCGCCCAATTTTCCAGCCTATCTACATCCTAATATCCTATCCACCGAGCTGTCCCTCACAGCTACGATGCTTTGTTCATCACAACCTATTAACTCACCCCCACCCCCCCATTCCAGACCAGGTGATCTCCAGGGAGAGGCGAAAACCCAGAGTGAAAACCCCAGGGCCCATATGGGGAAAAAAAAATCTGGGAAATTCCTCTCCGACCCCCTGTGGCGATCGAAACGAGTCCAGGAGATCACACTGGCCCTGATCAGAAAATGCTTCCCAACCCTATTCATTTCCACTTCTGCTTTACGAACACCATCTGAATTCCCTGCCCCCGAGACAGGTTCCCAACTATCCGCAGTCTCGCTCTGTACTGGCACCAGCAAGATGATCATAGAATGAAGCCTTGAAACAAGAAACAAGGAACAATTAGCCCGCGCCGCTCCCTGGTCCAAACTAGACCACTCTTTTGTATCCCTCCATTCCCACTCCGTTCATATAACTGTCTAGATAAGTCTTAAACGTTCCCAGTGTGTCCGCCTCCACCACCTTGCCCGGCAACACATTCCAGGCCCCCACGACCCTCTGTGTAAAATATGTCCTTCTGATATCTGTGTTAAATCTCCCCCCCTTCACCTTGAACCTATGACCCCTCGTGAACGTGTCTTTGCGTGTTTGCTTTAAATTCATTGGTCCAATTCAAAAGCCTGTTTTAGAACATAGAAATAGAACATTACAGTGCAGTACAGGCCCTTCGGCCCTCGATGTTGCACCAACCTGTGAAACGAAACTAAAGCCCATCTAACCTACACTATTCCAATATCATCCATATGTTTATCCAATGACCATTTAAAGGCCCTTAATGTTGGCGAGTCCACTACTGCTGCAGGCAGGGCATTCCACGCCCTTACTACTCTCTGAGTGAAGAACCTACCTCTGACATCTGTCCTATATCTATCACCCCTCAATTTAAAGCTATGTTCCCTCGTGCTAGCCATCACCATCCGAGGAAAAAGGCTCTCACTGTCCACCCTATCTAATCCTCTGATCATCTTGTATGCCTCTATTAAGTCACCTCTTAACCTTCTTCTCTCTAACGAAAACAACTTCAAGTCCCTCAGCCTTTCCTCATAAGACCTTCCCACCATACCAGGCAACATCCTAGTAAATCTCCTCTGCACCCTTTCCAATGCTTCCACATCCTTCCTATAATGCGGCGACCAGAACAGTACGCAATACTCCAAGTGCGGCCGCACCAGAGTTTTGTACAGCTGCAACATGACCTCCTGGCTCCAAAACTCAATCCCTCAACCAATAAAAGCTAACACTCCGTACGCCTTCTTAACAACCCTATCAACCTGGGTGCCAACTTTCAGGGATCTATGCACATGGACACCACGATCTCTCTGTTCATCCACACTACCAAGTATCTTACCATTAGCCCAGTACTCTGTATTCCTGTTACTCCTTACAACCTACTTTAATTTGGACATTACCAGTACAATTTCTAAATCCCAAAATGGCCAACATTTTGGCAATAAACCACCTGAGTACAAAAAAGACGTGACAAAGGAATGCAACGTTGTAAAAATTGAAATATTTCTTGGCCAAAAACATACCTGCCTGTTACTCCTTCCAAAGTGAATCACCTCACACTTTTCTGCATTGAACTCCATTTGCCACCTCTCAGCCCAGCTCTGCAGCTAATCTATGTCCCACTGTAACCTGCAACAACCTTCCGCACTGTCCACATCTCCACCGACTTTAGTGTCATCCGCAAATTTACTAACCCATCCTTCTACGCCCTCATCCAGGTCATTTATAAAAATGACAAACAGCAGTGGCCCCAAAACAGATCCTTGCGGTACACCACTAGTACTTGAACTCCAGGATGAACATTTCCCATCAACCACCACCCTCTGTCTTCTTACAGCTAGCCAGTTCCTGATCCAAACTGCTAAATCACCCTCAATCCCATGCGTCCGTATTTTCCGCAATAGCTTACCATGGGGAACTTTATCAAACGCTTTACTGAAATCCATATACACCACATCAACTGCTTTACCCTCATCCACCTCTTTGGTCACCTTCTCAAAGAACTCAATAAGGTTTGTGAGGCACGACCTACCCTTCACAAAACCGTGTTGACTATCCCTAATCAAATTATTCCTTTCTAGATGATTATAAATCCTATCTCTTATAATCCTTTCCAAAATTTGGCCCAGAACAGAAGTAAGGCTCACTGGTCTATAATTACCAGGGTTGTCTCTACTTCCCTTCTTGAACAAGGGGACAACATTTGCTATCCTCCAGTCTTCTGGCACTATTCCTGTAGACAATGACGACATAAAGATCAAAGCCAAAGGCTCTGCAATCTCCTCCCTAGCCTCCCAGAGAATCCTAGAATAAATCCCATCCGGCCCAGGGGACTTATCTAGTTTCATACTTTCCAGAATTGCGAACACCTCCTCCTTATTAACCTCAATCACCTCTAGTCCAATAGTCTGTATCTCAGTATTCTCCTCGACAACTTTGTCTTTTTCCTGCGTGAATACTGACGAAAAATATTCATTTAGCGCCTCTCCTATCTCTTCAGGCTCCACGCACAACTTCCCACTACTGTCCTTGACTGGCCCTAATCTTACCCTAGTCATTCTTTTATTTTCCTTGATCCTACCTGCCAAAGACTCCTCATGTCCCCTTCTGGCTCGTCTTAACTCTCTCTTTAGGTCCTTCCTGGCTAACTTGTAACTCTCAAGCACCCTAACTGAGCCTTCACGTCTCATCTTTACATAAGTCTCCTTCTTTCCCTTCACAAGAGATTCAACTTCTTTAGTAAACCACGGTTCCCTCGCTCGACCACTTCCTCCCTGCCTGACAGGTACATACTTATCAAGGACACGCAGCAGCTGTTCCTTGAACAAGCTCCACATTTCAATTGTGCCCATGCCCTGCAGTTTCCTTCCCCAACCTATGCCGGCTAAATCTCGCCTAATCGCATCATAATTTCCTTTCCCCCAGCTATAACTGAATTGGTTAGGTTGGAACACTGACTGCTAGGCTTTGGTAAAATGTTGCAAAAATCAGCTTCTGCAGCCTGCTCTCTGCAATTTAAAATCCGCGCAGAGAGACGTTTTTTGAAAGAGACAATGCTATATGATTTCTTTTTTTGTTCTGTCATTTCTTTCACTATTTACATTTGTCAAACACCACATTTTCAACCTTACATAAGAACATAAGAAATAGGAGCAGGAGTAGGCCATCTAGCCCCTCGAGCCTGCCCCGCCATTCAATAAGATCATGGCTGATCTGACGTGGATCAGTACCACTTACCCGCCTGATCCCCATAACCCTTAATTCCCTTACCGATCAGGAATCCATCCATCCGGGCTTTAAACATATTCAGCGAGGTAGCCTCCACCACCTCAGTGGGCAGAGAATTCCAGAGATTCACCACCCTCTGGGAGAAGAAGTTCCTCCTCAACTCTGTCTTAAACCGACCCCCCTTTATTTTGAGGCTGTGTCCTCTAGTTTTAACTTCCTTACTAAGTGGAAATGCAACTTCATATGCAACTTCACAACAATCACTACAATGCTAAAGAACTAAAGAAACATATACCTACAGCACTTTCTTAAATGACACAACTCATTACAGACGCTAAAATGCTGGGGAAACTCACCAGAGAAGCTCCAGAGACTCGGAAGCCTGGAAGCAGCAAAAAGATCAAAGTTTTCCCTCAGGCAGAAAACTCCACTGAATCCCCTGTGGAAATTCATCCTCAACCAATCGGAGCCAGAAGACTGGAAAAGCCAATCCTTTCTTTCATCGAATCAGGCAGAAATGCTGTTGAACATCTTCTGTAGCGTGTAACCTACAGGAGATTGCATCATGGTGTCCAAGCAGTATCCTCCAACATAGTGACAGCAGATAATCTCATGGTAACAGAGTTGGAATCCACCAAGAGGCATGCCAAGCTCTGTGTTAAGCCCCATTGTACCTCCCCCCCCTGTACCTGATGAGCTAAGACTGGATCCGTGTTCATCCTCACACCTCCCCTCATGTTACAGCTAAAAAAGGATCATCCAGCTCACCTCCAAACCCACCTGTAGCCTCGCCTCACCCTTAACATCGTAACTTACAAAAGGTGTAATGGCCCCAGATGGTGAATAGCACAGATACACCAGAAGGTTAAGATCTCCTGTGGGAAAGTTTAATTTTGACAATTATTTACAATTAGTTTGCAGTTTAGTTATGGGCGTTAGCCAAATAATCAAAGTATGACAACTCAATATGATTGTGCACTGAATTCTGGGACACTGGCTCATCACATGACGTGGTCGGAGTATCTCACTCAGACTTGACCCTTAAGGCAGTGCTGTAAGATGTTAATGTTGAACAATTGCTGGTGTGGAATCATCCACCTCCCAGCAATTAATCTTATCAACTCCGCTCTCTAAATTCAAAGACCCATTGTGCAAAGAAAGGTGATGGCCTAGTGGTATTATTGCTCGATTATTCATCCAGAAAGTCAGCTAATGTTCTGGGGACCCGGATTTGAATCCTGTCACGGCAGGTAGTGGGATTTGAATTCAATTAAAAATATCTGGAATTAAGAATCTACTGATGACCATGAATCGATTGTCGGGAAAAGCCATCTGGTTCACTAATGCCCTTTAGGGAAGGAAATCTGCCGTCCTTACCTGGTCTGGCCTCCATGTGACTCTGGAGCAATGTGGTTGCCTTTCAACTGCCCTCCAAGGGCAACTAGGGATGGGCAATAAATACTGGCCAGCCAGCGACGCCCATGTCCCACTGTAAGGGGGAAAATACAAGGGGGGCACACTCTAAAATGGCAAAACAAGAAAGCACACTCTAAAATGGCTGCCTGGCACATAAAGGGTTAACTGGGAAAGCCAAAAGAGCAGACACAGGCTCCTGCTGTTCAGAAAAACCTAACAGACAAGCCATTTCCAAATCACAGACAGTGACTCATAGCAAACAAACACCTCAGGAAGCCAAAACCAAGGGTCAAGACATCTTTTAAGATAAGGAAACCCCAAAACAAAGAGCTTAGATTAATGTTAAAGGAAGGCGGGAAATATGAATGCGAGGGAACCGATTAGCACCCGCACAAGACGAAACTAGCCATTGATAGACCCATTCATAAAATGTTAAATGTCTATACCTGTTTGTATTCTTGTAAACATGAGGAAATGTACCCATTCATGAAATGTTAAATACTTGTACTCACTTAAACAATGTGATAATCTTCGAATCACCGGTTTACCCATTGTGTAAAGGATATAAAATTGAACCGCTCCCGGCATACAATTGAGAGAAGGTTTACTACAGACCAAGTACTTTGTCTCCATTGAGCTCCATTTAATAAATCGTATTTTCTGAATCTTGAAGTCTGGCTACTAGTGGATTTTTCCCACAACAAATGGTGTAGTCGGCTAGGATCCTATTACTGGTGAGACCGATTGGCCACGGTCGCAACCGGGGTAGAGATCACGGAATCTGTGACAGTCGGACTGGATCAGAAAATACGGTTTATAAGGGGGAAATATTTGTACTGTGTATTTGTGATAGTATTTGTTATAGTGATAAGTACTAACTGCTGATAGGAATAAATAACTGTGATTTGTGCTGATCGACAAAAAGGACAAGGTAGTGCCTGTCTCAAAAGCTCTGCCTTAGACTGGCTATTAAGAGCAGAAATCTGCCATGTGAAGGTCAGGAATTAAAGTGAGTGAGAGGCACCAAGGGCACTAAAGGATTGTGAAGCACAAAAGGGCAGAAGTCGGTTTAACATCACCCTCTGTAGTGGCGAACAGACGCAGAGGTGCCAGCTGATTGCATGAAAGTATTGAAAAGTTGGGAACTGTACTGTCAATGTGGTGATAAGCGGGGCGGAACAGGAGTTTGATCAACTCTGACCTAAACCGAAATCCGGTGGAGAAACACATTGCCGAAGTGGTAATCGTGGAAGCCGTGAGTATAACTTAAAACCCTGTAACGGCAGTAAAACACGGTGTGAGAATAGCAATAGTGGCCGGGGGTAGTGAAGTCCCTACGGTAGTTAACACACTTTGCTAAGAGTAGTAATAGTGGCCGGGGGTAGTGAAGTCCCTACGGTAGTTAGCACACTTTACTAAAGAATAATCGTGGCCGGGGTTAGTGAAATCTGCGAAATGGCAGATAGTGAAGTTAAAAGGGGATCTGCAGGTTCCCTGATTGAAATCTACATGACAGACAGGAAGGAGTTAATAAAGAGAATGCAAAAGGATGGCTGGGATACTTCTCAAACCTTAGAGCAGCAGAGAAAGTGGATAGATAAAGTAAAAAGAAACAGAACGAAGAAAATAGGAATAATGTTAACACATCAGTTAGCAGGTCTAATTGAACAAACAATTGCCTCTACAAGGAAATGGAGAGAGGACAAAGAAAGAATTAGAGAACTAGAATCCCAAGTGAGGGAATTGGAAAAACGAAATCAGGTTTTAGAAAGGCAAGGGGGAGGAGAAACTGATCCTCTACCTTCTTATGAGTCCACCCAGCAAGGGCCAACGGCACCCTCAGGAGAGTGGGAACAGCTGGAACATAACTTAGCGCCCATAACTAGAGGGGGGACAGCAGCGCGACCGAAGGCAAAACCCTTTACCCCAGGGGAAAGACAGCAGATAATGGCTTCCCTGGGCAAATTACAAACCAGAAGCGCGAACACCACATTCTGGGAAGAATTAGACACAATCTGGGGAGAACATCAATTACACCTAAGAGACATACACCGGCTGGTCAGGGCAGCCTGTCCAGCGGATAAGTGGAGGCAGGTAGTAGGGGGACCCGTTGCCCCTATAGCACAGGATTATAGTGGGGGACGGTGGACACATGTAATCCCCCTAACAGCAGAAATAGATGCCCAACAGGCACCCTTCTTACAGTTTAAAGAAGAAATTCAGAGGGTCTTAGGGAATGCCCCCACTAACTGGAGCAGAATTACCACCACAAAGCAGCTAAAAGGAGAAGGAGCCTCTGAGTATGGGGAACGATTGTTCCGAATATACCAAGAGTGCTCAGGACATGGGAATCCAGGGCGAGGAGATCGAGCGTTCATCCAGGCTTTTAAGGATGGACTCTCTAGTTCTCACCAGGTCATCCTAAAAATGGGAGTGATTATGTCCCAAGATTACGATGAATTGGTAGAATGGGCTAGTGGCATACCTGCAGATGGGTAGGAGAGATCTTAGTTTTTGTATTTCAGTGTGTTTGTGAGATCTGGTAGCTTGTCGAATGTAGGTGGTTGTTGTTGTAATTAGATTGAGAGCAGGGAGCTCTTTGTTCCTGTGGAATGTTTGCTACAGGCAGTGGGTGCAGTGTATTGCACCTTGGTTTAGCCTCAGGGGGCTGGGAGAGTGTTAAAACTGTTAAAGATTAAAGTGATAGGATTTCTTGAATTTACTTCTGTTTTGAGTCAATTACAGTTTGGAAGAAAGAAGAATAAAAGCGATTGTCTTAGTCAATGTTCTGTATTCTCTTTGAATGTTTTACACTCATCCCAGTCTGAAATGAAAAGTTTGAATGAAAAAGGATGTACTGTGGAATGACTTTTGGAAGCTTCCATGTGTATGTGTTTAAACAAAGTGGTTGCGTGGATGCTTTGTTGTTGTTTGCTTTAATGTTTTAATGTTAAGAAAGAATTGAAATCTTGAATGAAGGAAGCATGTGCTCTTTCCTTTGTCTTGAAGTAGAAATTATAAGAGTTAGTTGAGGAGTTAAGAGAAGAAAATAAGTTATTTTGTGGAAAGGTAGAAAAACAGGAACAAAAGACTGAGGTCTATGAATTAGTTTAAAGTGTATCAAGTCAGTGAAATACAGTATTAATCGCAGAATATCGCGATTTGCGAACGTCAGATAGTTTAGTATTCTGAACTAGTTAAAATTATGTACTGCCGTCGGAATTTCATGAGCCATCAAGGTTCAAGGTTTGCCAAATATAAAAGCACTGCAAAGCTTAAAACCTAGCCAGTTAAGAAACCAAAATGTTCCTAATCAAATAACTGGTATGTATTGTACCTGCTTTGATTTTGATTCAGCGCCTGTTACTTTTCCTAGAGTGCGGGGGTTTCGATCTGGAGCTCAGTTTAAAAATAGAAACGGCTTGAATTAAAAGGGTTTGGATATCACGGGTACGATGTGTAAAGTGGTATGATACAACTGCCGCTTGATTATTGATATTATACAGTATAGCACTGCCATATAGACACAAGAATAACATCAAATCCTGAAAAGCCTTAACCAACTTTGTATGATATATTCATATACTATATTGTGTATTGATAAAGACATAATTATTTTGTGAAGTACTGTGGTGCAGCGCTTGCACGCAAACAAATGATCAAATTAGAGATAATGTAAGAGTACATCATATAAAGATCGGAACTGTATGGCATGTGATTTTAATGGGGAAAGCGATGTCTTTTGATAAGATTACATACAAATGAATGGATATCCAGCTGCAGCTAAAAAAGGCCAGTACAAAGTGTTATTTAATTCACACTAAGCTTTCTATGGAAGGGGGATATATAGTTAAAATGTATAATGCACTAGCTAAAGACATACAAACATCAGGGAGAAGGTGGACAGAGGTATTGCCCACTATTCTAAAGAAATTAAGAGCTACCACAAACCGGACAACCGGATTAACCCCTTATGAACTAATGACAGGACGGGCGATGCAGTTACCAGAAAGCATCATAACAGGTGGGACCGATGTCGGTCCACTAAAAGATAAAATCAAGAGATACGTTCGGGACCTGAGCACCCAGCTAAAAGGGATGCGCAAATTGGTAAAAGATAATCAGGAAATAAGAGACGCAGAGAGAGAGCTGGAAATGCTCCCTGACGTCCCAACAGTGGGAAGTCGCGTCCTAGTGAAAACACTACCCGACAAACCAGGGTTTGCACCACCAAGTGGAATGGGCCATATGAAATTATAATTAGTGGGGACACCTGTGCCTGTATAGACATAAGACCATAAGACCATAAGACATAGGAGTGGAAGTAAGGCCATTCGGCCCATCGAGTCCACTCCACCATTCAATCATGGTTGATTTCAACTCCATTTACCCGCTCTCTCCCCATAGCCCTTAATTCCTCGAGAAATCAAGAATTTATCAATTTCTGTCTTGAAGACGCTCAACGTCTCGGCCTCCACAGCCCTCTGTGGCAATGAATTCCACAGACCCACCACTCTCTGGCTGAAGAAATTTCTCCTCATCTCTGTTCTAAAGTGACTCCCTTTTATTCTAAGGCTGTGCCCCCGCGTCCTAGTCTCCCCTGTTAATGGAAACAACTTCCCTACGTCCATCCTATCTAAGCCGTTCATTATCTTGTAAGTTTCTATCAGATCTCCCCTCAACCTCCTAAACTCCAATGAATATAATCCCACGATCCTCAGACGTTCATCGTATGTCAGGCCTACCATTCCTGGGATCATCCGTGTGAATCTCCGCTGGACCCGCTCCAGTGCCAGTATGTCCTTCCTGAGGTGTGGGGCCCAAAATTGCTCACAGTACTCCAAATGGGGCCTAACCAGTGCTTTATAAAGCCTCAGAAGTACATCCCTGCTTTTGTATTCCAAGCCTCTTGAGATAAATGACAACATTACATTTGCTTTCTTAATTACGGACTCAACCTGCAAGTTTACCTTTAGAGAATCCTGGACTAGGACTCCCAAGTCCCTTTGCACTTTAGCATTATGAATTTTGTCACCGTTTAGAAAATAGTCCATGCCTCTATTCTTTTTTCCAAAGTGTACGACCTCGCACTTGCCCACGTTGAATTTCATCAGCCACTTCTTGGACCACTCTCCTAAACTGTCTAAATCTTTCTGCAGCCTCCCCACCTCCTCAATACTACCTGCCCCTCCACCTATCTTTGTATCATCGGCAAACTTGGCCAGAATGCTCCCAGTCCCGTCATCTAGATCGTTAATATATAAAGAGAACAGCTGTGGCCCCAACACTGAACCCTGCGGGACACCACTTGTCACCGGTTGCCATTCTGAGAAAGAACCTTTTATCCCAACTCTCTGCCTTCTGTCTGACAGCCAATCGTCAATCCATGTTAGTACCTTGCCTCGAATACCATGGGCCCTTATTTTACTCAGCAGTCTCCCGTGAGGCACCTTGTCAAAGGCCTTTTGGAAGTCAAGATAGATAACATCCATTGGCTCTCCTTGGTCTAACCTATTTGTTATCTCTTCAAAGAACTCTAACAGGTTTGTCAGGCACGACCTCCCCTTACTAAATCCATGCTGACTTGTCTTAATCCGACCCTGCACTTCCAAGAATTTAGAAATCTCATCCTTAACGATGAATTCTAGAATTTTGCCAACAACTGAGGTTAGGCTAATTGGCCTATAATTTTCCATCTTTTTTCTTGTTCCCTTCTTGAACAGTGGGGTTACAACAGCGATTTTCCAATCCTCTGGGACTTTCCCTGACTCCAGTGACTTTTGAAAGATCATAACTAACGCCTCCACTATTTCTTCAGCTATCTCCTTTAGAACTCTAGGATGTAGCCCATCTGGGCCCGGAGATTTATCAATTTTCAGACCTTTTAGTTTCTCTAGCACTTTCTCCTTTGTGATGGCAACCATATTCAACTCTGCCCCCTGACTTTCCTGAATTGTTGGGATATTACTCATGTCTTCTACTGTGAAGACTGACGCAAAGTACTTATTAAGTTCCTCAGCTATTTCCTTGTCTCCCATCACTAGATTACCAGCGTCATTTTGGAGCGGCCCAATGTCTACTTTTGCCTCCCGTTTGTTTTTAATGTATTTGAAGAAACTTTTACTATCATTCCTAATGTTACTGGCTAGCCTACCTTCATATTTGATCCTCTCCTTCCTTATTTCTCTCTTTGATCTCCTCTGTTTGTTTTTATAGCCTTCCCAATCTTCTGACTTCCCACTACTCTTTGCCACATTATAGGCTCTCTCTTTTGCCTTGATGCATTCCCTGACTTCCTTTGTCAGCCATGGCTGCCTAATCCCCCCTCTGATAACCTTTCTTTTGTTTGGGATGAACCTCTGCACTGTGTCCTCAATTACTCCCAGAAACTCCTGCCATTGCTGTTCTACTGTCTTTCCCACTAGGCTCTGCTTCCAGTCGATTTTTGTCAGTTCCTCCCTCATGCGCCTGTAATTACCTTTATTTAACTGTAGAACCTTCACATCTGATTCTGCCTTCCTTCTTTCAAATTGCAGACTGAATTCTACCATATTATGATCACTGCTTCCTAAGTGTTCCCTTACTTTAAGATCTTTTATCACGTCTGGCTCATTACATAACACTAAGTCCAGAATAGCCTGTTCCCTCGTGGGCTCCATCACAAGCTGTTCCAAAAAGCCATCCTGTAAACATTCAATGAATTCCCTTTCTTTGGGTCCACTGGCAACATTATTTACCCAGTCCACCTGCATATTGAAATCCCCCATGATCACTGTGACCTTGCCTTTCTGACATGCCCTTTCTATTTCGTGGTGCATTTTGTGCCCCTGGTCCTGACCACTGTCAGGAGGCCTGTACATAACTCCCATTATGGTTTTTTTGCCTTTGTGGTTCCTCAACTCTACCCACACAGACTCCACATCGTCTGACCCTATGTCGTTTAGTGCTATTGATTTAATTTCATTTCTAATTAACAAGGCAACCCCGCCCCCTCTACCCACCCCTCTGTCTTTTCGATAGGTTGTGAATCCCTGGATGTTTAACTGCCAGTCCTGAACCCCCTGCAACCACGTCTCTGTGATGCCTACCACATCATACCTGCCAGTCACAATCTGGGCCACAAGCTCATCTATCTTGTTCCGAACACTGCGGGCATTTAAATATAGCACCTTTAATTCCCTATTGACCGTCCCTTTTTGTTTTCGTAGTGTGGTGGACCTTGGTTTACTGAGCCTTTCCAGACACTGTGTCATATTTTGTGAGATGGGAACTATCGTAACCTCTCCTGAGTGCTGTCTTTTCGTGATTTTTTGTAATCCTAAGCAGCTACGCTTCCCACTGATTCCTTCACCTCTTGGTTCCCTGACTTTCCCTTCCCCCCCAATCTCTAGTTTAAAGTCCTATTGACCACCCCATTTACTCTCTTCGCCAGAACACTGATCCCAGCTCGGTCCAGGTGGAGACCATCCCAACGGTATAGGTCCCCCCTGCCCCAAAACTGATGCCAGTGTCCCATGAAAAAGAACCCTTCTTTCCCACACCACTCTTTCAGCCACGTGTTAACTTCCCTTATTCTTGCCTCCCTATGCCAATTTGCACGTGGCTCGGGCAGTAATCCGGAGATTATGACCCTTGAGGACCTGTTTTTTAATTTGAATCCTAGCTCTTTATAATCTCTAAACAGGTCCTCTTTCCTAGACTTGCCTATGTTGTTGGTAAGGTGGTAAGGAGGGAAAGGTGTCTGGAAGCACTGGACACAGCTGAAATTATACAAAGGAGATAAGTAGCTAAATTGATGAACTAACAGAACTGCTTTCCTCGACACAGGCAAAAGACTGCAAGCAAGAGCCGGCGTGCGCGGGTTAATAAATGAAATAACTGTAAAAAATTGAATTGTAGTGTTAAGTTTTATAACTGTTGCGAATATGTATGTAATCGCGTATGTAATTGTATTATTTTGCGTTGTGGCAACTGTAAATCTGACTGGGCTAGAAGATAACTTGTTTCACAAAGCCCACATACATTTACATGGGAATCAAACTGTATGTTACCCATTAACACAATCTGTAGAAGCCCTATTTGTAGCCACCCCTGGGTGGACCCCTCATGACTTATATACTGTAGATATATCAGAGACACCCTGTAAGGGACAAATTGGCAAATATAAAAGAGGTTTACAGGGGAGATGTGTGGGACTTGTAAACCCCACAAATCCTACATGCAAGGGGTCCCAACAGGAGGGAGGAAAAGCTTGCCCAGACACTGCAAGCTATCCGCTTTGTTTCACGGGGCAGGGATGGGGATGTGCCTATGCCTTAGTCGCTAAGAATGATTCTTGTGTACAGACACAGTGTGTCCGTCAACATTGTCGGATCAACAAGGGACAGATTATTTGTATTTGTGACGAACGAAAATGTTTAAATATAACCGCGGGAAGACAGCTTATTTGCGGGCAATGTAATGGAACTCACGTAAGCTCAGCCGAATGGACATACCCCTTTGATACTTACCAGGTGGTGGGATCAAACGGGAAGCCAAATAAACTGAACAATTGGCAGTATGAGCAAACTAACAATCGGGCCACTGACTGTTCCATGCCCTCAGAAGGGGTACATTCGGAGGAGAATAGTGACCCGGGCTATTAGCAGGGAATTCTGCGCTAACTGGGAAACCCCGAGTACATTGGGATCCTCACTGGGGTATGGGTTCCTCGGAGCTTTATCTCTAGGAGGGTCAGCCGGGGTAATTGGAGCAAAGAATAGAAACCATATTGTTTGTGGGCTAACAATCCTGGGAAACAGCACTTCAAAAGCATTGGAGGCTGTCAACCAAGAAATGGCTGAGTTAAGATTGTATGCTCAGCAGACACGATACGCAGTGGACTACCAGTTAGCACAACAAGGGGGAGTATGTGCCATCATAGGCAACAAATGCATAACCCATGTCACAGATGAGTCTTACAATATTACACAGGTCATCAATGACATCAGGCCGCAACTTGATAACTTTAGACAGGGACCCAAAAGAGGAAGTAGTTGGCTGGCATGGCTGGTGGGAGAATCCTGGGAATCGTACCTGTTACATGGGTTGATTATACTCATTGTCATTATACTTGTCTGTTGTCTGACTGTGGGATGCCTTAAAGCCTGTTTTAAAATAATGTTGACAAGAATTGTGCCAGGAGCCAGTGTGTACATCGAAGAAGAACCCCTAATGAAGATCCCTGAAGACGTCAGAAGAAATGAAGATACTGGAAGAAATAAAGACGTCAAAAGAAGCAAAGGAGGAGAGAAGAACGAAGACCTGTATATGTGAATGTATGATTGTTGGTCTGAGGATTGTCCAAGCTATAATCCGACCAAAAGGAGGGACTGTAAGGGGGAAAATACAAGGGGGGCACACTCTAAAATGGCAAAACAAGAAAGCACACTCTAAAATGGCTGCCTGGCACATAAAGGGTTAACTGGGAAAGCCAAAAGAGCAGACACAGGCTCCTGCTGTTCAGAAAAACCTAACAGACAAGCCATTTCCAAATCACAGACAGTGACTCATAGCAAACAAACACCTCAGGAAGCCAAAACCAAGGGTCAAGACATCTTTTAAGATAAGGAAACCCCAAAACAAAGAGCTTAGATTAATGTTAAAGGAAGGCGGGAAATATGAATGCGAGGGAACCGATTAGCACCCGCACAAGACGAAACTAGCCATTGATAGACCCATTCATAAAATGTTAAATGTCTATACCTGTTTGTATTCTTGTAAACATGAGGAAATGTACCCATTCATGAAATGTTAAATACTTGTACTCACTTAAACAATGTGATAATCTTCGAATCACCGGTTTACCCATTGTGTAAAGGATATAAAATTGAACCGCTCCCGGCATACAATTGAGAGAAGGTTTACTACAGACCAAGTACTTTGTCTCCATGGAGCTCCATTTAATGAATCGTATTTTCTGAATCTCGAAGTCTGACTACTAGTGGATTTTTCCCACAACACCCACGAATGATTTTTTAAAAATTATTAAATTAGTGCAGTTTAACTTGTGATGTTTAAATAAAGAAGTCACTTTCTTTCACATGTAACCATCTTTGATTTTGTAAATTTAGAATTAAGTTCTGTGATTAGCTTTATATTTCTTTTAGCTTTCATTAAGAGGAGGTTCACAAGAATGATCCCTGGAATGAAGAGCTTGTCGTATGAGGAACAGTTGATGACTCTGGGTCTGCACTCATTGGAGTTTAGAAGGATGAGGGGGGATCTTATTAAAACTTACAGGATACTGCGAGGCCTGGATAGAGTGGATGTGGAGAGGATGTTTCCACTAGTAGGAAAAACTGGAACCAGAGGGCACAACCTCAGGCTAAAGGGACGATCCTTTAAAACAGAGATGAGGAGGAATTTCTTCAGCCAGAGAGTGGTGAATCTGTGGAACTCTTTGCCGCAGAAGGCTGTGGAGGCCAGGTCATTGAGTGTCTTTGAGACAGAGATAGATAGGTTCTTGATTAATAAGGGGGTCAGGAGTTATGGGGAAAAGGCAGGAGAATGGGGATGAGAAAAAAATCAGGCATGATTGAATGGCGGAGCAGACTCGATGGGCCGAGTGGCCTCATTCTGCTCCTATGTCCTATGGTCTTATGATGAGCTCAGGGTATCAATCATGGGGCATGAAGGCACATTTCACCTCCCCTAAGTAAATGGGCAAGGGAGATATCATCAAACATCCTTTTACCTTCGCAAGAAGTAAGAAAAGCAACAGAAACAAACTTTAATAATAAGATAAAAGCAAAATACTGCAGATGCTGAAATCTGAAACAAAAACAGAAAATGTTGGAAAATCTCAGCAGGTCTGACGGTATCAGTGGAGAGAGAATAGAGCCAACGTTTCAAGTCTGGATGACTCTTTGTCAGAGCTGGATGATGAGAAATTGACACTTTAAAGGGCCAGTCAGGGGCAATGGGGAACTACATCAATCAATGTTCTTCAGAAATCAATCAGAAACTGATCCTGAACCATCGAGACCGATCAGATATTGATCACACACCCCTTTAAGCCAACTAGGAAATAGTCACACCTCATGGGAGGCACGGTGGCACAGTAGTTAGCACTGCGGCCAGGGTTCAATTCCGGCCTCGGGTCACTGCCTGTGTGGAGCTTGTACATTCTCCCCGTGTCTGTGTGGGTTTCCTCCGGGTACTCCGGTTTCCTCCCACAGTGCTGGTATTGGCCATGATAAATTGCCCCTTAGTGTCAGGGGGACTAGGAGGGTAAATATGTAGGGTTACGGGGATAGGGCCTGGGTGGGATTGTGGCCTGTGGAGACTCGATGGGCCGAATGGTCTCCTTCTGCACCGTAGGATTCTATGATTTAGGCCAATCAGAATGCAATAACATCATTGATCACGCTGTGGGCTGTAGTTTGGAAAGAGTTAACTAACAACAGCTGTCACTGAACAAGTCGCACAGCAAGTTTGGAGCGGAAGTTTCCAGAGCCTACGGTACACAGGGAAGCAGAAGTTATGGGGACAGAACAAAGACTGAGTGTCAGCCTGTTCCCAAGGCTGAACTGGAAAGTAAATGCTTAGTACACTAGCCAAATCTTGCCCAGTTTTGGTGAGTATTAATCTACAACTTACTAAAATTTCCTGAGTGACTTCAGCAAACTGTCTCCCGTTTCCTGTGTGGTTAAAGTCTCAAATAAACACGACTGGAAGTTAGGTTCAAATAGCAGCTAGAACTTATACTACAAAGGTTAGATTGTTGAGAGGAATTCGGGAAAGTTGACTTTGTAATAAATGGTATTTGTGCAAAAAGGAATTCTCTTCTCTCTCTGGGAAAACTCAGAAACAACCCCTAGAAATGTCCGGGTCTCCTGGATCCATCGCCCATATTGGCATTCCTGTTTTTTATTAATTCATTCATGAGACATGGGCGTCGCTCGCTGGCCAGCATTTATTGCCCATTCCTAGTTTCTCTTGGAGATCAGTTGAGAGTCATAGAGTCATAGAGATTTACAGCATGGAAACAGGCCCTTCGGCCCAATTTTTCCATGCCGCCCTTGTATTTTTATACCCCTAAGCTAGTCCCAATTGCCCTCATTTGGCCCATATCCCTCTATACCCATCTTATCCATGTAACTGTCTAAATATTTTTTAAAAGATAAAATTGTACCCGCCTCTACTACTACCTCTGGCAGCTTGTTCCAGACACTCACCACCCTCTGCGTGAAAAACCTGCCCCTCTGGACACTTTTGTATCTCTCCCCTCTCACCTTAAACCTATGCCCTCTAGTTTTAGACTCCCTAACCTTTGAGAAAAAATATTGATTATCTAGCTGATCTGTGCCCCTCATTATTTTATAGATCTCTAAAAGATCACTCCTCAGCCTCCTACGCTCCAGAGAAAAAAGTTCCAGTCTATCAAGCCTCTCCTTATAACTCAAACCATCAAGTCCCGGTAGCATCCTAGTAAATCTTTTCTGCACTCTTTCTAGTTTAATAATATCCTTTCTATAATAGGGTGACCAGAACTGTACACAGTATTCCAAGTGTGGCCTTACCAATGTCTTGTACAACTTCAACAAGACGTCCCAATTCCTGTATTCAATGTACTGACCAATGAAAATCACATTGTCAACCACATTGAACAAAGAACAAAGAATAATGCAGCACAAGAACAGGCCCTTCGGCCCTCCAAGCCTGCGCCGCTCATGTGCCCAACTAGACCATTGCTGTGGCTCTGGGGTCACATGTAGGCCAGACTAGATAAGGACAACAGATTTCCTTCCCTAAAGCACATTAGTGAACCAGATGGGTTTTTCCAACAATGGTTTCACAGTCATCAGTAGATTTTTCATTCCAGAGATTTTTTTTTGTGAATTCAAATTCCACCACCTGCCGTGGTGGGATTCGAACCAGGGTCCCCAGAACACTAGCTGAGTTCCTGAATTAATAGTCTAGCATGGTGTCCAAGTGGATAATACCACTAGGTCATCACCACCCCTAGGAAAGGACAGTGATAGTTGATAGGACAGTGTCTTGTTCCCTGTCCAAGTTCAGTTGTGGTTAAACAATAGCTCCCAGTATGAGGTAAACTAAAAGATGACTTCAAGCTGAAGTTATGGACAAATTGGTGACACTTTGGAAACCAGTCCTGTGGCCATTGGCCAGAGCTATTCAATCAGTTAGTGTTCTTGAGAGACCGTGTTAGGGAACTGGAGCTGCAGATCGCTGACCTTAGCCTAGTCAGGGAAAATGGGAGAAAAATTGACAGCAGTTATAGGCAACTAGTTACACCGGGGCATCGGGAGAATGACACGTGGGTCACAGTTAGGAGGAGTAAAGGGCAGAAGGGTAAAGTACAAGGGAGGTCTCCAGTGGCGGTCTCTCAAAATAGGAAGGGCTTGGTGACAGGTGTGAGAGGGGAGGGGAGTGGACAGTTAGAAGAAGGGTCACCTGTGGTTGTCCCACTCCAAAACAGGTACATTGTTTTAGATAGTGTGGAGGAGTGTGCCTCTCCAGTGGTAAGACACAGGGACCAGGTCACTGGCACACAGTCAGGCTCTGTGGCCCGGAAAGGGAAGAGAGGGGTTAGGAGAGCGATAGTGGTGGGGGATGCGTCAGTTAGAGGGACAGACAGGCGATTCTGTGGGGGCGAACGGGACTCCAGGATGGTAGTCTGCCTACCTGGTGCTGGGGTCACGGATGTCTCCGAGCGGATAGGAGGCATTTTAAAAGGGGAAGATAAAGAAACGGATGTCATTATACACATTGGTGGAAATGACGTAGATAGGAAGAGTAGGGGGGTCCTAAGGGAGCAATTCAGGGAGTTGGGAAATAGGTTAAAAAGTAGGGTCACTAGGGTGGCCATCTCTGGGCTGCTCCCAATGCCTCGTGCCAGTGAGGATAAGAATAGGGAGTTGGTTCAAATGAATGCCTGGCTAAAGGACTGGTCCAGGAGGGAGGGCTTTATTTTCATAGACCAATGGGAGGTTTTCAGGAGAGGATGGCACCTGTACAAGAGGGAGGGGTCACAACTAAGTTGGAAGGGCACAAATATCCTGGCTGGGAGCTTTGCTAATGCAGTTCGGGGGGGTTTAAACTAGTGTGGCAGGGGGGGGGGGATCAAACTATTAGGTCTATAAGTGTGGTGGCTGGGGACGAGCTTGGGGCTGGGACAATGCTGGCAAAGAAGAAGAGCACTCTGCGGGAGGACGACCTCACTGAGCCTGGGGGTCTGGAGTGCTTATACTTCAATGCAAGGAGCGTAGCAGGTAAAACAGACGAACTTGGGGCCTTAATGCGCACAAGGAATTTGGATGTGGTTGCGGTGACGGAGACTTGGTTGAAAGAGGGACAGGACTGGCAGCTGAATATTCCAGGGTACAAGTGTTTTAGGCGAGACAGAGGAGGGGCCAAAAGAGGTGGGGGAGTAGCGGTATTGGTTGGAGAGCATATTACAGCGGTGCAGAGGGAGGACAATTCGGAGGAGTCGTGTAGCGAGTCACTCTGGGTGGAGCTTAGAAACAGGAAAGGCGCAGTCACTATGTTGGGGGTGTACTACAGGCCCCCCAACAGCCCAAGGGAAGTGGAAGAATGGATATGTCAGGAGATACTGGATAGGTGCAGGAAATATAGGGTTGTTGTAGTGGGAGACTTCAATTTCCCTGGTATAGACTGGAAATCGCTGAGGGCAGGGACTCTGGATGGTGAGGCATTTGTAAAATGTGTACAGGAGGGTTCGTTGGAACAATATGTGGACAGCCCAACTAGAGAGGGGGCTATACTGGACCTGGTGCTGGGGAATGAGCCCGGTCAGGTCTTCAAAGTTTTGGTCGGGGAACATGTGGCAAATAGTGACCACAATTCTGTTAGCTTTAGGATAGTGATGGAAAAGGATGAGTGGTGTCCCAAGGGTAAGGTGTTGGATTGGGGGAAGGCTAACTTTATTGGGATCAGGCAGAAATTGGCAGCTCTTGATTGGGAGAGGCTGTTTGAGGGTAAATCCACATCTGGTATGTGGCAGTCTTTTAAGGAACGGTTGTTAGGGCTACAGGACAAGCATGTGCCTGTAAAAAAGAAGGATAGGAAGGGTAGGATTAGAGAACCGTGGATAACCAGGGAAATTGAGGGACTGGTCAAAAGGAAAAGAGAGGCGTATGTTCGGTCCAAGCAGCTAAAAACGGAGGGAGCTCTGGAGGAGTATAATGAAAGTAGGAAAATACTCAAACGGGGAATTAGAAGAGCAAAAAGGGGTCACGAAATGTTCTTGGCAGACAGGATTAAGGAGAATCCCAAGGCATTTTATTCATACGTTAGGAACAAAAGGGTTGTAAGGGAAAAAATCGGACCTCTCAGGGACAAAAGTGGGGACTTATGCTTGGAGCCCAAAGAGGTAGGGGAGATCCTAAATGAATACTTTGCGTCGGTATTCACTAAGGAGAGGGATGTGTTGACTGGGAGTGTCTCGGAGGGGAGTGTTGAACCGTTGGAGAAAATCTCCATTACAAAGGAGGAAGTGTTAGGTTTGTTAGAGAATATAAAGACTGACAAATCCCCAGGGCCTGATGGAATCTATCCAAGGCTGCTCAGGGAGACGAGAGGTGAAATAGTTGGGCCTCTGACGCAAATCTTTGTCTCGTCACTGGACACAGGTGAGGTCCCAGAGGATTGGAGGATAGCCAATGTGGTCCCGTTATTTAAGAAGGGTAGGAAGGATAACCCGGGTAATTATAGGCCGGTGAGCTTGACGTCCGTGGTGGGGAAGTTGTTGGAGAAGATTCTTAAAGATAGGATGTATGCGCATTTAGAAAGGAATAAACTCATTAACGATAGTCAACATGGTTTTGTGAGAGGGAGGTCATGCCTCACGAACCTGGTGGTGTTTTTTGAAGAAGTGACCAAAATGGTTGACGAAGGAAGGGCCGTGGATGTTGTCTATATGGACTTTAGTAAAGCATTTGACAAAGTCCCTCATGGTAGGCTAGTGAAAAAGGTTGGATCCCATGGGATAAAGGGGGAGGTGGCTAGATGGGTGGAGAACTGGCTTGGTCACAGAAGACAGAGGGTGGTAGTGGAAGGGTCTTTTTCCGGCTGGAGGCCTGTGACTAGTGGTGTACCGCAGGGCTCTGTATTGGGACCTCTGCTGTTTGTGATTTATATAAATGATCTGGAAGAAGGAGTAACTGGGGTGATCAGTAAGTTTGCGGACGACACAAAACTGGCAGGACTTGCAGATAGTGAGGAACATTGTCAGAGGCTACAGAAGGATATAGATAGGCTGGAAATTTGGGCAAGGAAATGGCAGATGGAGTTCAATCCTGATAAATGCGAAGTGATGCATTTTGGTGGGAATAATGTAGGGAGGAGCTACACGATAAATGGAAGAACCATAAAGGGTGTAGAGACGCAGAGGGACCTGGGTGTGCAAGTCCACAGATCTTTGAAGGTGACGTCACAGGTGGAGAAGGTGGTGAAGAAGGCATATGGCATGCTTGCCTTTATAGGACGGGGCATAGAGTATAAAAGTTGGGGTCTGATGTTGCAGATGTATAGAACGTTGGTTCGGCCGCATTTGGAATACTGCGTCCAGTTCTGGTCGCCACACTACCAGAAGGACGTGGAGGCTTTGGAGAGAGTACAGAGGAGGTTTACCAGGATGTTGCCTGGTATGGAGGGGCTTGGTTATGAGGAGAGATTGGGGAAACTGGGGTTGTTCTCCTTGGAAAGACGGAGGATGAGGGGAGACTTAATAGAGGTGTATAAAATTATGAAAGGCATAGATAGGGTGAACGGTGGGAAGCTTTTCCCCGGGTCGGTGGTGACGTTCACGAGGGGTCATAGGTTCAAGGTGAAGGGGGGGAGGTTTAACACAGATATCAGAAGGACATATTTCACACAGAGGGTCGTGGGGGCCTGGAATGTGTTGCCGGGCAAGGTGGTGGAGGCGGACACACTGGGAACGTTTAAGACTTATCTAGACAGTTATATGAACGGAGTGGGAATGGAGGGATACAAAAGAGTGGTCTAGTTTGGACCAGGGAGCGGCGCGGGCTAATTGTTCCTGGTTTCTCGTTTCAAGGCTTCATTCTACGATCATCTTGCTGGTGCCAGTACAGAGTGAGACTGCGGATAGTTGGGAACCTGTCTCGGGGGCAGGGAATTCATATGGTGTTCGTGGAAGTGGAAATGACTAGGGTTGGGAAGCATTTTCCGATCGGGGCCATTGTGATCTCCTGGACTCGTTTCGATCGCCTCAGGGGGTCGGAGAGGAATTTCCCAGATTTTTTTTTCCCCATATTGGCCCTGGGGTTTTTCACTCTGGGTTTTCGCCTCTCCCTGGAGATCACATGGTCTGGAATGGGGGGGTGGGGGTAAGTTAATAGGTTGTAATGAACAAAGCATCGTAGCTGTGAGGGACAGCTCGGTGGATAGGATATTGGTATGTAGATAGGCTGGAAAATTGGGCGGGGATCCTGGATTCAGGATTCAATCCTGGACCAGGGAGCGGCGCGGGCTTGGAGGGCCGAAGGGCCTGTTCCTGTGCTGTATTGTTCTTTGTTCTTTGTTCTTTGTTCTTTGTTGTTGGAGCTGCGCTCATCCAGGCAAGTGGGGAGTATTCCATTACACTCCTGACTTGTGCCCTGTAGATGGTGGACAGGCTTTGGGGGGAATCAGGAGATGAGTTACTCTCCATGGAATTCTCAGCCCTTGATCTGCCCTGGTAACCACAGTATTTGTGTGGCTAGTCCAGTTCAGTTTCTGGTCAATGGTAACCCCCCAGGATGTTGATAGCAGGGAATTCAATAATGCCATTGAACATCAAGGAACAATGGTTAGATCCTCTCATGTTGGAGATGGTCATTGGTTGGCACTTGTGTTACTTGCCACTTGTCAGCCCCCAGCCTGGATATTGTCCAGGTCTTGCTGCATTTGAACATGAACTGAGTCGCGAATGGTGCTGAACATTGTGCAATCATCGGTGACCATCTCCACTTCTGACCTTACGATGGAAGGAAGGTCATTGATGAAGCAGCTGAAGATGGTTGGGCCTAGAACGTTACCCTGAAGGACTCCTGCAGGGATGTCCTGGAACTGAGATAATCGACCTCCAACCATTACAACCATCTTTCTCTGTGCCTGGTATGACTCCAAACACACTCTCTGGTATTTCACCCGATCTCTCACCACCTCACCCCCCCCCCCCCCCCCCCCCAACCCACCCACAAAATCACTTACCCCCATTCCTATGTTTACTTGTAAAGTTCCTGGGACTTTGCTTTCTGACATTAGAAGGGGGCTATCTAAATATTGGATGTGTTTCTGGCATTGGGGAATCCTCAACTCCACTTTCCCACCTTATCCCTATAACCCTTAATTCCCTTACTGATTATAAATCTGTCTATCTCAGCCTTGAACATACTAGCATCCCAGCCTCTCTAGCCCTCTGCATAAGGCATTCCACAGATTCACTCCCTTCTGAGAGAAGAAATTCCTCTTCATCTCTGTCTTAAATGGGTCACCCCTCACTCTGAGACTCTGTCCTCTGGTCCCAGACTCTCCCACAAGGGGAAACAACCTCTCAGCATCAACCCTGTCAACCCCCTGAGAATCCGATATGTATCAATAAGGTCGCCTCTCATTCTTCAAAACTCCAATGAGTACAGACCCAACCGACTCAACCTCTCCTCATAAAAAAATCCCTCCCTACCCAGGATCAACCCAGTGAAGCTTCTCTGGACTGCCTCCAATGCCGGTATATCTTTCCTTGGATAAGGAGATCAGACTGCTCGCAGTATTCCAGATGTGGTCTAACTCGTGCCTTGGATAGTTTTACCAAGACTTCCCTATTTTTATATTCCATTCCCTTTGAAATAAAGGCCAACATTCCATTTGTCTTACCTATTTCCTGCTGAAATTGCATGTTAGTTTTTTGTGATTTATGAACGAGGACCCCAAATCCCCCCGAGCTGCAGCTTTCTGCAGTCTTTCTCCATTTAAATAATATTCAGCTCCTTTAGTCTTCCTACCAAATGCATCACTTCACATTTCCCTACATTATATTCCATCTGACAAGTTTTTGCCTATTCACCGTCTATCCCTGAACTTCCTTGGTTAATCACAGTTGATTTATCCCCTATCTAGAATCCTGCTTCCTCACTGGGATCGATCTCTGTTGTGAGTCATGAGCTATTTTCATAAATGTCTGCCATTGCTGATCAAGCACCTTTTCTGCGAAACTCCTTTCCTCGTCCACTCCAGACAATTCTGCCCTCGTTCCTGTATATTTTCACCAGGATTTTCAAAATGAATCTCCCACACTGCACTGCAGAGTGCACTAGCGTGAATCTCAATAAAAAGCTGTGGGATGGCCTATTCCCGCTGGAGAGGCCGGCAGCATAGCGCTGAGCGGGCCACTGCGTATGCACCAATCTGTCAGAGCGGAGATCGACGCATGCGCAATAGCTCCACACTGCAGGCCTCCCGATCGTCGGCCAGTCCTGTGATGCCCCCCCGTCACTGCCCCTCCGGCTCCCCCATGGTCCGATCGCTAGCCCCCCCCCAGAATATGCCAGGACCAGCCTTGACCACCTAGCACCCACCCAATCCACCTTGATCTTCCCAACATCCCCCCCACCCACCGACAGTCCCAATCTCCCGATTCCCCCCCCCCCCACCCCATCACCAACCCCCCACTGGCAGGTCTGACCACCCCCCCACCCTGTGGTTCCCCCCTCCCAACCGGCAGCCCCGACAACCCCCCCGTCCCTCCCATCGCAAGGCTAACCCACCCACCCCACCTGGATGGCCAGCCCCGATGGCTTCCCTCCCTCTGTCACCATCGAATGCAGAGTGACAGTGGGACCCCCCCACACCCTCCGCCACTCATCTATGGCCTCTATACCGCCCCCCCCCCTTCACTCCAGCGGGGTCGGGCCACTAGCTGCCCTCTAGTGGGGAACTGTTGTAAACCCCGCTGGAATAAAACATTCCTGGCTGGGATGGGGGAGAAGTGGGGGGCGGGGGGGGGGGGGGGGGGGGGGGGTGAGGGGCAAGGCCCATGGGCCTGGAGATTTCAGTCCCGGGCCTGCTAATACTATGCTAATGCCCATTAGCATCATTTATACAGTTCTGTGCAGAGCTGACAGCGCCAGAAATCCGATGGTCAGAGACACGTGGAGGCCATGGTGCCCATTGGGATGCCAGCTACACGGCTTCTGCTTGAGTCTCCCGGGTCGCTGGGAGAATCGCCCCCAGATTCAATGAGGCCCATGGGGAGATCGATTGATGATTCCTCGTGGCCATCAGAACAGCAAGCTTGCTTCTTCTTCAAGATTTTCAGAAACGTGTACAAAGTTCCGAAACAATCTGCACACATGAACATTATCAAATACCTTTTATTAATACGTAGGTAAATCAATATAAATCACAAAGTGTAAACAGATTCCAAACGTACAATAATAACGGTGGTGATTAATTCCTCATCTCACACAAGCTCTGCTACAACAACTGTGAGGCACCTACACAAAATGGGACAGTGCCTCTGTGTGGGAGCAAGGATGTCTCACTGCAGCTGCCCAGGGCCTCGGTGAGACCACACCTGGAGTATTGTGTGGCGCTTTGATCTCCTTACCTCAGGAAGAATACACTCGCCATAGAGCGAATGCAGCAAAGGTTCACCAGACTGATTCCTGGGAGGGTAGGATTGCTGTATAAGGAGAGACAGGGTCAACTGGGTCTGTATATCAGCTGTTCCTTCACTGTCTCTGGATTAAATTCCTGGAACTCCCTCCCTAACAGCACTGTGGATGTACCTACACCACATGGGCTGTAGATGTTTCAGGAGCTGCAATTAGGCCCATGGCCTAGCCAGCGATGCACACATCCTGTGACAGAATAAATAAAACATTCCTGTCGTCACTCTTGTGTCAACCTATCCTCTTGCTTCTTTGAAGGTATAGCGGCATGCTGGCACAGTGGTTAACATTTCTGCCTCACGGCGCCAGGGACCCAGGTTCGATTCCCAGCTTGGGACACTGTCTGTGCGGAGTCTGCACGTTCTCCCCGTGTCTGCGTGGGTTTCCTCCGGGTGCTCCGGTTTCCTCCCACAGTCCGAAAGGGGTGCTGGTTAGGTGCATTGGCCATGCTAAATTCTCCCTCAGTGTACCCGAACAGGCGCCCGAGTGTGGCGACTAGGGGATTTTCACAGTAACTTCATTGCAGTGTTAATGTAAGCCTACTTGTGACACTAATAAATAACCTTATAACTCAAACTAGTGCCTCCTCTGGGCCAGACATATCTTCACAATGATAAACATAATCGCGTACAGTCAAATCTTTTCAGAAGTGCAGCCTGTAACTCTCTGTGCCACGAGTCATTCAAACAAAATGCTTCAGGTTGAGTAGTTCAGGTTGGGGATCGAGGTTCTCTGTAATCTTCCTCTGTCTCTCCACATTTGCATCAATCCCCATAGTGACCAAGAACAAGAAGTGGATGTTCTCCTACAGACATAGAACATAGAACAGTACAGCACAGAACAGGCCCTTCGGCCCACGATGTTGTGCCGAGCTTTATCTGAAACCAAGATCAAGCTATCCCACTCCCTATCATCCTGGTGTGCTCCATGTGCCTATCCAATAACCGCTTAAATGTTTCGGACTGTGGGAGGAAACCGGAGCACCCGGAGGAAACCCACGCAGACACGGGGAGAACGTGCAGACTCCGCACAGACAGTGTCCCAAGCTGGGAATCGAACCTGGGTCCCTGGCGCCGTGAGGCAGAAATGTTAACCACTGTGTCTGACTCCACTATCACTGCAGGCAGTCCATTCCACACTCTCTGCGTAAAGAACCTACCTCTGATATCCGTCCTGTATCTCCCACCACGAACCCTATAGTTATGCCCCCTTGTAATAGCTCCATCCACCCGAGGAAATAGTCTTTGAACGTTCACTCTATCTATCCCCTTCATCATTTTATACACCTCTATTAAGTCTCCCCTCAGCCTCCTCCGCTCCAGAGAGAACAGCCCTAGCTCCCTCAACCTTTCCTCATATGACCTACCCTCCAAACCAGGCAGCATCCTGGTAAATCTCCTCTGCACTCTTTCCAGCGCTTCCACATCCTTCTTATAGTGAGGTGACCAGAACTGCACACAATATTCCAAATGTGGTCTCACCAAGGTCCTGTACAGTTGCAGCATAACCCCACGGCTCTTAAACTCCAACCCCCTGTTAATAAAAGCTAACACACTATAGGCCTTCGTCACAGCTCTATCCACTTGAGTGGCAACCTTCAGAGATCTGTGGATATGGACCCCAAGATCTCTCTGTTCCTCCACAGTCTTCAGAACCCTACCTTTGACCCTGTAATCCACATTTAAATTTGTCCTACCAAAATGAATCACCTCACATTTATCAGGGTTAAACTCCATTTGCCATTTTTCAGCCCACCTTTGCATCCTATCTATGTCTCTTTGCAGCCTACAACAGCCCTCCACCTCATCCACTACTCCACCAATCTTGGTGTCATCAGCAAGTTTACTGATCCACCCTTCAGCCCCCTCCTCTAAGTCATTAATAAAAATCACAAAGAGCAGAGGACCAAGCACTGATCCCTGCGGCACACCGCTAGCAACCTGCCTCCAATCCGAAAATTTTCCATCGACCACCACCCTCTGTCTTCGGTCAGACAGCCAGTTACCTATCCAATCGGCCAACTTTCCCTCTATCCCACACCTCCTCTCTTTCATCATAAGCTGACCATGGGGGACCTTATCAAACGCCTTACTAAAATCCATGTATATTACATCAACTGCCCTACCTTCATCAACACACTTAGTTACCTCCTCAAAAAATTCTATCAAATTTGTGAGGCACGACTTGCCCTTCACGAATCCGTGCTGACTATCTCGGATTAATCCGCATCTTTCTAAATGGTCGTAAATCCCATCCCTAAGGACCCTTTCCATCAATTTACCAACCACCGAAGTAAGACTAACCGGTCTATAATTACCAGGGTCATTTCTATTCCCTTTCTTAAACAGAGGAACAACATTCGCCATTCTCCAGTCCTCTGGCACCATCCCCGTGGACAGCGAGGACCCAAAGATCAAAGCCAAAGGCTCTGCAATCTCATCCCTTGCCTCCCACAGAATCCTAGGATACATTTCATCAGGCCCAGGGGACTTATCGACCTTCAGTTTATTCAAAACTGCCAAGACATCCTCCCTCCGAACATCTATTCCCTCCAGCCTATTAGCCTGTAACACCTTCTCTTCCTCAAAAACATGGCCCTCAAAGACAGTGTGCTCTTACAGCGAGACACTTCCCCGGGTTTAAGCACAGTGTATATTAACATTGTCCTCTCACAGTCTTCCCTAAAGGTATCCATTCTGGGGAAAATGGAATGAAGTTTCCTTGGAATGGTTCGTGTTGCAGTCGATACTGTGTCTGTCATGGTGTGGAATTGCCGTGGCAACCAAGGCGGAGTTATCTTTCTTGGTGTGCCGTGACCCTAAATAAAGACCCGCTCAATTCACAGGGCCCCATCCCTACAATATACAGAGTGAGGTAATGAAATTAGAGACAAAGTTTCCAAGGCTTCAGCCCGTCTGTGGACAGGGACTTTGTTGTAAATCTTTCAGCACAGGAACAGAAGCCCGGCATTCAACCTGTTCCTGTTCAATTAAATCACAGCTCAACTCTGTTTAGCTGCCGTTTCGCTCCAGATCCCTTGATATAGAATCCATAGAATCCCTACAGTGCAGGAGGAGGCCATTCGGCCCATCGAGTCTGCACCAACAACAATCCCACCCCAGCCCTATCCCCATAACCCCACATATTTACCCCGCTAACCTCTCTAACCTAGGCATCCCGGGACACTAAGGGGCAATTTAGCACAGCCAATCCACCTAACCTGCACATCTTTGGACTGTGGGATGAAACCGGAGCACCCGGAGGAAACCCATGCAGACACGGGGAGAACGTGCAGACTCCACATAGATAGTGACCCAAGCCGGGAATTCAACCCGGGTCCCTGGCACTGTGAGGCAGCTTTGCTAACCACTGTGCCACCGAGCCACAACCATGATTGAGGTTGTGTATTGCGCAGGGATGGGCTGTCCCCACCCAGGAGAAATGGCTATCTGGTAGACCAATCAGACGTGATAATCTACAGTTTCCAACCACAGATACCCTGGGGAAATGGTCAGGTGGCATCGTCTACATCGTATTTGTTTCAAGTTGGAGTTGGAGTGAGGGGACTTCTTGCGAGCTGTCCCCAGCGTGCCATCTAATTCTATCTTTCACCCTCATTTTGTGCTTTTAAAACCGTACTCTAACATTTATAAACTCTCTAACAATGCTCGAATTCAATCTCTTACATTAAGCTGATCTTTCTCTGCACCCGAGCTAGAATGTAACACCATGGCCAGAATTCTCCCGTCCTGGAAACTGCAGCCCCACCAGCACTGAGTAAAGTCCCTCACCCCACAGCCAGAACAAGTGAACCTTCTGGGACTGGGGACAGCACTTGCAGCACTCAAAGAACTCGCCCACCCCACCCAGGAAGTTTCCAACCCCTGCCTCCACCCTCCCCTTCACTCCAGGGGCTGCAGCTCCATAGAACCTGCTTTCTCCTCTTCAGCACTGCCAAGCCAGTATAGAGTAGTTATAAACCCCGGCAGCGTAACGGGAATTGTTGTGGGGTGGGGGGGGGGGGGGGTGGGGAGGGTGGGGAGGGTGCGGAGGAGGGCGAGGAGGGTGCGGAGGAGGGCGGGGAGGGTGCGGAGGAGGGCGGGGGGAGGGTGTGGAGGAGGGTGGGGAGGGTGCGGAGGAGGGCGGGGAGGGTGCGGAGGAGGGCGGGGAGGGTGCGGAGGAGGGTGGGGAGGGTGCGGAGGAGGGCGGGGAGGGTGCGGAGGAGGGCGGGGAGGGTGTGGAGGAGGGTGGGGAGGGTGCGGAGGAGGGCGGGGAGGGTGCGGAGGAGGGCGGGCGGAGGGGAGGGTTAAACATGTCAAGGCCCATTGATCTTGGGCGGGATTCTCTGGTTTTGAGGTGAGCGTGGCAGGAAAACCCCGCCCTATGTTCTGCACCCTCTCCTTTCCTTCTCCCCTATGTACTCTATGACTGGTATGCTTTGTCTGTATAACGCGCAAGAAACAATACTTTTCACTGTATACGAATACATGTGACAATAATAAATCAAATCAAAAACAAACCCATCAATTTACCAGCTGCAGTTAGCTGGGACTGAGAGTCCGTATGGGAGAGGCCAGGAGTTTGCTGTTAGCCAGACTGTAGTTCCAGATGTGGAGGGGTTCTTGTGGCGCAGTGGGTGGTGTCCCTACCTTTGAGTCAGGATATCCTGACTCTCGGAGCTGATGGTCATGGGACTTGGGTTCACAAGCTGGTCAAACAGGTGGAGCCACCAGTTTACGAATCCTCCCAACATGCCAATGGCAGCCAGTGAGAAAGGGAGAAATCCTCAATCAGACATGTGATAGAAACTGGGACCTCTACCACCACAATCCACAGCTCCAGGTTACAGCATGTGTGGCCACATGCAGACTCCCAGAGTAAACTGGAACTCACCTCCACCTGCACACAAGGTTGTAGAATCATAGAATCCCTACAGTGCAGAAGGAGGCCATTTGGCCCATCGACAACAATCCCACACCAGATCCTATCCCCACAACCCCACACATTTACCCTGCTAATCCCCCTGACACGAAGGGGCAATTTAGCATGGCCAATCAACTTAACCCGCACATCTTTGAACTGTGGGAGGAAACCGGAGCACCCGGAGGAAACCCACGCAGACACGGGGAGAACGTGCAGTCTCCACACAGACAGTGACCCGAGTTGGGAATTGAACCCGGGTCCCTGGCGCAGTGAGGCAGCAGTGCTAACCACTGTGCCGCATGTAATGGCAGCAAATGATTTTTCCTTTTCAAATCGACATTAAGAAAACTGAGATAATGGATTCAGTGTCGAAAATATCCCAAAAAACGTTGCGTAGGTGTGGAAGAAAAACACGTTGAAGGAAATGTGTGGACAGCGGGTAAAAGTTTGGTCGGGGTGCAGGTTTTTAGAAGAGGTTTGAGGTGGATGAAGAGATGGACGTTAGGCACAGCTTTCGATGGTGAATGAAATGTGCAAAGAGGTCAGGAAAGTCTCCTTTTTAATCCCAGGCAAGGCCTGGACCGCCAGCCGGTTAAATACCAGTTGGAACTAGCTTTATACGCGCAGTTTTATTAATTATTGGAATTAAACTTAAATCTGAACCCATATCCCCAGAGCCTGGGCTCTACCAGATTAGTGGCCCAGTGATATTACCACAGCATCAACACCTCGATCCTGGCAGCAGCAATGAGGTGTTGACCATGTAATCTGTATTCAGTGTTGTTATCTTAGAGATAAATACTGGTCAGCCCTTTCCCAGGATAGTCACCGTGGGATATTTTACACTCAGGCCAGACAGGGCCTCAGTTTAACACCCCATCAGAAAGGCAGTGCCTCTGACAGTGCAGCACTCCCTCGGCACTGCAGTGGGAGAGTAAGCCCGGAGAGCAAAATAAAAACAGATAAACTAACACTGCGGATGCCCCACTGCGAACCACATTCAGGACCGAGGCCTAGCGCAGAGGGACAGGAGACAAACAAAGGGTCATGTGGGGGGGAATTGCCGTTTTCTCACCCTCAGGTTGTAGAGTCACTTAATCTGTGGGGAAAAAACAGAAGAGTAAATATTCAACTGGAGTTAGTCCAGTAGTCAGTATTTTAAATATACGATATATAAGAGATAGTTAAAATAAAGAATAATATAGAAATTAAATTTAACACTATAGAGTAAGGCCAGATCGCCAACCTCAAAGTTCAGGAATATGCTTAAGATTTTTGAAGGAGACTGAATTTACAAACAAGGAGCAGGTGTAGGCCATTCGGCCCCTCGAGCCTGCTACCCCATTTAATAAGATCCTGGCTGCCCCAAGGTCAACACTGCTGCCTCACAGCTCCAGGGACCCAGGTCCGATTCCAGCCTGGGGTCACTATCTGATTGGAGTCTGTACATTCTCCCTGTGTCTGCGTGGGTTTTCTCCGGGTGCTCCGGTTTCCTCCCACAGTCCATAGATGCGCGGGTTAGGTGGATGGCCATGCTAAATTGCCCCTTAGTGTCCAAAGGTGAGTGGGTTGGGTGGATTGGCCATGGTAAATGCACGGGGTTGCGAGGATAGGGCAAGGAGATGGGTCTGGGTGGGGTGCTCTTTCAGAGAGTCAGTGCCTCTTTCTGCTCTGTAACCACTCTATGGTTCCATGGTATTGTACACAATACTCCAAATGTGGTCTCACCAGTGCCCTGTGCAACTGAAGCATAATCTCCCTACTTACAATTCCCCTCACAATAATTAAAAACATTCCATTAACTTTCCTAATTACTTGCTGTACAAACTGGTCTTTTGTGATTCATGCACTAGGACACCCAGATCCCTCTGCATCTCAAAGCTCTGCAACCTCTCGCCATTTAGATAAAATGTTCCTATTTTATTCTTCCTGCCAAAATGAGCAATTTCACATTTTCCCACATGATATTTCATTTTGCCAGATCTTTGCCCACTCAGTAACCTGTCTATATCCCTTTGTAGCCTCCTTATGCCCTCTCCACAACTTACTTTCCTACCTATCTTGGTGTCATCAGCAAATTTAACAACCACACCTTTGGTCCCTTCATCCAAGTCATTTATAGAAATTGCAAACAGTTGAGGTCCCAGCACGGATCCCTATGGCAAATCACTCGTTACTTCCTGCCAACCTGAAAAAGGTTCATTTACCTTTGCGTACTCTCTGCTTCCTGTGAGCCAGCCAACCTTCTATCCATGCCAAAATGTTACCCCCTACACCACGAGCTTTTATTTTCTGAAATAGCCTTTGATATGGCACCATATCAAATGCCTTCTAGAAATCTAAGTACACTACATCTACCAGTTCCCCTTTATTCACAGCACATGTTAGTCCTTCAAAGAACTGCAAATAGTTAGTTCGGAATGTGGGTGAATTTTCCAGTGCCGCCCATCACCGGAATCGGAGTGGGCAAGGGGTAGACCAAGGAAAGGTCCATTGACCTTGGGCGGGATTTTCTGGTTTCGGGGCGAGCGCAGCCAGAAAATCCCACCCAATGATGTCCCTTTCACAAACGATGTTGACTCTGTCTGATTGCCTTGAACTTTTCCAAGTGTCGGGCTATAACTTCTTTAAAAATGGCTTCTAACATTTTCCCTGTGACAGTTGTTAGGCTAACTGCTTTCTGTCTCCATCCCTTTTTGAATAAAGGAGTTACATTTTCTATATTCCAATCCAATGGAACCTTAAAATCATAGAATCATACAGCACAGAAGAGACCCTTCGGCCCATCGAATCTGCACCGACACATTAGAAACACCTGAACTCCCACCTAATCCCGTCTACCAGCACTTGGCCCATAGCCCTGAATGTTATTCCCACATCTAGGGAATTTTGGAAATTAAAACCAGTGTATCAACTATCACACTATACACTTATTTTAAAACTCTGGTGATTGTAATTTTCCTGAGTTCCTCCCTTCCATTTCCTGGTTCTTTTCAAGCTTGAAATTTTATTTATTATTCACAGATAGGCTTACATTAACACTGCAATGAAGTCACTGTGAAAATCCCCTCGTCGCCACACTGCAGCGCCTGTCTGGGTTCGCTGAGGGAGAATTTAGCATGGCCAATGCACCTAACCAGCAGGTCTTTTGGACTGTGGGAGGAAACCGGAGCACCCGGAGGAAACCCACGCAGACACGGGGAGAACGTGCAAACTCCACACAGACAGTGACCCAAGCCGGGAATTGAACCTGAGACCCTGGCACTGTGAGGCAGCAGTGCTAACCACTGTGCCAGCGTGCCACCCCAATTTACAGCTATTTCTGGGATGTTACTTGTATCCTCCATAGCGAAGACCGGTACAAAATACCTGTTCAATTTATCTCCTTACTTTTCTATTATTAATTCCCCAGACTCACTTTCTAAAGGACCAACACTCACTCGGTTAACTCTTGTCTTATTTAAATATTTATAAAACCTCTTACCATTCTGTTTTTATGTGTCTAGCTAACTCTCTCTTGTACTCTAATGTTTCCCTCCTTATTAATCTTTTATTCATTCTTTGCTTCTTTTATATTCTGTCCAATTTTCTGATCTGCCAGACATCTTTGCAAAATTATATGCTTTTTCTTTAAGTTTCAGACTGCCTTTAACTCTTTTTGTTAACCATGGATGGTGGGTCCTGCCCTTGGAATTTTCCTTTCTCATTGGAATGTTCTATGTGTTATTAAATATTGCTCTAAGTGCCTGCTGTTGCATCTTTATTGACTTATCCCTTAATCCCGTTTACTGGTTCACAAGGACAGCACGGTGACCCCGTGGTTAGCATTGCTGTCTCACAGTGCCAGGGACCGGGTTTGATCCCGGCTTGGGTCACTGTCTGTGTGGAGTTTGCACATTCTCCCCGTGTCTGCGTGGGTTTCCTCCGGGTGTTCCGGTTTCCTCCCACAGTCTGAAAGACGTGCAGGTTAGGGTGCATTGACCCGAACAAGTGCCAGAGTGTGGTGACTAGGGGAATTTCACAGTAACTTCATTGCAGCGTCAATGTAAGCCTTACTTGTGACTAATAACTAAACTTTATTTTTTTCTTGGACCCCCCCTATCCTAGTTACCACATGTATTTACCCTCCTAGTCCCCCTGAGACTGAGGGGCAATTTAGCATGGCCAATCCACCTAACCCGCACATCTTTGGAGTGTGGGAGGAAACCGGAGCACCCGGAGGAAACCCACGCAGAAACGGGGAGAACATGCAAACTCCACGCAGAATTGAACCCAGGTCCCTAGTGCTGTGAGGCAGCAGTGCTAACCACTGTGCCACCGTGCCAACCTTGAATTGAATTGATGTTTCTCGAGCATTGGTCCAGGCCTCTGGATCACTAGCTCAGGGACATTAGCACTGTGCCACCATCCCTTTACCAAGCTGGGGAGAAGCAGGTTTATCAATTTAATTCTGCTTTTTTATGTTTTGCCTCAATTAGCACTCTTCATTCCTTAATGGCCCCATTAACACTCCCCTCTGTCCCATGTCCATGACACCTTTCTCAATATCTCCTTTATCCTAACCTATCTCTGTTCTTCTATTCTGCCCCACCTCCTTCACCCATCTCTCCTACTACATGTTTCATTACTGTTTTACCTCTCCTCAGTTCTGTAGAAGGGTAATTTGGGCAATAAGACCATAAGACATAGGAGCAGAATTAGGCCACTCGGCCCATCGAGTCTGCTCCTCCATTCAATCATGGCTGATATTTTTCTCATCCCCATTCTCCTGCCTTTTCCCCATAACCCTTGACCCCCTTATCAATCAAGAACCTATCTATCTCTGTCTTAAAGACACTCAATGACCCGGCCTCCTCTGCGGCAAAGAGTTCCACAGATTCACCACTCTCTGGCTGAAGAAATTCCTCCTCATCTCTGTTTTAGAGGATCGTCCCTTTAGCCTGAGGTTGTGCCCTCGATTCGAAACCTGAACTCTGCTTCTCTTTCCACAGACGCTGTCAGACCTGCTGAGCTTATCCAATACTTTCTGTTTGGATGGTCACTGTCAGTGATATTGAGGGTCCATTCTTTTCCAATTAAACGGACATATTCTGCTGGTTCCTGCTGGAAATCACAGAACAGGCAAAGCTAAATGGAGGTACCTTTTATTTTGATGAAGAGAATGATTCCTGTTATCAGGAGGAGGAGAAATTTAACCAACGGGATCAGGCAGAACATCCCGATGATGAAATTTGAGTAGTAGTTATCAGCGGTGAGGCGGATCTGACGGACGTCTCTCCCGTGTTCATTTACAGCCACACAGCTGTACGTCCCTCTCAGTATTGGGTTACGAAACTCTCCTATGGCTTGATGCTTGTCCAGCTCTCGTGTGACTGTTGTGTCAGTGCTGTTCCCGGGCACTGAGCTGCCCTCAGGATCGATCCACGTGATGTTGGCAGGTGGCACCGCTTCAACCCGGCACACAATGCTCTCTCCAGTTACATCATCGCTCACTGCCAACAGCTCCAGGATAGTGGCTGGGACTTGGGGAAAGAAGGAGAGATGCAGATAAACATTCTGGGAATGCGGGCATTGCTGGTTAAGCCAGCATTTATTGCCCATCCTTAACTGCCCCTTGAGAAGGTGGTGGTGAGCTGCTGCCTTCTTGAACCACAATATGGAGATGCCAGTGTGAGACTGGGGTGGGCACAGTGAGAAGTCTCACAACACTAAGTTAAAGTCCAATAGGTTTATTTGGAATCACGAGCTCTCAGAGCGCTGAGTCACCTGATGAAGGAGCTGCGCTCCGAAAGCTTATGATTCTAAATAAGCTTGTTGGACTTTAACCTGGTGTTGTGAGACTTCTTCTTGAACCGCTGCAGTCCATGTGGTGTAGGTACACCCACAGTGCTGTTAGGGAGGGAAATTGGTAAAGTTCGAAGGAACCTGAATGAAGACTAAACCGCAAAGCTGTGATTTGTAATCTGGAGTCCTGTCTACAGCTTGATCATTATAAACTCGGGGCAAAGTTGAACACCAGGCCGACATCTACGCTCTCTGTTCAGGTAAATATTTCACCCATCACAAGAACATATTCCACTTGGGGAAAGACATTTCACGAGGGATAATTGGGGTTCACGGAGGATGTGCGAGATGTTGGTATCTCGCACAGATTCATCAGAATGAAACCAGGACTTAATGATGTCTGTCTACGTCAACAGGGACAAATTAGAAATGGTCGAGAACTTCACATTTTTAGGTGTCCAGATCACCAACAACCTGTCCTGATCCCCCCTCCCATGCTGACACTATAGTTAAGAAAGCCCACCAATGTCTCTACTTTCTCAGGAGACTAAGGAAATTTGGCATGTCAGCTACGACTCTCAAAAACTTTTGAAGATGCACCATAGAAAGCATTCTTTCTGGTTGTATCACAGCTTGGTATGGCTCCTGCTCTGCCCAAGACCGCAAGGAACTACAAAAGGTCGTGAATGTAGCCCAATCCATCACACAAACCAGCCTCCCATCCATTGACTCAGTCTACACTTCCCACTGCCTCGGCAAAGCAGCCAGCATAATTAAGGACCCCACGCACCCTGGACATTCTCTCTTCCACATTCTTCTGTCAGGAAAAAGATACAAAAGTCTGAGGTCACATACCAACCGAGTCAAGAACAGCTTCTTCCCTGCTGCTGTCAGACTTTTGAATGGACTTACCTTGCATTAAGTTGATCTTTCTCTACACCCTAGCTATGACTGTAACACTACATTCTGCACTCTCTCATTTACTTCTCTATGAACGGTATGTTTTGTCTGTATAGCGCGCAAGAAACAATACTTTTCACTGTATGTTAATACATGTGACAATAATAAATCAAATCAAAATCAAATCAAAAGTAAAGGGGTAAATCGTCGATTTTAAAAAAGAGTTTGATAGGTTTGATATGGAGAATCTGTTCCTTGTGATAAAGGAACCCTGTTATCTTAAAATCTGAACAATTTGCCTGTGAAATTGGGAAACATTAGAGGATATTGTAAGGTATTTTGATATTGCTGATATTCCTGTTATGCTATGCTTAACATGTCGTGTATTCCTGTTACGCTATGTTTAACATGTTGTGTATTTCTGTTATGCTATGTTTAACATGTTGTGTATTTCTGTTATGCTATGTTTAACATGCTGTGCATTTCTGTTGTGAGTGAAATGTAACCAGTTGTGGTGTGGAGCAGTGTCTGGAACTCAATGTTGGCAGAAACATGGAGTGCAGAGCACATCAGGATGAAGGAAGAAGAATTTTGACTGAGGGCATCATCACTGGAGCTTTCTGAAAATAAAGACAGTTTTAATTGAACAGGGACACACACACACACTAAAGGTGACAGGTCATGTTATCAGGTTCAGACTAATTGCACCACCAGACACTCCCTCCACAACAACCCACATGGACAATGTCCTCCCTGGATACGTACAAATGTTTTTTTTTCCTGTCTTATCAAGATACAGGTATCTTATCCATGGCTGTTTGCACCTGGAGTCCCTCCTGTCTCCTGTTGAGAGCCTGTGACCACGTGTGGGTGGTCTTGCATAGCTTTGGTGGGATTGATAAAGAACTGAAACTCAATTGAATGACCCAATTTGAGGTATGAGAGCAGGGTCAGAAAGGTTGATAAAACCACAGCCCACAAGGACATTGGCTCTACAGTCAGGGAAGTTTGACTTGGTCAGTCACGGGGCGATTTGGTCAATGTGAGTCATACAGCTTGAGGGAGGTCTATACAGTTCCCCTCCCCTCGGTTCAGAGAATCATAAAATCCCTACAGTGCAGAAAGAGGCTATTCGGCCCATCGAGTCTGCACTGACCACAATCCCACCCAGGCCCTATCCCCCCGTATTTACCCTGCTAATTCACCTGACGCTAAGGGGCAATTTAGCTTGACCAGTCCACTTAACACGCACATCTTTGGAGTGTGGGAGGAAACCGGAGCACCCGGAGGAAACCCACGCAGACACGGGGAGAACGTGCAAGCTCCACACAGACAGTCAGCCGAGGCCGGAATTGAACCTGGGTCCCTGGCGCTGTGAGGCAGCAGTGCTAACCACTGTGACACCGTGCCACAGTTCACTGTGGCTGAAAGGTCTTAGACAGTGACCTTCCCCACTCTGTCTCCGTGTCGACTGCCCCAAGCTTTAGTGTGTCCCTCAGCACGTGGTCATGGACCTTGGAATGTGCCAGTCTGCAAGACTCGGTCGGGGACAACTATTTGTACTGGAGATCAACAAGTTTCGGGGAGACCAAAGAGTGTCTTTCTCCGAGTTGATGATCCTTCCTTCAGCAGTAGCTGATGCTTGTCTCGGTGTGCGCCCCTGGGAATAGCCCATAGCGCACACATTGAATATATACAGTGAATGTGACATGTATTACAATTGTATTGGAACACTTCAAGAGTGCCACTTGATCTCTGTGGACAACTTCAATACCTTTGCACAATTTGTAATGACTGTTTTGAAATGTCTGTAATATTTCTTTGACTGCATTGAAGCCCCTCAGGGTGTAATATGATGCACGTTGCAACAAAAACCAAAAATGCTGGAAAATCTCAGCAGGTCTGACAGCATCTGAGGAGAGAGAATAGAGCCAACATTTCGAGTCTGGATGACCCTTCGTCAGAGTTCAATTTCATTGCACGTTGTGTGATGGCCTGTTTGAATTATTTGTAATGTTCTTTCAGATAGTTTATGAATAAGGTAGATTTTTGCAAATACAATGACTTGATCAATGTAGACAGAATATTGAAATGCTTGTAATGATCTCATTACTGAATTGAAGAACATCAGAGTGTTTTTTAAAAAGTTTGTTTATTAGTCACAGGTAGGCTTACATTAACACCGCAATGAAGTTACTGTGAAAATCCCCCAGTCACCTGGCGCCTGTTCGGGTACACCGAGGGAGAATTTAGCATGGCCAATCCACTTAACCCATACATCTTTTGGGAGGAAACAGGAGGAAAACCCATGCAGACACGTGGAGAACTTGCAACTTCCATATGGACAGTGACCCAAGCCAGGAATCGAACCAGGGTCCCTGGCACTATGAGGCAGCAGTGCTAACCACTGTGCCACCGTGTCACCCTTTTTTTGAAATCTTATCTGAATCTCTGTAGAAAGTGTGAATATCATTGCACTTTACTGAAATGACAATTTGAAATGTTTTGTAAGAGATTTAATGAATAAAGTATATTTCTACAAAAAAAAATATTTAAATGCCACTGCACTTTTTGCAAGGACAAGCTTGTAATCTTTTACAAATAAAGTATATTTTTGCAAAAAACAAGTAAGTCCGTGTGGGAGAACTTGCTGAGCAGACTGACTAGCCCGGAATGAACTCCTGCACACAGGTCTTACTAAGCAACTGGTGTTTTAAATAGTGTTAATAAAGGATTTTCACAAAGTGGAAATTGTATCCAGAGTGTGTTCCGTGTTGTTTGTACTAAATACAGGGTCCGGACTTGAGTGAAAAGTGAGACCCCCCTTTCTCCCCGTTTCAGAGTTTCACCATATTAGACGCTGAGGCTGGAATTTTACCATCCCGCCGCCACGGGAATTGGAGCGGGCGAGGGGCAGACCATGGAAAGGTCCGTTGACCTCGGGTTTTCCGGTTTCAGGTCGAGTGAGGCAGTAAAGTCCCACCCTGAGTATCTGCTTCTCCAAAGAATTGTGAATGCTGATGTGAGTCAGAGCTTTCAAGACTGAGGATAATAGATTATTTTGGAACAAAGGCAGGGGTAGACCGAGTTAAAATAGGGGGAGAGGGGTGCTTAGTGGTAATGGGACCAGATTTTCGATCCTGAACCAGGTAGCTCGAGTCAACCTGGGAAAAAGTGTTCCAAAAACTGCAGTTTTCCCACCGTTGGGATGATGAGGGGGAGGGGGGTGCGATGGGAACATTGGTGTAGGATAAAGTTGGGTCCCCCTTCCTCAGATGCAGATGGGAGGCAGCCACACGGCTCCAGGGTGCCGAGGCAGGCCGTATAGAGGGCCCACCTCAGTTCTCTGGGACTTTGTCCCAGTTGCTTTGTCAAATATTGGACTCTTAAACGCTGAAACATCATATCTCATCACCTCCACCCTCATCCACACTGCATGCATGCCCCCCTCCCACCCACCTCCCACGGAGCCTTATAACCACCGTGCCAACTTCATGCAAATTCATGCTAATCCATGTCCTTCCACCCACCACCCCTTGCCCTTTCACCCTCCATGCCAAGTATCCACCATGAGCAGATATCAGGAGACATGTTGAGACAAAATAGCGTAAAATTATAAATAGCTATTAATGCTTTGACTATAATAAAAATACTCCCATTCATGAATCTTCATTCAAACTTTAAAATAACCTTGAGTACTTGATCCCTTATCAAAGCAAACATATTCCTAACCCCACATCAAAGACAGCTAATCCTTTAATAATCTATTTGAGCTGTCAATCAAGCTATAAACTTACTGCACCCCTCCTGGGATAATTGTAGGTTGTAAAAAGCCACCAACCATTAATAATAATATAATAATAACCTTTGGGGTAATGTCAAGAAGCAGCTATTATAATTAATGGAACAGATTATTTTCAACACTCGCTGACACAGGCAGGCTGTTTTTAATTTTTAAAGAGTTGGGGATTGAAATAAATTGGCTGCTTTATGGTTCTACACACCTAATTCACCTTGAATGAGCTTTAATGTCTCCTTCATCAATCCATGGCTCTCATACTCCCACAGGGCGGCACGGTGGTACACTGGTTAGGACTGCTGCTCTACAGTGCCAGGGACCAAATGTGACCAACATGCTCACATCTATAAAATCCGAGAGAATAAACATTTCACATTGAATAACGCCTGGTCCATTTTACTCATTTGGTATCGATAAATGGGTATTGGAAAACAAAGTTAAACTTCAAAATTTTCCAATGACACTGAGCTCGGAGGATTGGCAAATAGTGAGGATACCTAGCAAGAGGCACAGTGATTAGCACTGCTGCCTCACAGCGCCAGGGACCTGGGTTTGATTCCCGGCTTGGGTCACTGCCTGTGTGGAGTTTGCACATTCTCCCCGTGTCTGCGTGGACTTCCTTCGGGTTTCCTCCCACAAAAGATGTGCGGGTTAGGTGGATTGGCCATGCTAAATTGACCTTAGTTTCAGGGGGATTAGCAGGGTAAATATGTGGGGTTACGGGGATAGGGTGAGATTGTTGTTGGTGCAGGCTCGATGGGCCGAATGGCTTCCTTCTGTGCTGTAGGGATTCTAAGATATAGATGGGCTAGCCGAGCAAGCAAACAAGTGGCAGGTGGATTTTATAACAGGCGATGCATTTTGACAGAAGCAATCTAAACTGATGGCAAAATTCTAAAGTAAGTGCAGCGATAGAAGGTGCCTCATCATGCAAGGTGGCGGAACATATTGAGAGTGTGGCTCACAAAGCATGTTGTATCTTGGGCTTCATAGATAGAGGCGTGGAGGACGAAAGCGGGGAAGTTATGTTGAATCTTTACAAAACTCGGGTTAGGCCACAGCTGGGGTATTGCGTCCAATTCTGGTCCCCACACTTTAGAGAATATGAGAGAGTCCAAGATAGGGTGCAGAGAAAGAGTTGTCCAGGAATGAGGAGTGACAAGGTTAGGCTGGAGAAACTGGGGATGGAATAAAGGAGACTGAGGGGGGATTTGATGGAGGTGTACAGGATTTAGATAAGATAGAGAAAGAAAAGCTGTTGTGATGGAATGGAGACACAGATTGAAGGTTTTTGGACAGAGATGCAGTAGGGGAATGTGAGAAATACACTGATTGGAAGTGACCTGGAGCTCACTGTCTATCAGGGTGATGGAAGAGGAGGCAATCAATAATTCAAAAGAAAATTGGATTGGCACTTAAGGGAAATAAGCCAGACAATGGGGAGTGGGACTGAACGGATAGAGTGGCCGCATCAACTCAAAGGGATCTCTTTCTGTGCTGTGATGGTTCTACGATTAATTGGATAGCTGTTTCAAAGACACGATGGGCCGAATAGCCTCATTCTGTGCTGTATCATGCTATGATTCTATGAAGTAGGTTTTAGTGTCTTCAAACACATGCTGTACATCAAACATTCACTCCCTTCACCAGCAACGCAGAGTGGCAGCAGTGTGTATTATCGACAAGATTCACTGCAGGAACTCGCTAGGGCTCCTCCGACGGCACCTTCCAAACCCACAATCACCACTGAAAAACTCTGTTTCCGTCAGCATGAAGTAGACTTCATAGCCTTGAATATATTAGTAATAAGTCTTTACTTTTTAAAATTTGTTCATGAGATGTTGGTGTCGCTGGCTGGGCCAGCATTTATTGCCCATCCCTGAGGGCATTGAAAAGTTAGCCACACTGCTGTGGCTCTGGAGTTACATGTGGGCCAGACTGGGTAAGGATGGCAGATTTTGTATAAGATTTTGATGGGTATAGATAGAGTGAATGCAAGCAGGCTTTTTCCGCTGAGACTAGCGGAGAAAAAAACCAGAGGGCATGGGTTAAGGGTGAAAGGAGAAAAGTTTAAAGGGAATATTAGGGGGGGCTTCTTCACGGAGAGAGTGGTGGGAGTGTGGAATGAGCTGCCGGATAAAGTGGTAAATGCTTTTAACATTTAAGAAAAACTTGGACGGGTTCATGGATGAGAGGGGTGTGGAGGGATATAAGAACATAAGAACATAAGAAATAGGAGCAGGAGTAGGCCATCTAGCCCCTCGAGCCTGCCCCGCCATTCAATAAGATCATGGCTGATCTGACGTGGATCAGTACCACTTACCCGCCTGATCCCCATAACCCTTAATTCCCTTACCGATCAGGAATCCATCCATCCGCGCTTTAAACATATTCAGCGAGGTAGCCTCCACCACCTCAGTGGGCAGAGAATTCCGGAGATTCACCACCCTCTGGGAGAAGAAGTTCCTCCTCAACTCTGTCTTAAACCGACCCCCCTTTATTTTGAGGCTGTGTCCTCTAGTTTTAACTTCCTTACTAAGTGGAAAGAATCTCTCCGCCTCCACCCTATCCAGCCCCCGCATTATCTTATAAGTCTCCATAAGATCCCCCCTCATCCTTCTAAACTCCAACGAGTACAAACCCAATCTCCTCAGCCTCTCCTCATAATCCAAACCCCTCATCTCCGGTATCAACCTGGTGAACCTTCTCTGCACTCCCTCCAATGCCAATATATCCTTCCTCATATAAGGGGACCAATACTGCACACAGTATTCCAGCTGCGGCCTCACCAATGCCCTGTACAGGTGCATCAAGACATCCCTGCTTTTATACTCTATCCCCCTCGCAATATAGGCCAACATCCCATTTGCCTTCTTGATCACCTGTTGTACCTGCAGACTGGGCTTTTGCGTCTCATGCACAAGGACCCCCAGGTCCCTTTGCACGGTAGCATGTTTTAATTTGTTTCCATTGAGATAGTAATCCCATTTGTTATTATTTCCTCCAAAGTATATGGTCCAAGTGCAGGTCAGTGGGACTAGGCAAAAAATGGTTCGGCACAGACAAGAAGGGCCAAAGGCCTGTTTCTGAGCTGTAATTTTCTATGGTTCTATTTCCTTTCCTAAAGGACATTAGTGAACCGGATGGATTTTTCCGACAATCGACAATGGTTTCATGGTCATCAGTAGACTTGTAATTCTAGAATTTTTATTTATTAAATTCAAATTTCACCATCTGCCGTGGTGGAATTTGAACCCAGGTCTCCAGAACATTACGCTGGGTCTCTGGATTACTAGTCCAGTGACAATACCACTATGCCACCACCTCCCCACAACTCAAAGCTGTATATATATGTACACCAGAGGGTATAGATATGGAGCTGACTCAATCCTCGATCTTACACATCTATATCCATCTGGGTTATGTATCTTACATCACTGCGTGCGTGACTGTATTCAGTCCCACATTAACCTTGTCTATGCCATATCAAACTGCTACATCGGCCATCTAGAAGGACAAGGGCAGCAGATACCTGGAAACATCCCCACCTGGAGGTTCCCCTCCGAGTCACTCAACATCCTGACTTGGAAATATGCCGCTGTTCCTTCACTGTCACTGGGTCAAAATCCTGGAACACCCTCCCTAACAGCACTGTGGGTGTCCCTACACCACATGGACTGCAAGGGTTCAAGAAGGCAGCTCACCACCACCTTCTCAAGGGCAGTGAGGGATGGACAATAATACTGGCCCAGCCATTGACGCCCATATCACGGAAATTAATCTTTAAAAATCAGAACCAATCGACGACCCAATGGCAGAATATACGGATAGTCAAAAGTTATGTTCTGATGTTATCATTGACCTCAATGTTTTCTTACCAACAACCTGGAGTTGCATCACATCCTGAGTTACATTTTCCCGATTCCCATTCCTGATGTGTACGTGACAGAAGTAATCATCGGTGTCGATCAGCTGCAGGTTCCTCATCCTTAGGGAAGCGTCTCCTTGGGTTGTGTTTCCAATCAGTTCATATCGATCTCCTTCATTCACAGTGACTCGGTCAGTGTAGCCAGAACCAGCCCCGAGGGAACGAGTGCAACTAAAAACAGTGGAAGCTTTGTGTGGATTCCTCTTCATCCAGAGGACAGTGAGGGAGCTGGGAGAATGCTGAGGGGGATTGAAGGTGCAGGACAGAGTGACAGAATCTCCCTTCACCCCAGTCACTGCCCGCGAATCGCTCTGACCTGAGGGAGGGAGGATTTGAAAGATTATTCAGTAACAGGGAATATGGAGAGAGTTTACATTTGGTTTGTATGTGTGGCAACTTTCACTGAATCAGACAGTGACGCACTGAATACAACAAATACAAGAAAAATCTGCATTTCTATCGCACCTTTCACAACCTCGTGATGTCCAAAAGCACTCTATAGTCAGTGGAGTCCTTTCAAAGTGCACTCACTGTTGTAGTTTAGGAAACTTTATTTTTTATTCATACATGGGACATGGGCGTCGCTGGCTGGCCAGTATTTATTGATGAGGTGGAGATGCCAGCGTTGGACTGGGACTCACCTGATGAAGGGGCAGCGCTCTGAAAGCTTGTGGCTTGTGGTACCAAATAAGCCTGTTGGACTTTAACCTGGTGTTGTGAGACTTCTTACAGCATTGATTGTCCATCCCTAGTTGCCCGAGGGCAGTTGAGAGTCACCCACATTGCAGGCGGCACAGTGGCACAGTGGGTTAGCACTGCTGCCTCACAACACCAGGCACTTGGGTTCGATTCCCGGCTCGGGTCACTGTCTGTGTGGAGTTTGCACATTCTCCCTGTGTCTACGTGGGTTTCCTCCGGGTGCTCCGGTTTCCTCCCACAGTCCAAAGATGTCGGTAGGTGGATTGGCCAAGCTAAGTTGCCCCTTAGTGTCAGGGGGACTAGCTAGGGTAAATTATGGGGATAAGGCCGAGGTGGGATTGTGGTTGGTGCAGACTCGATGGGCCGAATGACCTCCTTCTGCACTGTAGGGATTCTATGCTATGACATTGCTGTGGTTCTGTAGTCACATGTAGGCCAGACCAGGTAAAGACGGCAGGTTTCCTTCCCTAAAGGGACATTAGTGAACCAGATGGGTTTTTCCATCAATCGACAATGATTTCATGGTCATCAGTAGATTCGTAATTCCAGAGATTTTTTATTGAATTCAAATTCCACCAGCTGCCGTGGCGGGATTCGAACCCGGGTTCCCAGAACATTAGCTGAGTTTCTGGATTAATATTCTGGCGATAATACCACTGGGCCATCGCCTCCCACAAAAAACTCAGCACATTCAGAAACTCAGCAGCTAATTTTCACAAAGCAAGATCCCACACACAGCGTGGTAACAATGACCAGCTTCATTGTGTTTACTGCTATTGGCTGAAGGATAGATATTGGTCCGGGCACTTGGGGTACCAGCACGTCTCCTTTCCAAAACCCGCACGATCAGATGCGACCTCAGTTTGTGTTCTTACCTGAAAAACGGCACCTCTGACTGTGCAGCATTCCTTCAAAACGGTAATAGGAATATCGGACTCAGGAGGAGGGGGAGGCTATTTGGCACTTTGAGCCTGTTCCGCTATTCGACAAGGTCAGGATTGGGCTGGTTGTGTCAACTCCACTTTCCTGTCTGCCCACAAATCTAACTCTGCCGTGGTTAAATTCAGTGAGCCAGCCTCCACTGCTTTCTGAGAGAGATAATCCCACAGACTGGCAACCTCTGAGAGAAAGAAATTCCCCGTCTCATTTTTAAATTGTATCCCCTAATTTCTAGTCACTCCCACAAGAGGAAACATCTGCCTTGTATCCACCCTGTCATGTCCTCTCAAGATCTTATACGTTTCTATACAATCATTTCTCGCAACTCCAATGGGTACAGGCCCAACCTGTTCAGCCTTTCCTCATAAGACAACATCTTCACCCCCAGGAATGAGTTCATAGAATCGTACTGTGCAGAAGGAGGCCATTCAGCTCATCAAGTCTATACCGACCACAATCCCACCCAGGCCCTGTCCCCATAACCCCAGGCATTTACCCTAGCTGGTCCCCCTGACACCAAGGATCAATTTAGCATGGCCAATCCCCTAACCCACATATCTTCGGACTGTGGGAGGAAACCAGAGCACCCGGAGGAAACCCACGCAGACATGGGGAGAATGTGCAGACTCTGCACAGACAGCGACCCAAGCCAGGAATCGAACCCGCGTCCCTGGTGCTGTGAGACAGCAGTGCTAACCACTGTGCCACCGCGCCGTCCTGTTGACTGAACCGTCTCTGAACTGCTTCTAAAGGAATTAAATCCTTTTCCAAAAGGGGGCACCAAAATAATCCACACTATTCCAGGTGTGGTCTCACAATGCCCTGTACAGTTTTAGTAAAACTTCCACACTTTTATATTGTATAAGGGATATTGTATTTCCCTTAAAATAAACAGGAACATTCCCATTGCCTTCCTACTCACTTGCTGCACCTGCATACTAACCTTATTGTGATTCATATAGTAGGGCACCCAGATCCCTCTGCCTCACCGAGTTCTGCAATCTCTCTCTGTTTAAATAGGATGCTGCTTTTCTATTCTCCCATGTCATACTGCAACTGCTAAATTTTGCCCATGCACCTCACCTGTCACAATCCCTTTGTAGACACTTTTCCTCCTCTTGGCAACTTACTGTCCTGCCTATCGTGGTGTCATTGGCAAATCTAGTGACCATACATTCAAAGAACAGTACAGCACAGGAACAGGCCCTTCGGCCCTCCAAGCCTGCGCCGATCATGATGCCTGTCTAAACTGAAACCGTATGCACTTATGGAATCTGTATCCTTCCATTCCCATCCTATTCAAGTATTTGTCTAGATGCCCCTTAAAAGCCGCTATCGTACCTGCTCCCACCACCTCCCTGGGCAGCGGCTCCAGATATTCACCACCCTCTGTGTAAAAAACATTGCCTCGCACATCTCCTCTAAACTTTTCCCCACATGCCTTAAACCCATGTCCCCGAGTACTTGACTTTTCTACCCTAGGAAAGAGCATCTGACTATCCACTCTGTCCATGCCCCTCATAATCTTGTAAACCTCTATCTGTCATTCCAGTGAGAGCAAAGCGTGTTTATCCAACCTCTCCTCATAGCTAATACCCTCCAGACTAGGCAACATCCTGGTAAACCTCTTCTGTACCCTCTCCGAAGATTCAGTTCCTTCATCCATTAATAGAGATTGTAAATAGTTGAGGCCCCAACATTGATCACTGTTACATCTTGTCAAATGAAAAGTATCATAGAATCATAGAAACCCTACAGTGCATAAGGAGGCCATTCGGCCCATCGAGTCTGCACCGACCACAATCCCACCCAGGCCCTACCCCCACATATTTACCCGCTAATCCCTCTAACCTACGCATCCCAGGACTCTAAGGGGCAATTTTTTTTAACCTGGCCAATCAACCTAACCCGCACATCTTTGGCCTGTGGGAGGAAACCGGAGCACCCGGAGGAAACCCACGCAGACACGAGGAGAATGTGCAAACTCCACACAGACAGTGACCCGAGCCGGGAATCGAACCCGGGACCCTGGAGCTGTGAAGCAGCAGTGCTAACCACTGTACTACTGTGCCGCCCCATGCACTTATGGAATCTGTATCCTTTATCTCTAATCTCTGCTTCCTCTTAGCTCTGTCCTGCCAATAGGTTACCCCCTACACCATGAGCATTTCTTTAGCATCATAACTTTTGATGTGGAGCAGTTTTAAAGAAGGGGTCTCCCATTTCTCGCAGAGGGTCCTGAATCTATGGAACTCTCTGCCCCGGAGCGGTGGAAGTTGGGTCAATGAACATATTTAAGGTTGAGGTAGGTAGATTCTTGACTAACAAGGGAATCAAAGGTCAAAGGTAATGAGGGGCAGGTGGATGGTGAAGTTGGGACCACATTCAGATGAGCCATGATCACATTGAATGGTGAAGTGGCCCAATGAGCCTACTCTTGCTCCTAATTCATATGTTCGGTAAAGAAGGCAAATCGTATGTTGGCCTTCATTGCGAGAGGTTTCGAGTACAGGAGCAGGGATGTGTTGCTGCAATTATACAGGGCCTTGGTGAGGCCACACCTAGAGTATTGTGTGCAGTTTTCTGAGGAAGGATGTTCTTGCTCTCGAGGGAGTGCAGCGAAGGTTTACCAGGCTGATTCCGGGGATGGCGGGATTGATGTATGAGGAAAGATTGACTAGGTTAGGATTGTTTTCGCTGGAGTTCAGACAAATGAGGAGGGATCTCATAGAGACTTATAAAATTCTAACAGGACTAGACAGGGTGGATGCAGGGAGGATGTTCCCGATGATGGGGGAGTCCAGAACCAGGGGTCACAGTCTGAGGATTCAGGGTAGACCATTTAGGACGGAGATGAGGAGACATTTCTTCACCCAAAGAGTGGTGAGCCTGTGGAATTCATTCCCACAGGAAGTAGTTGAAGCCAAAACAATGAATATATTCAAGAGGCAGCTGGATATAGCACTTGGGGTGAATGGGATCAAAGGTTATGGGGAGAAAGCAGGATTAGGCTATTGAGTTGGATGATCAGCCATGATTGTGATGAATGGCGGAGCAGGCTCGAAGGGCCGAATGGCCTCCTCCTGCTCCTATCTTTTATGTTTCTATGTTTGATATGAGGCAAAGGATGAGTTACTTGCCTCAGATTACCTGGTTTCTGACCTGCTTTCGTAGCCTTAGTATTCCTATGGCTACCCAGTTTTGTTCTGGTAACCCCTGAGATGTTGATAGTGGGGGATTCAGTGGTGGTAATTCCATTGAATATCAAAGGGAGATGGTTAGATTCTCTCCTGTTGGAGATGGTCATTGCCTGGCACCTGTGTGGCACGAATGTTACTTGTCACTTATCAGCTCAGGGCTGGACATTGCCCAGGTCTTGCTGCATTTGGGTATGGAGTGCGTCAGTATCTGGGAATGATGGGGTTCAGGGGTTAGATAGACTCGAAAGGAAATAAACAGGACTGTGGGGTGAGGGAAATGGGAACTGGCAATAATTGGATAGCTCTTTCAAAGAACCAGCATGGACACTAAGGGCCAAATGGCCTCCTTCTACCTTGCTTGATTCTCTTGACACCCCAGCTGCCGACAACCTGATTATAAACTTTCGACAAGTTCTTACCTGCGACCACAAGAATTGTTTGAAATGAGCTTTGGAACGTTTCATTGGAATAGTCCTTCAGATTCACACGACACACAGTTTGCCGATTGTTTTCCTGTAGGGATAGCTGTTTGATGATTATGGAAGCATCATTTTCTCTCAGATTCCCCAACACTCGGTAACGCTTGCCCATGTTCTGGTGGATGAGATTCGCAAAGCCGCTGCTCTGTGAGTTTAGCGACGGATAATTTGTGTAACTGAAAAGCACCATGCTTGTCCACTTTTCCAACCACGTGACTGTGATGTTGCCTTTGTATCCTGGGTGAGGGTGCGTGAACTTGCAGAATAGAACAGTAGCTTTCCCTTCCCTACCCGTCACCTCCTCCGGTGTCTCCATGCTCCATCCATTCTCACCAAACCCTGTGTGGCATGATGACATAATAGAGCACAGAATCAGTAAAAGATCCTCCAATCTTCATCAAACTTCCTCTGGTGTATTCTCTGAGATAGGATGGAGCAACACGTCAGGATTCCTTCGACTGCACCTTCCAAACCCACAACCATGCCGTCTAGAAGGTAAAGGGCAGCAGATACGTGGGAACACCACCACGTACAAGTTCCCCTCCAAGCCACTCACCATCCCAACTTGGAAATATATCGCTGTTCCTTCACTGTCTCTGGGTCAAAATCCTGGAACTCCCTCCCTAACAGCACTGTGGGTGTATCTACACCACAGGAACTGCAGCGGGTTCAAGAAGGCAGCTCACCACCACCTTCTCAAGGACAATTAAGGATGGACGATAAATACTGGTTCTGCTGATGATGCTCACATCCAAAAAATTATTTAAGAAAAACACTTTTCTTTCAGAAGCCTCTCTTTTTGTATTCATTCGCGGGACGTGGGTGTCAGTGGCTGGACCAGCATTTATTGTCCATCCATAATTGCCCTTGAACTGAGTGTCTCACTCGGCTATTTCAGAGGGCAGTTAAGAGTCAACCACATTGCTGTGGGTTTGGAGTCACATGTAGGCCAGACCAGGTAAGGACGGCAGATTTCCTTCCCTAAAGGGACATTAGTGAACCAGGTGGGTTTTTATAACAATCGGTGATGGTTTCATGGTTATTATTAGACTTTTAATTGATTTTTTTATTGAATTCAAATTTCACCCTCTGCTAAACTCAGGTCCCGAGAGCATTACTCTGGGTCTCTGGTTAACTAGCCCAGTGACAATACCACTGTGCCACCACCTTCTGTTTACTCTGCTCAATATTCTGTCGGTTCTCTTCCTAATTTGCGATGGATTAGGTGCTCAGGCCTCTGGATTGAGGATTTATCCCACAACAATTTGATTCAGAGAGTGCTGCCCACTTTCTCATGGTTACCTCTGCCAGCTTAATTTTCCCAATCCACATGAAGATTAGAGACGCCCATGATTAATTTTTCACACGCCCTCACTATTTCCTGATGTATTCTCTGTCCTGTGATATAGCTACTGTTAGAGGACCTGTGGACAACTCACACCAGTGTCGTCTTCCCCTTGTTATTTCTTACATAGAAACATAGAAAATAGGAGCAGGAGGAGGCCATTCGGCCCTTCGAGCCTGCTCCACCATTCAATATGATCATGGTTGGTCATGCACTTTCAGTATTCCACTCCCGCTTTCTCTCCATATCCCTTGATCCCTTTAGCCGCAAGGGCCACGTCCAGCTCCCTCTTGAACATATCTAATGGACTGGCCCCAACAGCTTTCTGTGGTAGAGAATTCCACAGGTTCTCTGAGTGAAGAAGTTCTTCCTCATCTCAGTCCTGAATAGCTTACCCCTTATTCTTCGACTGTGATCCCGAGACACAGTCTCAGAATCACAGGGGCAGCACGGTGGCACAGTGGTTAGCGCTGCTGCCTCACAGCGCCGGGGACCCTGGTTTGATTCCCGACTTTGTCTGTGTGGAGTCTGCACATTCTCCCCGTGTCTGCCTGGGTTTAATCCGGGTGCTCCGGTTTCCTCCCACAGTCTGAAAGACGTGCTGTTTTAGGTGAATTGGCCATGCCAAATTCTCCCTCAGTGTACCCGAACAGGCGCCGGAGTGTGGTGGCTAGGGGATTTTCGCAGTGACTTCATTGCAGTGTTAATGTAAGCCTACTTGTGACTAATAAATAAACTTTAACTATTTAGTTCTGGACTTCCCCAACATCGGGAACATTCTTCCCACATCTAGCCTGTCCAGTCCCATCAGGATTTTATATGTTTCATAGAAACATAGAAAACTGCAGCACAAAAACAGGCCCTTTGGCCCCCCAAGTTGTGCCGAACATATCCCTACCTTTTAGGCCTACCTATAACCCTCCATCCTATTAAGTCCCATGTACTCATCCAGGAGTCTCTTAAAAGACGCTATTCTATGAGATCCCCTCTCATTCTTCACAATTCCAGTGAGTACAACCCCAGATGATCCAGTCTTTCTTACCTCCATCCATATGGATTCTATAACTTCTGATCCAAAATCATTTCTAGCTATCATACTTATTCCATCTTAGACCCACTGTCTTTCCCTCCCTCCCTGTTCTTCTGAAAAATCACTTATCCCTGAATATTTAGTTCCCAGTTTTGATCCCCTTGTAACCGCATCTCTGCAAAGGTTGTAAGTTCACACCCATTAACTTCACTTTGTGCCCTTAATTCATTTATTTTGTGCTGAATACGACATGGGTTTAAGTAAAGAGCCACTAATTTTGCCTTTTACCATTTTTTCTCTCTTTGACCTAATTTTCTGTGCGAGAGAAAGTGGAGAGAGAGAGAGAGTGGAGAGAGTGAGAGAGAGACAGTGGAGAGAGAGAGAGAGAGACAGTGCAGACTGCAGACAGGAAAGAGAGAGAAAGGAGTTGACCCATTTATCCCGACCCTCTGCTTTCTGTCAGTCAGCCAATCCTCTATCCAAGCCACTACTCTAGCCTCAACTCCCTGGGATCGAACCTTCTGGATCAGTCTCTTGTGTGGCATCTTATCAAATGCCTTCTGGAAGTCCAGATAGAGAAGAATAAACACCAGCATGGACCAGCTGGGCCGAATGGCCTGATTCTGTGCTTGGAATCTATGAGCAGATCTCTGGCCACTGTAAACTGTGGAGTTCAGTGACTCATTAGAGAAACTCAGTAAACCGCCGGGTTAGTGCAATCATTAACTGGTTATTTTCCTTTGATTTCTTCTTAAACTACCTAACAACAATTTGTTTTTTGATTAATCCAAACCAGTTAACCGAAGGATAAAGAGTTTCCAACATTCAGCATTAAACCTTTCTCCCACGTACAGTAAAGAATTCATGAAGGTGATGAGATTCTTTAGCAGATTTGAAGACAGTCACCTTCATACTGGTGGGAGGAGGCCATTCAGCCCATCAAGTTTGTACCAACCAAAATCCCACTCAGGCCCTACTCCCATAACCCCATATATTTACCCTACTAATCCCCCTGACACTAAGGGGCAATTGAGCATGGACAGCCAACCTAACCCGCACACCTTTGGACTGTGGGAGGAAACCGGAGCGCCCGGAAGAAACCCATGCAGACACGGGGAGAATGTGCAGACTCCACACAGACAGTGACCCAAGCCAGGGATTGAACCGGGTCCCTGGTGATGTAAAGCAGCAGTGCTAACCACTGTGCTACCGTGCTGGAGTGAACAGGAAGGTGAGATCTAAGCTGTGAGCACTTGCACACATCTGAGTTGAACCCGTTAACAATTTACTGATAATCTGGAGCAAGAGGGTCAATTTCAGGTCATTTATGGGCAATTGGAAAGGGGAAGAGATGAATTGTTGCTACGCAGAGTGAGTTACCCACCTCCAGTGCTGGCGAGCTGGGCAATGATGAACAGAACAGCGAGCATTGTCCCCCTGAACCCGTCAGCCTTCAGTCTCTGCGCTGAACCTGTTCAGCACTGAATGATCCGAAATCGCTTCCTCCAGGTAGCCCGTGTTAAAAATCTCCACCTACAGCCAGGCACTTTAACTCTTTGATTGCCAGGTCAAAGTGTAAACTGAATCCCACCTCCCCCCACAGTCTGTTAATGTTCTTACGAAGACCCTGAGAGAGGTGGTTAAAGAGGCAATGGGAAACATCAGGGTAAACTTTAGACTCAATACCTGGGCAGCACCCCCACAGCTTGACACAGGAATGTGAACCTTGATTATTGTACTCAAGTCCCGGAGTGGAACCCGAATCTCAAATCTGCTGGCTTCGAGTCAAGAGCCCCATTTGCTGAGCAACAGGTGCCACTATGGAAAAGGTGCCAATTTGTTCAATCTTTCCTGACAGGTATCAGCTCTCAGTCCTGGTACCGGGCGGCACAGTGGTTAGCACTGCTGCCTCACAGCGCCAGGGACCGGGGTTCGATTCCCGGATTGGGTCACTGTCTGTGCGGAGTCTGCACATTCTCCCCGTGTCTGTGTGGGCTTCCTCCAGGTGCTCTGGTTTTCTCCCACAGTCTGAAAGACATGCTGGTTAGGTGCATTGGCCATGCTAAATTCTCCCTCGGTGTTACCCAAACAGGCACTGGAGTGTGGCGACTAGGGGATTTTCACAGTAACTTCATTGCAGTGTTAATGTAAGCCTACTTTATTGAGCCTCAGGAGTAGGAGCAGGGCAGTAGGCTCCTGGAACATTTAGTTATTTGTGTATGGGAGGTGGGCATCGCTGGCTAGGCCAGCGTATATTGCCCATCCCCAATGCACCACTGATAATGTCTGACCCTCTATCTCACCACTATGCTCCCTAATAATACTCTAAGTGCCTTGGAATGTTTTCCATAGTGTGGGTTGCTGTGTGAATGCAGGTTATTGTTGAAGCTGTTTGCAATAGGCAAGGTTCAGATTGTACCTAACCAGCCTGTGCTTGCAAAACCCAAAACACAATGACCTACATGAGATGTGATTCCGCGGTTGGACAATATTTGCTGAATAATCCTCAGTGTGCTAAGAATTACACTGCAAATCAATTTAAGATTATCAGTCAGGGTCACAGTGTGGTGCATTTACGTGTACTGGAAGCTACGTATATTGTTAGACAGGGCCCTGTTCTTTGCAGACAGAAAGAACAGGTACACACATTGCACCCATTTCAGCTAAATAAAATAAGTAACAGCCATTTGCTGGTTCATTTCTCATGGTAATGCCTTGACCCAAATCAAGCTGCCTGCTTTAAATTGTCAAACAATGCTTGGCAGTTAACCATCAATCACCATTAACTGATGCATTCTACATGGCAACACCTCTACCAATCCGACTCCACACTTGCCTACCAATCAGCACTCTCGTCTCATACAATATGAAGTTGCTGACTTTGATATTTTCCTGATAAGTGAAAGATGAAACGCTTCGACAAAACATCTTTTTTCAGCGATACTCAAGTTCTATACGACAAAACCACTATTTAAAATGAGAAAATAAATAAAAATGCTATTGATAGAAGAGAAATCTCTCTGAGGTAATCACGTGGGCTGCGATTCCACGGTGATCAACCCCCCACCCCCCCATCCCAGGCTGTCACTGGGAGGCCGTCTGCATCTGAGGCCTCCTAACCTCCAAAGATGTGCGGGTTAGGTGCTTTGGCTGAGCTAAATTGCCCCTTAGTGTCCCAGGATGCGTAGGTTAGAGGGATTGGCAGGGTGAATGTGGGGGGTTGCGGGGGTAGGGCCTGGGTTGGATTGTTGTCAGTGCAGCCTCGATGGGCCAAATGGCCTCCTTCTGCACTGTAGGGATTCTATGATAACCTGAGGGCTATCTCATGGTGAACAGTGGGTTAACACGGTGCCAATGTTCCAGCTTCTCCCGGGTTTATTAGACACATTCCATTGGACTTTTATCACTCAAAAATACAATCATTTTTTTTTACAGCACGGATTGCAAAAGGTTCTTGATTTTATTGGAGAAAAGGGCTGCAAGACACACTCCGGCATCACTAATCGGCTGCAGAGAATTCGGCCGTTTGCCTTGGACACTGAGAGCTACCGTCCGAAGCTGTACCGACACTGTGGACTCTTATTTAAACCAACCCACCCATCTGGAGACCGGTTAACCCCAATATTCAGACGTGAGCAAGTTCTCAATCCAAGGGCCAGGCTCTCCAGGGAGAATGGACAAAGAGGCCATTCAGCCCATCAAACCTCTTCAATGCCCCTTTTAACACTTATCCAATTCCCTTTCGAATTCCTGCACTTTTCAGTCACATCCCAGCTCACAACAACCTGCCGTGTGAAACATCCATCTCCCTTTGCCAATCAACATAAATCCACATCCTTCGGTTCTTGATCCTCTGGCCAGTGGTTGTGATGATGTGGAGATGCCGGCGTTGAACTGGGATGGGCACAGTAAGAAGTCTCACAACACCAGGTTAAAGTCCAACAGGTTTATTTGGCAGCACAAGCTTTCAGAGCCTCAAGCTCCTTCATCAGGTGACTGAAGACTTCACTCACCTGATGAAGGAGCTTGAGACTCCAAAAGCTAGTGCTGCCAAATAAACCTGTTGGACTTCAGCCTGGTGTTGTGAGACTTCTTACTGTGGCTGTGACACATTGAGCAACATCCTGAGGTTAGAATGCAAATTCTTTCTTTTCTAACCAGATAATGAAGTAAATGGACTTTGGGCCCTTGTTCATCGAGCAAGTCCCTGTGTCCACTCCCTGAATCTGAGCTGTTAACAGAACGCATCTAAAAAAAACGTGAATGACTGTTCATTCTGCAAACTCCACATGAACCCAGTCACTGGGAGGGCCAGGTTTGTTTTTGTTTTGAGAGGGTTGCTAAGTCGACTGTCTAATGGGGCACCCATCTGGTATACTTACTCTCAGAGACTGGCTAGCTGTAGGAGGCTCAAAGTTCAAAAGCTGACATGGTCAGTGCAGTGAAAGGTCCCTTGTCTGAATGGACACTGACGGGCTCTGTGTCCATCTGCAGTGAGCTTTCAGGCTGACACAGTCTGGCAGTGGCTCAATGGATCAGATACTCCTTTGATTTAATTTGATTTGATTTGATTTACTATTGTCACATGCATTGGGATAAAGTGAAAAGTATTGTTTCTTGCCTGCTATACAGACAAAACATACCATTCATAGAGAAGGAAAGGAGAGAGGGCAGAATGTAGTGTTACAGTCATAGCGGACAAATATCAACATAATGCGAGGATGTCCATTCAAAAGTCTGACAGCAGCAGGGAAGAAGCTGTTCTTGAGTCAGCTGGTACGTGACCTCAGGTTTTTGTATCTTTTTCCCGATGGAAGAAGGTGGAAGAGAGAATGTCCGGGGTGCGTGGGGTTCCTTGACAATGCTGGCTGCTTTGCCGAGGCAGCGGGAAGTGTAGACAGAGTCAATGGATGGGAGGCTGGTTTGCGTGATGGATTGGGCTTCATTCACGACCCTTTGTAGTTTCTTGCGGTCTTGGACAGAGCAGGAGCCATACCAAGCTGTGATACAACCAGAAAGAATGCTCTCTATGGTGCATCTGTAGAATTTGGCGAGAGTTGTAGCTGACATGTCAAGTTTCCTTAGTCTCCTGAGAAAGTAGAGGCGTTGGTGGGCTTTCTTAATGATAGCGTCTGCATAGTTTGCACATTCTCCTCGTGTCTGCGTGGGTTTCCTCCAGGTGCTCCGGTTTCCTCCCACAGTCCAAAGATGTGCGGGTTAGGTCAATTGGCCATGCTAAAATTGCCCCTTGGTGTCCTGAGATGCGTAGGTTAGAGGGATTAGTGGGTGAATATGTGGGGATGTGGGGGTAGGGCCTGGGTGGGATTGTGGTCGGTGCAGACTCGATGGGCCCAATGGCCTCTTTCTGCACTGTAGGGTTTCTATGATTTTATGATTCTAGAGGGACCAGGACAGGTTGTTGGTGATCTGGACACCTAAAATCCTGAAGTTCTCGACTCTTTCTACTTCATCCCGTTGATGTAGACAGGGGCATGTTCTCCTTTACGCTTCCTGAAGTCGATGGTGATCTCCTTCGTTTTGTTGACATTGAGGGAGAGATTATTGTCATCGCACCAGTTCTCTATCGCTTTCCTGTACTCCATGTTGTTCAGCAATTGGAAGAAGCACCATGGGTAGTTAGGTCACGCAGGATCGTCTGTCACTACGAGCGGCCCACTGACAGCACGACTGGCCAGCTCACCGATTCCTGGAGGACATATCGCCCAGACTGGGCCTGGGGTAGGCAGTGAGGTTACCAACAGAAAAGAAAAACATCAGCACCATCACCTCACGGGCAATTCAGGATGGACGCCGAATGTTGACCTTGCCAGCAGCACTCGACTCTGCAAATAAATAACCATCATAGCCCATAGCTCCTTTAACGTGGAGTCACAGGTGGACAGAGTGGTGAAGAAGGCAATCGGCATGCTTGGTTTCATTGGTCAGAACATTGGATACAGGCGTTGGGACGTCATGTTGAAGTTGCACAAGACATTGGTAAGGCCACACTTGGAATACTGTGTACAGTTCTGGTCACCCTAAAGTCTCTTCAAATAATTATCCAATTAGTGGTCAGGGTGAATGAGGTCTTAGAGGATTTAAAAACAAAAGGTCAAGAATTTCAAATGGTAGAGTCATAGACTCATAGAGGTTTACAGCATGGAAACAGGCCCTTCAGCCCAGCTTGTCCATGCCGCCCCTTTTTTTCAACCACTAAGCTAGTCCCAATAGCCCGCATTTGGCCCATATCCCTCTATATCCATCTTACACATGTAACTGTCTAAATGCTTTTTAAAAGACGAAATTGTACCCGTCTCTACTACTACCTCTGGCAGCTTGTTCCAGACACTCACCACCCTCTGTGTGAAAGAATTGCCCCTCTGGACCCTTTTGTGTCTCTCCCCTCTCACCTCAAATCTATGCCCTCTAGTTTTAGACTCCCCTACCTTTGGGAAAAGATGTTGACTATCTTGCTGATCTATGCCTCTCATTATTTTATAGATCTCTATAAGATCATCCCTCAGCCTCCTACGCTCCAGAGAAAAAAGTCCCAGTCTATCCAGCCTCTCCTGATAACTCAAACCATCAAGTCCCGGTAGCATCCTAGTAATTTTTTTCTGCAGTCTTTCTAGTTTAATAATATCGTTTCTATAATAGGGTGACCAGAACTGCACACAGTATTCCAAGTGTGACTTCTCTAAGTGAGCAGAAAGACAAACAAGCAAAAAATAAACCACATTCTTAGATAGTTGCGGTAGCTCTTTCAATTGCTGTACCTCCTTGTATACAAGCTCCCAGAGAGTGTACCTCTTTGTATACAAGCTCCCAGAGAGTGTACCTCCTTGTATACAAGCTCCCAGAGAGTGTACCTCCTTGTATACAAGCTCCCAGAGAGTGTACTTCCTTGTATACAAGCACCCAGAGAGTGTACCTCCTTGTATACAAGCTCCCAGAGAGTGTACCTCTTTGTATACAAGCTCCCAGAGAGTGTACCTCCTTGTATACAAGCTCCCAAAGAGTGTACCTCCTTGTATACAAACTCCTGGAGAGTGTACCTCCTTGTATACAAGTTCCCAGAGAGTGTACCTCCTTGTACACAAGCTCCTGGAGAGCGTACCTCCTTGTATACAAGCTCCTGGAGAGTGTACCTCCTTGTATACAAGCTCCCGGAGAGTGTACCTCCTTGTATACAAGCTCCTGGAGAGTATACCTCCTTGTATACAAGCTCCTGGAGAGTGTACCTCCTTGTATACAAGCTCCCGGAGAGTGTACCTCCTTGTATACAAGCTCCCAGAGAGTGTTCCTCCTTGTATTCAAGCTCCCAGAGAGTGTATCTCCTTGTATACAAGCTCCTGGAGAGTGTACCTCCTTGTATACAAGCTCCCAGAGTGAGTACCTCCTTGTATACAAGCTCCTGGAGAGCATACCTCCTTGTATACAAGCTCCTGGAGAGTGTACCTCCTTGTATACAAGCTCCCAGAGCGTGTACCTCCTTGTATACATGCTCCCAGAGAGTGTACCTCCTTGTATACAAGCTCCCAGAGAGTGTACCTTCTTGTATACAAGCTCCCGGAGAGTGTACCTCTTTCTATACAAGCTCCCAGAGAGTGTGCCTCCTTGTATACAAGCTCCCAGAGAGTGTACCTCCTTGTATACAAGCTCCCAGAGAGTGTACTTCCTTGTATACAAGCTCTCAGAGAGTGTACCCCCTTACATACAAGCTGCTGGAGAGTGTACCTCCTTGTATACAAGCTCCCAGAGAGTGTTCCTCCTTGTATACAAGCTGTTGGAGTGTGTACCTCCTTGTATACAAACTCCTGGAGAGTGTACCTCCTTGTATACAAGCTCCCAGAGAGTGTACCTCCTTGTATACAAGCTCCCAGAGAGTGTATCCCGTTGTATACAAGCTCCCAGAGAGTGTACCTCCTTGTATACAAGCTCCCAGAGAGTGTGCTTCCTTGTATACAAGCCCTCAGAGAGTGTACCTCCTTGTATACAAGCTGCTGGAGAGTGTACCTCCTTGTATACAAGCTCCCAGAGAGTGTGCCTCCTTGTATACAAACTCCCAGAGAGTGTAGCTCCTTGTATACTAGCTGTCGGAGCGTGTACCTCCTTGTATACAAGCTCCCAGAGAGTGTACCTCCTTGTATACAAGCTCCCAGAGAGTGTACCTCCTTGTATACAAGCTCCCAGAGAGTGTTCCTCCTTGTATACAAGCTGTTGGAGTGTGTACCTCCTTGTATACAAACTCCCAGAGAGTGTACCTCCTTGTATACAAGCTCCCAGAGAGTGTACCTCCTTGTATACAAGCTCCCAGAGAGTGTATCCCGTTGTATACAAGCTCCCAGAGAGTGTACCTCCTTGTATACAAGCTCCCAGAGAGTGTGCTTCCTTGTATACAAGCCCTCAGAGAGTGTACCTCCTTGTATACAAGCTGCTGGAGAGTGTACCTCCTTGTATACAAGCTCCCAGAGAGTGTGCCTCCTTGTATACAAGCTCCCAGAGAGTGTACCTCCTTGTATACAAGCTCCCAGAGAGTGCACCTCCTTGTATACAAGCTCCCAGAGTGAGTACCTCCTTGTATACAAGCTCCTGGAGAGCATACCTCCTTGTATACAAGCTCCTGGAGAGTGTACCTCCTTGTATACAAGCTCCCAGAGCGTGTACCTCCTTGTATACATGCTCCCAGAGAGTGTACCTCCTTGTATACAAGCTCCCAGAGAGTGTACCTTCTTGTATACAAGCTCTCGGAGAGTGTACCTCTTTGTATACAAGCTCCCAGAGAGTGTGCCTCCTTGTATACAAGTTCCCAGAGAGTGTACCTCCTTGTATACAAGCTCCCAGAGAGTGTACTTCCTTGTATACAAGCTCTCAGAGACTGTACCCCCTTGTATACAAGCTGCTGGAGAGTGTACCTCCTTGTATACAAGCTCCCAGAGAGTGTTCCTCCTTGTATACAAGCTGTTGGAGTGTGTACCTCCTTGTATACAAACTCCTGGAGAGTGTACCTCCTTGTATACAAGTTCCCAGAGAGTGTACCTCCTTGTACACAAGCTCCTGGAGAGCGTACCTCCTTGTATACAAGCTCCTGGAGAGTGTACCTCCTTGTATACAAGCTCCCAGAGAGTGTTCCTCCTTGTATACAAGCTGTTGGAGTGTGTACCTCCTTGTATACAAACTCCTGGAGAGTGTACCTCCTTGTATACAAGCTCCCAGAGAGTGTACCTCCTTGTATACAAGCTCCCAGAGAGTGTATCCCGTTGTATACAAGCTCCCAGAGAGTGTACCTCCTTGTATACAAGCTCCCAGAGAGTGTGCTTCCTTGTATACAAGCCCTCAGAGAGTGTACCTCCTTGTATACAAGCTCCCAGAGAGTGTGCCTCCTTGTATACAAGCCCCCAGAGAGTGTACTTCCTTGTATACAAGCTCCCGGAGAGTGTACCTCCTTGTATACAAGCTCCTGGAGAGTATACCTCCTTGTATACAAGCTCCTGGAGAGTGTACCTCCTTGTATACAAGCTCCCAGAGTGAGTACCTCCTTGTATACAAGCTCCTGGAGAGCATACCTCCTTGTATACAAGCTCCTGGAGAGTGTACCTCCTTGTATACAAGCTCCCAGAGAGTGTACCTCCTTGTATACATGCTCCCAGAGAGTGTACCTCCTTGTATACAAGCTCCCAGAGAGTGTACCTTCTTGTATACAAGCTCCCGGAGAGTGTACCTCTTTGTATACAAGCTCCCAGAGAGTGTGCCTCCTTGTATACAAGCTCCCAGAGAGTGTACCTCCTTGTATACAAGCTCCCAGAGAGTGTACTTCCTTGTATACAAGCTCTCAGAGAGTGTACCCCCTTGTATACAAGCTGCTGGAGAGTGTACCTCCTTGTATACAAACTCCCAGAGAGTGTACCTCCTTGTATACAAGCTCCCAGAGAGTGTACCTCCTTGTATACAAGCTCCCAGAGAGTGTATCCCGTTGTATACAAGCTCCCAGAGAGTGTACCTCCTTGTATACAAGCTCCCAGAGAGTGTGCTTCCTTGTATACAAGCCCTCAGAGAGTGTACCTCCTTGTATACAAGCTGCTGGAGAGTGTACCTCCTTGTATACAAGCTCCCAGAGAGTGTGCCTCCTTGTATACAAGCTCCCAGAGAGTGTACCTCCTTGTATACAAGCCCCCCGAGAGTGTACTTCCTTGTATACAAGCTCTCAGAGAGTGTACCTCCTTGTACACAAGCTGCTGGAGAGTGTACCTCCTTGTATACATGCTCCCAGAGAGTGTTCCTCCTTGTATGCAAGCTGTCGGAGCGTGTACCTCCTTGCATACAAACTCCCAGAGAGTGTAGCTCCTTGTATACAAGCTCCCAGAGAGTGTATCTCATTGTATACAAGCTCCCAGAGAGTGTACCTCCTTGTATACAAGCTCCCAGAGAGTGTATCTCATTGTATACAAGCTCCCAGAGAGTGTACCTCCTTGTATACAAGCTCCCAGAGAGTGTACTTCCTTGTATACAAGCTGCTGGAGAGTGTGCCTCCTTGTATACATGCTGTCGGAGCGTGTACCTCCTTGTATACAAACTCCCAGAGAGTGTAGCTCCTTGTATACTAGCTGTCGGAGCGTGTACCTCCTTGTATACAAGCTCCCAGAGAGTGTACCTCCTTGTATACAAGCTCCCAGAGAGTGTACCTCCTTGTATACAAGCTCCCAGAGAGTGTACCTCCTTGTATACAAGCTCCCAGAGAGTGTATCTGCTTGTATACAAGCTCCCAGAGAGTGTACCTCCTTGTATACAAGCTCTCAGAGAGTGTACCTCCTTGTATATAAGCTCCCAGAGAGTGTTCCTCCTTGTATACAAGCTCCCAGAAAGTGTACCTCCTTGTATACAAGCTGTCGGAGCGTGTACCTCCTTGTATACAAACTCCCAGAGAGTGTAGCTCCTTGTATACTAGCTGTCGGAGCGTGTACCTCCTTGTATACAAGCTCCCAGAGAGTGTACCTCCTTGTATACAAGCTCCCAGAGAGTGTACCTCCTTGTATACAAGCTCCCAGAGAGTGTACCTCCTTGTATACAAGCTCCCAGAGAGTGTATCTGCTTGTATACAAGCTCCCAGAGAGTGTACCTCCTTGTATACAAGCTCTCAGAGAGTGTACCTCCTTGTATATAAGCTCCCAGAGAGTGTTCCTCCTTGTATACAAGCTCCCAGAAAGTGTACCTCCTTGTATACAAGCTCCCAGAGTGTCTACCTCCTTGTATATGAGCTCCCAGAGAGTGTACCTCCTTGTATACAAGCTGCTGGAGAGTGTACCTCCTTGTATACAAGCACCCAGAGAGTGTATCTCCTTGTAAAGAAGCTCCCAGAGAGCGTTCCTACTTATATACGAGCTCTCAGAGAGTGCATAGGAGCACGGGGAAATTCACCCTCCATGTCTAACAAACAGCAAGCAGGGTGGGGGATTGGGGGGGGTCGGGGGAAGCAGTGGGCGGGGGGGGGGGCGGGGGGTTGGTGGTGATAGGTTCACTGAAGGACATTAGTGAAGAAATTAGTTTTTATGAAAATCCAATAGCTTCTCAAGGCTGTTTTATCAGCCTTCAGTTTAATTATACTTTTTCATTTAATTAGCTACAACACACGCCTAATACGATTACCGTAAATTTATAGCACGGTGCAGCAGACTAACATTTTTTCACAATTGGATTCCCAGTTTTACGGGGCTGTTATCCTGTTACATGTGATTGTCAGCTCTGCTGTATTTAGACCCGTTAACTGGCGCTAACAACCTTCAGTCAGATGTCAAGGACATCTCAACTCTTTGCCAAAGGCACCTTCTGACGGGCCTCGTCACTCTCTCGGTATGGAGTCTTCCTCTCTTAGTGAGGTTGCTAACTGAGGCAGGGTTGGCTCACTGCAATGTTTCAGAATGGCACCTGGACTCCAAGGGTTAAATTACAATCAGACGGTTACACAGACAAGGATGTATTTCCTGGAATTGAGGAGGTTAAGAAGTGATTGGATAAAAATTTGCAGTTTATTACGGGAAGCAGCTGGGGAGGATACAATTGAGAGAAGCTACTTCTGCCTCTTTGGAGAGGCTAGTGTTAGGTCCAAAAATAATATTTGGTGAAAGAATGAGTCTGAAGTTAGTCTTTTACCCAGGCAGGTTTATTCTCAAATAGCTGAACAGAGAGGTCTCTCTACCCCACTCCTCCAGCTCTGTCCATTTTAACCTGGTGTTGTTAAAACTCTTACCATTTTAGCTGAGTCAGAATGTAACTGTCTTCAACAATACAGCTGGTTTATAATGGCCATTGCTGATGCATTGGGTGCAATTTTCCCATTCCGCCTGCCATGGGAATCATAGCGGGCGTGGGGCGGACCATGGAAAGGTCCATTGACCCTGGGAGGGATTTTCCAGCCTTGGATGAGCGCGGGTGGAAAATCCCACCCATTGACAGTGAGGACTTAGAGACATAGGGGTGAATTTTCCTGTTCCGCCTGCCACAGGAATCATATCAGGCGACAGGCGGAGTGTGGAAAGGTCCGTCAACCCCGGGTGGGATTTTCCGGTTTTGAGGTGAGCATGGATTGAAACTCCCACCCTAAAAATAAGAGCTAGAATTTCAGGATGTGGAGATGCCGGGGTTGGACTGGGGTAAACACAGTAAGAAGTCTCACAACACCAGGTTAAAGGCCAACAGGTTTATTTGGTAGCACAAGCTTTCGGAGCGCTGCTCCTTCACCAGGTGAGTCCACTCACCTGAAGGAGTAACCACTCACCTGATGAAGGAGCAGCGCTCTGAAAGCTCGTGCTACCAAATAAACCTGTTGGACTTTAACCTGGTGTTGTGAGATTTCTTACTGTAGAATTTCAGGAGTAGAGCAGGTGCAAAGGAGATTTGCCAGGATGCTGCCTGGGCTGGAGGGACTGAGGTATGAGGGAAAATTGGATAGGCTGAGGCTGTTTCTCTTGGAGCAGCCAAGGTTGAGATACAACCTGATAGATGTGTATAGGATTATGGGGGAGTAGATAGGATGGATAAGAAGGCACTTCTTCCACCGCCCCTTAAATTGCCCCGAATGCTCAAAGATGTGTAGGTTAGGGGGATTAGTGGGATAAGTATATGGGGTAACAGGGATAGGGCAGGGGGATGGGCCTGGGTAAGATGCTCTGTTGGAGACTCGGAGCAGACTCGATTGGCTAACTGGCTCCCTTCTGCGCTGTATAATTCTATGATTAGTAGAGGGGTCAATAACCATGGGCATAGATTTTAAGTTCAGAGGTAGGAAGCCAAGAGGGGAGTTGAGGAGAAATGTTTTCACTCAGAGGGTGTTGGGAGTCTGGAACTCACTGTGTGAGAGGGTGGTGGAGGCAGTAACTCTCGGAACATTCAAGAAGTATTTAGATATTGACTTGCGCTGCTGTAACCTCCAGGGCTGTGGGCCAAGCACTGGAAAATGGGATTAGTGTGGCCAGATCGTTGTTGGCCAGCGTGGACGCAATGAGCCGAATGGCCTCCTTGTGTGCTGTAAATCTCCATGAATCTATGAGTGAAATTGGGAAATTCTTCTCAACACAAAGGGTGGAAGGAGTCTGGAACATTCTTCCACAAATAGAAATCGATGTGAGATTAATTGTTAACTTTAAATCAGAGATTGAGAGATTTTGTTAACGAAAGATATTAAAGGCAGGCACATGGAGTGAAATGGTGGATCGACCATGATCTCATTGAATGGCAGTGGAACAGGCTTACGGGGCTGAATGGCCTCCTTCTCTTCCTAGAAACTGAAGGAAAGAATTCCAAAGGAGTTGTAGCCAGATTGAATCTTTCACAATTTCACCATCTCTTTACAACCAGTGATGTACTTTTGAAGCATCATAGAATCCCTACAGTGCAAAAGGAGGCCATTCAGCCCATTGAATCTGCATCGACCACAATTCCACCCAGGTCCTATCCCCATAACCCCATGCATTTACCCTAGCCTGTCCCCCTGACACTAAGGGGCAATTTTCTATGGCCAGTTCTCATCCAAATCATTAATATAAATTTGTTATTTATAATTAATGATTTGGATGAGAATATAGGAGGCATGGTTAGTAAGTTTGCAGATGACACCAAGATTGGTGGCATCGTGGACAGTGAAGAAGGTTATCTTGGATTGCAACAGGACCTTGATCAAGTGGGCTGACGAATGGCAGATGGAGTTTAATTTAGATAAATGCGAGGTGATGCATTTTGGTAGATTGAACCAGGGCAGGACTTACTCAGTTAATAAGAACATAAGAACATAAGAAATAGGAGCAGGAGTAGGCCATCTAGCCCCTCGAGCCTGCCCCGCCATTCAATAAGATCATGGCTGATCTGACGTGGATCAGTACCACTTACCTGCCTGATCTCCATAACCCTTAATTCCCTTACCGATCAGGAATCCATCCATCCGCGCTTTAAACATATTCAGCGAGGTAGCCTCCACCACCTCAGTGGGCAGAGAATTCCAGAGATTCACCACCCTCTGGGAGAAGAAGTTCCTCCTCAACTCTGTCTTAAACCGACCCCCCTTTATTTTGAGGCTGTGTCCTCTAGTTTTAACTTCCTTACTAAGTGGAAAGAATCTCTCCGCCTCCACCCTATCCAGCCCCCGCATTATCTTATAAGTCTCCATAAGATCCCCCCTCATCCTTCTAAACTCCAACGAGTACAAACCCAATCTCCTCAGCCTCTCCTCATAATCCAAACCCCTCATCTCCGGTATCAACCTGGTGAACCTTCTCTGCACTCCCTCCAATGCCAATATATCCTTCCTCATATAAGGGGACCAATACTGCACACAGTATTCCAGCTGCGGCCTCACCAATGCCCTGTACAGGTGCATCAAGACATCCCTGCTTTTATATTCTATCCCCCTCGCAATATAGGCCAACATCCCATTTGCCTTCTTGATCACCTGTTGTACCTGCAGACTGGGCTTTTGCGTCTCATGCACAAGGACCCCCAGGTCCCTTTGCACGGTAGCATGTTTTAATTTGTTTCCATTGAGATAGTAATCCCATTTGTTATTATTTCCTCCAAAGTGTATAACCTCGCATTTCTCAACGTTATACTCCATTTGCCATATCCTCGCCCACTCACTCAGCCTGTCCAAATCTCTCTGCAGATCTTCTCCGTCCTCCACACGATTCACTTTTCCACTTATCTTTGTGTCGTCTGCAAACTTCGTTACCCTACACTCCGTCCCCTCCTCCAGATCATCTATATAAATGGTAAACAGTTGCGGCCCGAGTACCGATCCCTGCGGCACGCCACTAGTTACCTTCCTCCAACCGGAAAAACACCCATTTATTCCGACTCTTTGCTTCCTGTCGGATAGCCAGTCCCCAATCCACTTTAACACACTACCCCCAACTCCGTGTGCCCTAATCTTCTTCAGCAGCCTTTTATGGGGCACCTTATCAAACGCCTTTTGGAAATCCAAAAACACCGCATCCACCGGTTCTCCTCCATCAACCGCCCTAGTCACATCTTCATAAAAATCCAACATGTTCGTCAAGCACGACTTTCCCCTCATGAATCCATGCTGCGTCTGATTGATCGAACCATTTCTATCCAGATGCCCTGCTATCTCCTCTTTAATAATGGATTCCAGCATTTTCCCTACTACAGACGTTAAGTTGACCGGCCTATAGTTACCCGCCTTTTGTCTCCTTCCTTTTTTAAACAGCGGCGTAACATTAGCCGTTTTCCAATCAACCGGCACTACCCCAGAATGCAACGAGTTTTGATAAATAATCACTAACGCATCCACTATTACCTCTGACATTTCTTTCAATACCCTGGGATGCATTCCATCCGGACCCGGGGACTTGTCCACCTTCAGTCCCATTAGTCTACCCAGCACTGCCTCTCTGGTAACATTAATTGTATTAAGTATTTCTCCTGCTGCCAACCCTCTATCGTTAATATTTGGCAAACTATTTGTGTCCTCCACCGTGAAGACCGACACAAAAAACGTATTTAAAGACTCAGCCATATCCTCATTTCCCACTATTAACTCCCCCCTCTCGTCCTCCAAGGGTCCAACATTCACTCTAGCCACTCTATTCCTTTTTATATATTTATAAAAACTTTTACTATCATTTTTTATATTAATTGCTAGCCTAGCTTCATAGTCTATCCTTCCTTTCTTTATCGCTTTCTTAGTCTCTCTTTGTTGTTTCTTAAATTTTTCCCAATCACTTGTTTCTCCACTATTTTTGGCCACTCTGTACGCAGCTGTTTTTATTTTAATACTCTCCTTTATTTCCTTCGTTATCCACGGCTGGTTCTCCCTTTTCTTACAATCCTTGTTTTTTGCTGGAATATATTTTTGCTGAGAACTGAAAAGGATCTCCTTAAAAATCCTCCACTGTTCCTCAGCTATCCTACCTGCCAGCCTGCTCTCCCAGTCTACCTTAGCCAATTCATCCCTCATCCTATCATATTTCCCTCTGTTCAAACAGAGGACACTGGTTTGGGACAAACTTTCTCCTCTTCCATCTGAATCAGAAATTCGACCATATTGTGGTCACTAGACCCAAGAGGGTCCTTCACAATAAGATCCTTAATTCTACCTACCTCGTTACACAATACCAGATCCAAAATAGCTCGTTCCCTCGTCGGTTCCGTAACATGCTGTTCAAGGAAACTATCCCGACAGCATTCTAAGAACTCTTCCTCCATTCCACCCTTACCGACTTGAGTCTGCCAGTCAATGTGCATGTTGAAGTCCCCCATGATTATTGCCGTTCCGTTTTTACACGCATCCCTTATCTGCTTGTTTATAGCCCTCCCTACCTCAACATTATTATTTGGGGGCCTATATACCACACCTACTAGTGTCTTTCTCCCTCTACTATTCCTCATCTCTACCCATAATGATTCCACGTTTTGTTCCTCAGAGCCTATGTCATCCCTCAGTACTACCCTGATATTATCTCTTATTAATAGCGCGACCCCACCACCTTTTCCTTCCTGTCTATTCTTCCTAAACGCCTGATACCCCTGGATATTCATCTCCCAGTCCTGGTCACCTTTCAGCCACGTTTCTGTAATGGCCACTAGATCGTACCCACTTGTGCTGATTTGCACCATCAACTCATTTACCTTGTTCCGAATGCTTCGTGCATTCAGGCAAAGTGTCCTTATTCCAGCTTTTATCTGGACCCGCTTTGATGAGTCGCGAACACCCTCTCCCTCTACTCCCTTATCTAAATTACCGCCTTCATTCACTTGCACCCTCTCCTCTACCATTAATTTTGTAATTCCCCTTACCCCTGCATCCTCCCCCCCATCAATTAGTTCCTTGATCCTGGTCAACTCTTCTAGCTCCCCAACCTATCTAGTTTAAATTCTCCCCAGTAGCCTTAGCCAACCTACCGGCCAGGATGGTAGGGTGTTGGAGAGAGATACAGAGCAAAGAGATCTCGGGGTACAGGTTCATAGCTCCTTGAAAGTGGAGTCACAGGTGGACAGAGTGGTGAAGAAGGCATTTGGCATGCTTGGTTTCATTGGTCAGAACATTGAATATAGGAGTTGGGACGTCTTGTTGAAGTTGTACAAGACATTGGTAAGGCCACACTTGGAATACTGTGTGCAGTTCTGGTCACCCTATTATAGAAAGGATATTATTAAACTAGAAAGAGTGCAGAAAAAATTTACTCTATGACTCTAATCCACCTCACCTGCGCAAGAAACCGGGGCACTTGGAGTAAACCCACGTAGATACGGGTAGAACGTGCAAACTCCACACAGACAGTGACCCAAGCTGGGAATCGAACCCGGGTCCCTGGCGTTGTGAGGCACCAGTGCTAATCACTGTGCCACCGTGCCGCCCCGTACAGTATAGTCAGCATTATAATGTGGGAAATGGGACTGCCATTTGTACATGGTAAGCTCCCACGAACAGTCATGTGATAAATGACAAAATCATTTTTAAAATGTTTTTTGTGATCAGTTACTTGTTACTGCAGAACTTGAATATTGCTGAAATGAGAGATTCTTGTAGAAGTTTTTCATCTTGCACTCATCAGGGCAAATGCATAAATGACAAATTTCAAGCAATCAGAACAATTTATACAACAGGGGAAAAGGATGCTGATTGGTTGGCAAGTCCACTCAGATTGGCCGAGCCGTTACCATCGCAAAAGTAACGGGGAACTATAGGTTCCCCAAGTTTCCGGGTAATTCAAAAAAGGCTTGACCATGTTCCTTTTGTTTTCTGAGAATGTGTACATTATGAAATAATCATAGAATCCCTACAGTGCAGATGGAGGCCATTCGGCCCATCAAGTTGTCTTCATTCATTCGTGGGATATGGGCGTCGCTGGCTGGGCCAGCATTTATTGCCCATCCCTAGTTGTCCGAGGGCAGATGAGAGTCAACCACATTGCTGTGGCTCTGGAGTCACATGTAGACCAGACCGGGTAAGGACGGCAGATTTCCTTCCCCAAAGGACATTAGTGATCCAAATGGGTTTTTCCAACAATCGACAATGGTTTCACGGTCATCAGTAGATTCTTAATTCCAGATATTTTATTGAATTCAAATTCCACCAGCAGCCGTGGTGGGATTCGAACCCGGTTCCCCAGAACATTGGCTGAGTTTCTGGATTAATAATCTAGCAATAACACCAGTAGGCCATCGCCTAAACTGTACCAAATCTCCAACTGCATACCCCACCCAGGTGCTATCCCCAAACCCCATGCATTTACTCTGCCAATCCCCCTAACCTGCACATCTTTGGTCTGTGGGAGGAAACCGGAGGACCTGGAGGAAACCCACGCAGACACAGGGAGAATGTGCAAACTCCGCACAGGCAGTGACCCGAGCCGGGAATCGAACACGGGTCCCTGGAGCTGTGGGGCAGCAGTGCCAACCACTCTGCCACCATGTTGCCCACCTGTGTATGAATATATTGTTGCTTCAAGCTTGGAAAAGCTGGAAGAAAATATACCTGAGACGAGACTTGAGTCCAGAGATGAGATGCTGGGATTGTTCGCATTGGAGCCGAGGTGTTTAAGTGGAGATTTCAAAACTGTGAAAGGCTTTGATGGAGTAAATTGAGAAGAAATTGTTTCCAGCGACAAAAAGGTCAGGGGTCAAAGGGCAAAGGTGCAAAAGGTTCAGAAAATCATAGAATGATTGAAATTTACAGAATCGAGGAAGGCCATTTGGCCCCCTGTGTCTGTGCTAGCTGAAAAAGAGATATCCAACCTCACCCAGCAGAGACTGAGGGGAATATCTTTGATGCTGTGAATCACTGTGATCTGGAATGTGCTGTCTGAAAGGGTGGTGGAGGGAGATCCAAGAACTGTGGCTGGGATTCTCCCGAAACCAAACAAAGAGAATTTCCTGCCCGTTTATCTGCCCAATCCCCCCATCCCCCTCAGGCAGAGATCTCTGATCCTCTGTGCAATGCAGAGTGTCTCAGAATGATTCATGCTGAAAAGTAGGGGGGGGGCGAAGTCTATCCACGGTGGAGAGGTCGGCAGCATAGCGCTGAGCAGGTAACTGTGCACGCGGAGATTGGCGCATGCGCACTGACCATCCCCCCACCACTGCCCCCCAATGCCGATCACTGACCAACTGGATCACACCCCCCAGGCCAGCCCCGATCTCTTGCTCTCCCCCAGGCAGGCCCTGATCTCCCCCCTCCCCCGGCCAGCCCCAATCTCCCCCCTCTACCCTCGGGCAGACCCCGATCTCCCCACTCCCCGGCCAGCCCCAATCTCCCCACTCCCCCGGCCAGCCCCAATCTGCCCCCTCTACCCTCGGGCAGACCCCGATCTCCCCCCCCACCCCCAGGCTAGCCCCGATCTCCCCCCTCCCCCAGGCAAGCCCCAATCTCCCCCCTCCCCCAGGCCAGCCCCGATCTCCCCCCTCCCCCAGGCAAGCCCCAATCTCCCCCCCTACCCCCGGGCAGGTCCCAACCTCCCCCCTCTCCCCTCGGGCAGACCCCGATCTCCCCCCTCCCCCAGGCCAGCCCCGATCTCCCCCCCCGATGACCAGCCCCAATTGCCCCCTTACTCCCTCCCCCACCGATCCCACTTGCAGAGTGGCAGCGGGTCCCTCCCACCCCCACCATTGTTCCCTTTCCCAGTATGCCACACCCCCTCTGGTGGGCAGTGCCAAGGTGCCGGGCTGGCACTGCCCAAGGGGCACCTCCCCCCCTTACCCCCAACCTCCTGGGAGGGGTCTCAATGACCTCTGTCCCTTCCAGGGTGTGAGCCCGTTAGAGGGGAGGAGTTGTAAACCCCGCTTGTGGGAACCACTCCTGGCCCGGGGCAGGGTGGGGGGGAGATGCTAACAGGCCTGGAGACTCCCATCCCGGGCTCACTAATCACATGGGACTGTGAATTTCCGGGCGATAATCAGGACTGAGCTGATTGCGCCAAAAACAAGCGCCTGGGAGACACAGGCCTGGATGGACACAAATCCCGCTGGAGGCCCCACCCCAACCCCCGCTATTGTCTCCCTGGGAGAATCCCGGCCTTTATTCGAAAGCAAACTGGATAAATTCCTAAAATGTTGCTGGGCTTTGGGGAAAGAGCAGGGGAGAGTGGGATTAATTAGATAGCTCTTTCAAAGAGGTAGCATGAGATCAATGGGCTGAATGGCCTCCTCCTGTGATATATCATTCTCTCATTCTATTAACAAGATGCTGTTACAACTTGGATCATTCATTTGTTCAATTGGCCCCTCCTGGTTTACTTAGCCAATCGCTCACTTTGTTTATGGGTATAGCTGGCTGTGATTTTTAAGTTAATTAGCTCGAGTCAGTGCCTGTCATTATCGGGAAAGGAAACATTCCCAGGGGCGCGGGAAAAAGGCAACGCGTTGGCAATCAGTGAATCGTTCCTTCGGAGAGCCAGCACACACACAATGGGCTGAATGGCCTTCTCCTGTGCTGTGGCCCTTCCATGATTCTGTGAAGACTCATTGGTTGAGTTTGAAGGCGGAAGAAAGTGTTAACTCACTCCTGAAGTGTGGGGCTGGTCTATACAGTAAGAAGTTTAACAACACCAGGTTAAAGTCCAACAGGTTTATTTGGTAGCAAAAGCCACACAAGCTTTCGGAGCTCCAAGCCCCTTCTTCAGGTGAGTGGGAATTCTGTTCACAAACAGGGCATATAAAGACACAGACTCAATTTACAGAATAATGGTTGGAATGCGAATACTTACAGCTAATCAAGTCTTTAAGATACAAACAATGTGAGTGGAGAGAGCATCAAGACAGGCTAAAGAGATGTGTATTGTCTCCAGACAAGACAGCCAGTGAAACTCTGCAGGTCCAGGCAGGCTGTGGGAGTTACAAATAGTGTGACATGAACCCAATATCCCAGTTGAGGCCGTCCTCGTGTGTGCGGAACTTGGTCTATACAATCAGACCTGGGTAAATACGATTGCTATTCACCCCTCTGTACAGACCAGGGGTGGGATCTTCCAGACACGCTCGCCCCAAAACCAAAACATCCTGCCCAAGGTCAACGGGTATTTCCATGGTCCGCCACCTCCCCCCCCCCCGCCCCCCCTCCCTCCCCCCCCGCCCCCCCTCCCCCCCCCCCCCCCCCCCCGCCCTCCCCCCCGCTCCATCTGCTACGATTCCTGTGCCAGTCGGGACAGGAAAACTCCCCCTTAGGTGTCAAATCACAGAAGGAGGTCTTGTGGCGCAGTGAGTAACGTCCCCACCTCTGCGCCAGAAGCTCTGGGATCGAGTCCCCCTCCAGAACTTGATGGCGAACCAAGGTGTGTTCGCAATGCGGTCAAACGGGTTTCTCTGCAAGTTCTTCCAACATGCCTCAGGCAAGACTCGGAGCAAGAGAGTTCCCCGGTCTGCCGTGCTCGATGGGGTCAGGCCCCCCCTAAAGCAATAGCTTCAGACTAGAGACCTTTACCAGGAAGGGCAAGCTATGGAAACTATGGTTTCAGCAACTATCTACCTCAAATGTCTTTTGACATGGGAACCTTTCTAAGTCTGGACTGTGTTTGGTTCCTGTGTTTGGATATCAATTCTGAGTCAGAAGCCTTGTCCTCTGCCTCTGAGGCAAGAGTGTTGACAAGATTCATAGAATCATAGAATCCCTACAGTGCAGAGGCCATTCGGCCCATCGAGCCTGCAGAGCCAACAATCCCACCCAGGCCCTATCCCTGTAGCCCCATGTATTTACCCTGCTAATCCCCCTGACACTAAGGGACAATTTTAGCACGGCCAATCCACCTAATCTGCACATCTTTGGAATGTGGGAGGAAACCGGAGCACCCGGAGGAAACCCACGCAGACACGGGGAGAATGTGCAAACTCCACACAGACAGTGACCCGAGGCTGGAATTGAACCCGGGTCCCTCGTGCTGTGAGGCAGCAGTGCCAACCACTGTGCCTCCCTATTCATTTTGGAAAGAAGCACAGTACAATGTTACTTTAATGGGACACTGATTTTTTATTCATCCGTTCCTGGGCTACGGGCGACACAGTATTTTATTACCGCAGCCCCAGTTAAGGTGCTGATAGACAAGAAATATCAGAATTCCTGTAATACCATTGTTCTGCCACTAGGTTGCAGTATCTCACTTACTCTGACACCAGGCTACAGGTAAAATGTACAATTTAACGTCCAAACTCTCCCCTTCCCTTCCTTACCCCATCTCACACCCATCCCTCCCTCCCTCCGTCACCTCCTTGGTTACAGAGACAACAGAACCCGTTGGTTAAAGTAAAAAAATATAGATTTTTGTGTTAAAGAAAAGAATATATATTTCATTGCGAGAAATTTGAAAAGATTAGGCAACTAAACGAAATGTCACAGTGCAGCTGCTAAAATAAAATGTTGAGTTAAATGTTAACATGGTATCAAAGTTTTGTATTTATATTTATTTTAATAAATATTTTCCATCAAACTTTACCAAATTCTGCCAATACTTTATTGAAACATTAAAAAACATTTAAATATAAAACTGTACAAATGCTTTATTGAAAATTGAAAAATTCAAAACACAATATTTAAATATGAGAATTATAAATCAAGTAAAAACAAGGCAGAACGGGGCTGATGATAAACACGTGGTGGTTTAGATCATCCATGGCCCAAAATGTGAACTCTCCTTTGCTCAACGCAATAGTGTATCCAAACCATGGGCTGAGAAATTCTGACCTTCCTTCTTCCCAATCACATTTTCAATTTCCATATTCTAAATTAAAACTTCCAAACACTTATAAGCATGGCACATGTAGAGTTATATAATAACATAATGCAGATTTAAATAGTTTCACAGATTTATATACATATTAAAGAATACTCATCTTCAATCATAAAAATAACATTAAAAATTACACTTTCAATGAACCAATAACAACGGGATTAACTGCTTATAAGAATTATAAGGGGAGGTGATGGTCTAGTGATATTACCGTGAGACTGTTATTAATCCAAAAACTCAGCTAATGTTCTGGGGACCCGGGTTCGAATCCCACCACGGCAGATGGTGGAATTTTTAAAAGTTTATTTATTAGTCCAAAGTAAGACTTACATTAACACTGCAATGAAATTACTGTGAAATTCCCCTCGTCGCCACATTCCGGTGCCTGTTCGGGTCAATGCACCTAACCAGCACGTCTTTCAGAATGTGGAGCACCCGGAGGAAACCCACACAGATATGGGGAGAACGAGCAAACTCCACACGGACAGTGACTCAAGCCAGGAATCGAACCCGTGTCCCTGGTGCTGTGAGTCAGCAGTGCTAACCATTGTGCCACCGTGCCACTGTGAATTTGAATTCAATAAAAAATATTTGGAATTAAGAATCTACTGATGACCATGAAACCATTGTCGATTGTCGGAAAAACTCATCTGGTTTAGGGAAGGAATTTCTGCCGTCCTTTCCTGGTCAGCTCTACATGTGACTCCAGAGCCACAATGATGTGGTTTACTCTGAACTGCCCTCTGAAATGGCCTAGCAAACCAATCAGCTGTATAAAATGCTCATCGTTTCAAGATGGCAGCTCGCCACCACCCTCTCAAGCGCAACTGGGGATGAGCAGTAAATGCTGGCCAGCCAGCGATGCCCAAGTCCCACAAATGAATAAAAAGCAAAAAGGAGAAATAAATTTGACACACCTTTATAAGGCAGAATTCCTTTTGATCTCTCTTCACTCTGAACTACTATTTAAAAGCCAGACCTCAATGGGCGTTCTCAGTCTGGCCCTGTCACAAGGGGGGTGTGACTAGAGTCCTCCTGCACCGCGCAGGGGCCTGTGGAGATTGTCCTGAAGACAGTTTGCAGCTGCTTCCATCGGGAGGTGGATTGTAAGTTTTGAAAGCAGATAAGTGCGTAAGAAAGCTACTTTTGATGGCCCATGACTTTCTGTCCGCTCGTTGGAAGTTATGGGCCAACATCTAGCATTGATGGCGGGGGTGGCACAGTGGTTAGCACGGCTGCCTCACAGCGCCAGGGACCCGGGTTCAATTCCGGCCTCGGGGTCACTGCTTGTGTGGAGTTTGCACATTCTCCCCGTGTCTGCGTGGGTTTCCTCCGGGTGCTCCGGTTTAAGAACATAAGAACATAAGAAATAGGAGCAAGGGTAGGCCATCTAGCCCCTCGAGCCTGCTCCGCCATTCAATAAGATCATGGCTGATCTGACGTGGATCAGTACCACTTACCCGCCTGATCCCCATAACCCTTAATTCCCTTACCGATCAGGAATCCATCCATCCGCGCTTTAAACATATTCAGCGAGGTAGCCTCCACCACCTCAGTGGGCAGAGAATTCCAGAGATTCACCACCCTTTGGGAGAAGAAGTTCCTCCTCAACTCTGTCTTAAACCGACCCCCCTTTATTTTGAGGCTGTGTCCTCTAGTTTTAACTTCCTTACTAAGTGGAAAGAATCTCTCCGCCTCCACCCTATCCAGCCCCCGCATTATCTTATAAGTCTCCATAAGATCCCCCCTCATCCTTCTAAACTCCAACGAGTACAAACCCAATCTCCTCAGCCTCTCCTCATAATCCAAAGATGTGCGGGTTAGGTGGATTGGCCATGATAAATTTACCCTCATGTCAGGGGGATTATAAATATGTGGGGTTACGGGACTGGGGCCTGGGTGGGATTGTTGTTGGTGCAGATTCAATGGACCGAGTGGCCTCTTTCTGCACTGTAGAGATTCACTGTAGAGCAGGTAGCAGAGTGAGAGCTGAAGGGCTTTGGCTCAACGGGCTTAGGAGGAAACGGGCGAGGGAGGGTAGGTTTAAAGAAAAAAAAAAAATATTTTTTTGTTTTTCAAGTTTTAATTCTTAATTCTTTCCCTGTGGAATCTGAGGAAAAGGGGGCATTATGAATGTGAAGCCAGTTTGCTGTTCTCAGTGCCGGATGTGGGAGGTTATGGAGTCTCCTAACCTCCCAGAAGTGCATATCTGCGCTGGGTGCGTCGAGCTGCGGCTCCTAAGGGACCGAGTTAGGGAACTGGAACTGCAGCTCAAGGATATTCGTCTGGTCTGGGAAAACGAGGAGGTGATAGATAGGAGTTATAGGCAGGTGGTCACATCGGGGCCACAAGAAGCAGGCAAGTGGGTCACAGTCAGGAAAGGGAAGAGTCAGGTGGTAGAGAGTACCCCAGTGGTTGCGCCCCTTAAAAATAAGTACTCTTGTTTGAGTTCTGTTTGTTGGGCAGCCCACCTGGTGGAAGCAGCAGTGGTCGTGCCTCCGGCGCGGAGTCCGGCCTTGTAGCACAGAAAGGTAAGGAAAGGAGGAGGAAGGCAGTGGTGATCGGGGACTCTACAGTGAGGGGGTCAGACAGGCGTTTCTGTGGAGGAAGGCGAGAAACCCGGATGGTGGTTAGCCTCCCTGGTGCCGGGATCAGGGATGTTTCTGACCGTATCCAAGAAATCCTGAAGTGGGAGGGAGAGGAGCCAGAGGTCGTGGTGCATACTGGTACCACTGACAGAGGCAGGAAAGGGGAAGGGGTTATGAAAAGAGAATATAGGGAGTTAGGTAGGGAGTTAAGAAGAAGGAACGCAAAGGTAGTAATCTCGGGATTGCTGCCTGTGCCACGAGACAGTGAGGGAAGGAACGGAATAAGGTGGAGAATGAATGAGTGGCTGAGGGATTGGAGCAGGGGGCAGGAATTCAGGTTCCTGGATCATTGGGACCTCTTTAGGGGCAGGTGCGACCTGTACAAAAAGGACGGGTTTCACTTAAATCCCAGGGGGACCAATATCCTGGCGGGAAGGTTTGCTAAGGCTACTGGGGAGTGTTTAAACTAGAATGGTTGGGGAGGTGGGAATCAAAATGTGGTGACTGGGAGAACGGAGGTTAGAGTAAAAATAAAGGGCTTGTAGACAGTGTGAGAGGGAGGATAGGCAGGTGAAGGGGAGCGCTCAGACCGAAGGGTTGAGATGTGTTTATTTTAATGCAAGGAGTGTAGTGAACAAAATGGATGAGCTTAGAGCGTGGATCACGACTTGGAAGTGTGATGTGGTGGCCATTACAGAGACTTGGTTATCTCAGGGACAGGACTGGATACTTCAAGTGCCGGGTTTCAGATGTTTCAGGAGGGACAGGGAAGGAGGCAAAAGAGGTGGGGAGTGGCACTGTTGATCAGGGATAGTGTCACGGCTGTAGAAAAGATGGATGCCACAGAGGGATTGTCTACGGAATCTCTGTGGGTGGAGGTTCGCAACAGGAAGGGATCAATAACTTTACTGGGTGTTTTCTATAGGCCGCCCAATAGTAGCAGGGATGTGGAGGAGCAGATTGGGAAGCAGATCCTGGAGAGATGTGATAATAACAGAGTGGTCGTGATGGGAGATTTTAATTTCCCAAATATCGATTGGAATATCCCTAGGGTAAGGGGTTTAGATGGGGAGGAGTTTTTTTAGGTGTGTTCAGGAGGGCTTCCTGACACAGTATGTGGATAAGCCTACAAGAGGAGAGGCTGTACTTGATTTGGTATTAAGGAATGAACCTGGGCAGGTGTCAGATCTCTCAGTGGGAGAGCATTTTGGGGATAGTGATCATAACTCTATCTCCTTTACATTAGCATTGGAGAGAGATAGGATCAGTCAAGCTAGGCAAGTGTTTATTTGGAGTAAGGGCAATTATGAGGCTATTAGGCAGGAAATTAGAGGCATAAATTGGAAGGAGGTTTTCTCAGGGAAATGTATAGAAGAAATGTGGCAAATTTTCAAGGAAAATGTGTCTGGAGCTCTGCACGGCAATGTTCCAATGAGACAAGGGAGTTATGGTAGGTTACAGGAACCATGGTGCATGAAAGCTGTAACGAATTTAGTCAAGAAGAAAAGCCTACAAAAGGTTCAGAGAGCTAGGTAATGTTAGAAATCTAGAAGAGTATACGACTAGTAGGAAGGAACTTAAGAGGGAAATTAGAAGAGCAATAAGGGGTCATGAGAAGGCCTTGGCAGACAGGATGAAGTATGTTAAGAGCAAGAAGATAAGATGTGAAGGAGTAGGACCTATCAAATGTGACGGTGGGAAAGTCTGTATTGAACCGGTTGAAATAGCAGAGGCACTCAATGAATACTTTGCTTCAGTATTCACAGTGGAAAAGGATCTTGGTAGTTGCAGTGCAGACTTGCAGTGGACTGAGAAGATTGAGCATGTGGGCATTAGGAAAGAGGAGGTGTTGGAGCTTTTGAAAAGCATCAAGTTAGATAAATCACCAGGACCGGATGGGATGTACCCCAGGTTACTGTGGGAGGCGAGGGAAGAGATTGCTGAGCCTCTGGCGATGATCTTTGCATCATCAATGGAGACGGGAGAGGTTCTGGAGGATTGGAGGATTGCGGATGTGGTTCCGTTATTCAAGAAAGGGAGAAGAGATAGCCCAGGAAATTATAGACCTGTGAGTCTAACCTCAGTGGTTGGTAAGTTGATGGAGAAGATCCTGAGAGGCAGGATTTATGAACATCCGGAGAGGAATAGTATGATCAGAAATAGCCAACACGGCTTTGTCCAAGGCAGATCATGCCTTACAAGCCTAATTGAATTTTTTTGAAGATGTGACTAGACACAAAGATGAGGGAAGAGCAGTAGATGTAGTTTATATGGATTTCAGTAAGGCGTTTGATAAGGTGCCCCATGCAAGGTTTATTGAGAAAGTGAAGGGGCATGGGATACAAGGGGACATTGCTTTGTGGATTCAGAACTGGCTTGCCCACAGAAGGCAAAGAGTGGTTGTAGATGGATCTTTTTCAGCATGGAGGTCGGTCACCAGTGGAGTGCCCCAGGGATCTGTTCTCGGCCCTTGCTCTTTGTGATTTTTATAAATGACCTGGATGAGGAAGTGGAAGGTTGGGTTGGCAAGTTTGCTGATGACACTAAGGTTGGTGGTGTTGTGGATAGTGTAGAGGGATGTCAGCAGTTGCAACGAGACAGAGATAAGATGCAAGACTGGGCGGAGAAGTGGCAGATGGACTTCAACCCAGATAAGTGAGTGGTGGTTCATTTTGGCAGGTCGAATAGGATGAAAGAATATAATATTAAGGGTAAGACGCTTGGCAGTGTGGAAGATCAGAAGGATCTTGGGGTCCGGGTTCATAGGACGCTCAAAGCAGTGTCGCAGGTAGAGGCTGTGGTTAAGAAGGCGTATCGTATACTGGCCTTCATCAATAGAGGAATTGAGTTTAGAAATCGGGAGATAATGCTGCAGCTGTATAGGACCCTGGTCAGACCCCACCTGGAGTACTGTGCCCAGTTCTGGTTGCCTCATTACAGAAAGGATGTGGAAGCCATAGAAAGGGTGCAGAGGAGATTTACAAGGCTGTTGCCTGGATTAGGTGGCATGCCTTATGAGGATAGGGCGAGAGAGCTAGGTCTTTTCTCCTTGGAGAAGTGAAGGATGAGAGGTGACCTGATAGAGGTGAATAAGATGTTGAGAGGTATTGATAGAGTGGATTCTCAGAGGCTTTTACCCAGGGCTGAAATAGTTGCCACAAGAGGTCACAGGTTTAGGGTGCTGGGGAGTAGGTACAGAGGAGATGTTAGGGGTACGTTTTTCACTCAGAGGGTGGTGGGTGCGTGGAATCGACTGCCGGTAGTGGTGGTGGAGGTGGATTCGATAGGGTCTTTTAAGTGACTTTTGGATAAGTTCATGGTAGTAAGATAGAGGGTTATAGGTAAGCCTAGTAGGGACACGTTCGGCGCAACTTGTGGGCCGAAGGGCCTGTTTGTGCTGTAGCTTTTCTATGTTCTATGATTGTGATTCTGTGGTTGGACAGCTCTTGCTGAACAATCCTGAATGTAATAAGAATTACACCAATAACCAACTGAATGTTATCAGTCAGGTGTGCAATGCGGCTTGCCTATGCTTGCTCGAAGCTACAAATGGTCATACGTAGGGATCTGCCCTCTGCAGGCAAAAGGAACATGTTCAGGAATTGCACCATTTTGAATTAACAAGAGTCAAGGACAATAGTTCTGTGGTACATTCTCCATGGCAACGCTTCAGAGTTGAATTGACAACCAATCAACACTCTTTTCCCATGCAGTATAAATTGTTGCTCCCTTTGAAATTTGACATTCTTGCATCTGTCCTGATGAGTTGCCTTCCCTGCTTGTTGGGCACCACAGGCACTGGGGTGTATTATCGACTCCTTTCATCACATTTTGATTTAATGCTTTAGGTTTCCTTTCTGCTTTGTTTGTTCTTTCAGGCAGTTCCCTTCTTAATGGGGGCCTTGCCTTATCCGAGTTTGATTAATTTAGTTTATTTGATTGGCATCAAAAAATGTCCTGATGAGTGCAAGACAAAAAGCTTCGACAGCATGTCCCTTTTTTCAGCATTAATACTTGGTTCAGCCTGTCATCCATTTGTTAAATTAACCCTGTCTACAGATGATTTATAGTTTGTGAGTATTGCTGGCTGTGATTTTGATGTTAATGAACAATTGACTGCTTAACCTTCAAGATTTGACTTTAACGTTAACCTGTCTTAAGGAGATGATCAAGTCAGCTGGAACTGAATGGTGTAACAGTTGAGCAGGTCGCTCCTGGGTTTACACTGGGTTAAAAATCTCAGGCTGTTCCTTGATGAGGAGTTGGTTCAGGATTTTTTGTGACTCAATAAATATTTGCTGAGACATTGGATCCAATGTTCGAACAGCATTGTGATTTAGAGGCAGGAAGACAACCGGCAACTGATTTTAGACAGAAAAATGTTTCAAACACCGATTTCTTTGGATCTTGGCATCATTTGCAAAGCTAAGAACAGCTTAGGTTTAGAAACCACTTTTAATGTAATAAAATGTACCAAGGCCCTTTACACACATTACAAAACAAATAATGACCAAAGACCAGCACCCAGGCAAAGAATTGGAAATATCTCAAACCGTGCTCCAGTTAAACTCCCCACTGAATCTCCCGCCATCACTCTATTGCAACCCCAACCTCTTCACCCCATGGAGATGTCAGTTACACGGTGGCACAGTGGTTAGCACTACTGTCTAACAGCGCCATTCCCGGCTTGGGTCACTGTCTGTGTGGAGTTTGCACGTTCTCCCCATGTCTGTGTGGGTTTCCACCAGGTGCTCCGGTTTCCTCCCACAGTCTGAAAGACCTGATGTACAGATGCCGGCGTTGGACTGGGGTGGGCACAGTAAAAAGTCTCACAACACCAGGTTAAGGTCCAACAGGTTTATTTGGAATCATGAGCTTTCAGAGCGCTGCCCCTTCATCAGGTGAGTGGAGAAGGAACAGTGCTCCGAAAGCTCGTGAGTCCAGATAAACCTGTTGGACTTTAACCTTCAAGTTTTTAGATGTTCAGATCACCAACAACCTGTCCTGGTCCCCCCATGCTGACACTAAAGTTAAGAAAGTCCACCAACGCCTCTACTTTCTCAGAAGACGAAGGAAATTTGGCATGTCCACTACGACTCTCACCCAACTTTTACAGATGCACCATAGAAAACATTCTTTCTGGTTGTATCACAGCTTGGTATGGCTCCTCTCTGCCCAAGACCGCAAGGAACTACAAAAGGTTGTGAATGTAGCCCAATCCATCACGCAAACCAGCCTCCCATCCATTGACTCTGTCCAAATTCCCACTGCCTCGGCAAAGCAGCCAGCATAATTAAGGAACCCATGCACGCTGGACATTCTCTCTTCCACCTTCTTCCTTCGGGAAAAAGATACAAAAGTCTGAGGTCACGAACGAACCGACTCAAGAACAGCTTCTTCCCTGCTGCTGTCAGACTTTTGAATGGACTTACCCTGCATTAAGTTGATCTTTCTCTCCACCCTAGCTATGACTGTAACACTACATTCTTTTTCCCAGGGTGGAAGTGTCAATTACTAGGGGGCACAGGTTTAAGGTGCGAGGGGCAAGGTTTAAAGGAGATATGCGAGGCAGATTTTTTACAGAGTAGTTGGTGCCTGGAATTTGTTGCCGGGGGAGGTAGTGGAAGTGGATATGGTAGTGACTTTTAAGCGGAGGATGGGAATAGAGGGATATGGTCCCCGGAAGGGTAAGGGGTTTTAGTTCAATCGAGCAGCATGGTCGGTGCAAACTTGAAGGGCCTGTTCCTGTGCTGTAATTTTCTTTGTTCTTTATTCTGCACTCTCCTTTCCTTCTCTATGAATGGTATGCTTTGTCTGTATAGTGCACGAGAAACAATAATTTTCACTGTATACTAATACACGTGACAATAATAAATCAAATCAAGTGATGTTGTGAGACTTCTTACTGAGTGTGAAAGATGTGTGGGTCAGGTGGATTGGCCGTGATAAATTGCCCCTTGGTGCCAGGGGGACCATGATGTGGAGATGCTGGTGTTGGGCTGGGGAGTTCCCACCCACCTGACGAAGGGACAGCCTGTTCTGAAAACTAGCGGCGTTTGCTACCAAGTAAATCTGTTGGACTTTAACCTGGTGTCAGACTCCTTACTGTGTCAGGAGGACCAGCTGGGTAAATGCATGGGGTTATGGGGACAGACCTCCCTGGCAGTCACGCTGTCCTGTCCCTGACACGGTACACGGTACATACTCTTGCAACTCGGCCAACGTTGTCTACCTGATACGCTGCAAGAAAGGATGTCCCGAGGCATGGTACATTGGGGAAACTATGCAGACGCTGCGACAACGGATGAATGAACACCGCTCGACAATCACCAGGCAAGACTGTTCTCTTCCTGTTGGGGAGCACTTCAGCGGTCACGGGCATTCGGCCTCTGATATTCGGGTAAGCGTTCTCCAAGGCGGCCTTCGCGACACACGACAGCGCAGAGTCGCGGAGCAGAAACTGATAGCCAGGTTCCGCACACACAAGGACGGCCTCAACCGGGATATTGGGTTTATGTCACACTATTTCACATAAATATTTCTGCTTTTTTCCTCCTGAGTCTTTATCATGCGATCCTAGAATCAGAATTTATGTCACACTATTTGTAACTCCCACAGTTGCGTGGACCTGCAGAGTTTCACTGGCTGTCTTGTCTGGAGACAATACACATCTTTTTAGCCTGTCTTGATGCTCTCTCCACTCCCATTGTTTTGTTTCTTAAAGACTGGATTAGTTGTAAGTATTCGCATTCCAACCATTATTCATGTAAATTGAGTCTGTGTCTTATAAGTTCTGTTTGTGAACAGAATTCCCACTCACCTGAAGAAGGGGCTCAGAGCCTCGAAAGCTTGTGTGGCTTTTGCTACCAAATAAACCTGTTGGACTTTAACCTGGTGTTGTTAAACTTCTTACTGTGTTTACCCCAGTCCAACGCCGGCATCTCCACATCATGACTGTCCCTGATCACAGACCACAACAGCCAGCCCTATCCTAAGGGGTGCGACCACCTCCTGGAATAAAGTGCCCAGGTAACTCTCCTACCCCCTTAAGCACAGCAATGTCTGCATCTTGGCCTCCAGCCTGAGGTTCCTCCAGTTGCAGGGACAGGAGGGGGGGGGGGGGCTCAGCGCCGGCCTGGGGGGGGGGGGGGGGGGCTCAGCGCCGGCCTGGGGGGGGGGGGGGCTCAGCGCCGGCCTGGGGGGGGGGGGGGGGCTCAGCGCCGGCCTGGGGGGGGGGGAGGGGGGAGGGGCGGGGGGCTCAGCGCCGGCCTGGGGGGGGGGGGGGGCTCAGCGCCGGCCTGGGGGGGGGGGGCCCAGCGCCGGCCTGGGGGGGGGGAGGGGGCTCAGCGCCGGCCTGGGGGGGGGGGGGGGGGAAGGGGAGAGGGGGCTCAGCGCCGGCCTGGGGGGGGGGGGAGGGGGGAGGGGCGGGGGGCTCAGCGCCGGCCTGCGGGGGGGGGAGGGGGGAGGGGCGGGGGGCTCAGCGCCGGCCTGCGGGGGGGGGAGGGGGGAGGGGCGGGGGGCTCAGCGCCGGCCTGCGGGGGGGAAGGGGGGAGGGGGCTCAGCGCCGGCCCCGGCTCTGGTCACAATCTCTCCCTTTGCCCGCCAACAGCTTCAGCCCGAGCCGGATCTGACGCAATGTCCGAGCGGGGCGGATGTGAGGAATGGCGCCGGGCGGGGCGGATGCGCCGCCATGTTGGTGCGGGGCGCACCTGTCGCCATGTTGCTGAGGGGCGGGTGTGCCGCCATGTTGCTGAGGGGCGGGTGTGCCGCCATGTTGCTGAGGGGCGAGTGTGCCGCCATGTTGCTGAGGGGCGGGTGTGCCGCCATGTTGCTGAGGGGCGAGTGTGCCGCCATGTTGCTGAGGGGCGGGTGTGCCGCCATGTTGCTGAGGGGCGGGTGTGCCGCCATGTTCGTGCGGGGCGGGTGTGCCGCCATGTTGCTGAGGGGCGAGTGTGCCGCCATGTTGCTGAGGGGCGTGTGTGCCGCCATGTTGGTGCGGGGCATGCACCCCATCGTGTCGTGCCGGTTGATTGGGGGAAGCAGCAGTGTGCGCCCTGCTGCTGTGTTTGTCATTGAGGTGGAAGAGCCGCGCGGAGTGGAGCGAGGGTGAGAGTCTCGGAGCGACCGGGAAAGAGGGTAAGGGGGAGACAGGACAGAGCCGGCAGTGTGGAAACTGTGTATATGTCAGCTATATCAGCGTGTGTGAGCGATATCGGCGTGTGTGTGTGTATATCGGCGTGTGTGTGTGTATATCGGCGTGTGTGTGTGTATATCGGCGTGTGTGAGTGTATATCGGCGTGTGTGTGTGTATATCGGCGTGTGTGTGTGTATATCGGCGTGTGTGAGTGTATATCGGCGTGTGTGTGTGTATATCGGCGTGTGTGTGTGTATATCGGCGTGTGTGAGTGTATATCGGCGTGTGTGTGTGTATATCGGCGTGTGTGTGTGTATATCGGCGTGTGTGAGTGTATATCGGCGTGTGTGTGTGTATATCGGCGTGTGTGTGTGTATATCGGCGTGTGTGAGTGTATATCGGCGTGTGTGAGCGTATATCGGCGTGTGAGCGCAGTATCGGCGTGTGAGCGCAGTATCGGCGTGTGTGTGTATATCAGAGTGTGAGCGCAGTATCGGCGTGTGTGAGCGTATATCGGCGTGTGTGAGCGATATCGGCGTGTGTGAGTGTATATCGGCGTGTGTGAGTGTATATCGGCGTGTGTGAGTGTATATCGGCGTGTGTGAGTGTATATCGGCGTGTGTGAGTGTATATCGGCGTGTGTGAGTGTATATCGGCGTGTGTGAGTGTATATCGGCGTGTGTGAGCGATATCGGCGTGTGTGTGTGTATATCGGCGTGTGTGTGTGTATATCGGCGTGTGTGTGTGTATATCGGAGTGTGTGTGTGTATATCGGCGTGTGTGTGTGTATATCGGCGTGTGTGTGTGTATATCGGCGTGTGTGAGTGTATATCGGCGTGTGTGAGCGTATATCGGCGTGTGTGAGCGTATATCGGCGTGTGTGAGTGTATATCGGCGTGTGTGAGCGATATCGGCGTGTGTGTGTGTATATCGGTGTGTGTGAGCGATATCGGCGTGTGTGAGCGCGTATCGGCGTGTGTGTGTGTATATCGGCGTGTGTGAGCGTATATCTGCGTGTGTGAGCGTATATCGGCGTGTGTGAGTGTATATCGGCGTGTGTGAGCGATATCGGCGTGTGTGAGCGCGTATCGGCGCGTGTGTGTGTATATCGGCGTGTGTGAGTGTATATCGGCGTGTGTGAGCGATATCGGCGTGTGTGAGCGATATCGGCGTGTGTGAGTGTATATCGGCGTGTGTGAGCGTATATCGGCGTGTGTGAGTGTATATCGGCGTGTGTGAGTGTATATCGGCGAGTGTGTGTGTATATCGGCGTGTGTGTGTGTATATCGGCGTGTGTGTGTGTATATCGGCGTGTGTGAGTGTATATCAGCGTGTGTGAGTGTATATCGGCGTGTGTGAGTGTATATCGGCGTGTGTGAGTGTATATCGGCGTGTGTGAGTGTATATCGGCGTGTGTGTGTGTATATCAGCGTGTGTGAGCTATATCGGCGTGTGTGAGTGTATATCGGCGTGTGTGAGTGTATATCGGCGTGTGTGAGTGTATATCGGCGTGTGTGAACTATATCGGCGTGTGTGTGTGTATATCGGCGTGTGTGAGCGTATATCGGCGAGTGTGAGCTATATCGGCGTGTGTGAGTGTATATCGGCGTGTGTGAGTGTATATCGGCGTGTGTGAGTGTATATCGGCGTGTGTGTGTGTATATCGGCGTGTGTGTGTGTATATCGGCGTGTGTGTGTGTATATCGGCGTGTGTGTGTGTATATCGGCGTGTGTGAGTGTATATCGGCGTGTGTGAGTGTATATCGGCGTGTGTGAGTGTATATCGGCGTGTGTGAGTGTATATCGGCGTGTGTGAGTGTATATCGGCGTGTGTGAGTGTATATCGGCGTGTGTGAGCGATTTCGGCGTGTGTGAGCGATATCGGCGTGTGTGAGCGATATCGGCGTGTGTGAGCGATATCGGCGTGTGTGAGCGATATCGGCGTGTGTGAGCGATATCGGCGTGTGTGAGTGTATATCGGCGTGTGTGAGTGTATATCGGCGTGTGTGAGTGTATATCGGCGTGTGTGAGTGTATATCGGCGTGTGTGAGTGTATATCGGCGTGTGTGTGTGTATATCGGCGTGTGTGTGTGTATATCGGCGTGTGTGTGTGTATATCGGCGTGTGTGAGTGTATATCGGCGTGTGTGAGTGTATATCGGCGTGCGTGTGTATATCGGCGTGCGTGTGTATATCGGCGTGCGTGTGTATATCGGCGTGTGTGAGTGTATATCGGCGTGTGTGAGTGTATATCGGCGTGTGTGAGTGTATATCGGCGTGTGAGCGCAGTATCGGCGTGTGTGTGTATATCAGAGTGTGAGCGCAGTATCGGCGTGTGTGAGCGTATATCGGCGTGTGTGAGCGATATCGGCGTGTGTGAGCGATATCGGCGTGTGTGAGCGATATCGGCGTGTGTGAGTGTATATCGGCGTGTGTGAGTGTATATCGGCGTGTGTGAGTGTATATCGGCGTGTGTGAGTGTATATCGGCGTGTGTGTGTGTATATCGGCGTGTGTGAGTGTATATCGGCGTGTGTGAGTGTATATCGGCGTGTGTGAGTGTATATCGGCGTGTGTGAGTGTATATCGGCGTGTGTGAGTGTATATCGGCGTGTGTGTGTGTATATCGGCGTGTGTGAGCGATATCGGCGTGTGTGAGCGTATATCGGCGTGTGAGCGCAGTATCGGCGTGTGTGAGCGATATCGGCGTGTGTGTGTGTATATCGGCGTGTGTGTGTGTATATCGGCGTGTGTGTGTGTATATCGGCGTGTGTGTGTGTATATCGGCGTGTGTGAGCGATATCGGCGTGTGTGAGCGATATCGGCGTGTGTGAGCGATATCGGCGTGTGTGAGCGATATCGGCGTGTGTGAGCGATATCGGCGTGTGTGTGTGTATATCGGCGTGTGTGAGTGTATATCGGCGTGTGTGAGCGATATCGGCGTGTGTGAGCGATATCGGCGTGTGTGAGCGATATCGGCGTGTGTGAGCGATATCGGCGTGTGTGAGCGATATCGGCGTGTGTGAGCGTATATCGGCGTGTGTGAGCGATATCGGCGTGTGTGAGTGTATATCGGCGTGTGTGAGTATATATCGGCGTGTGTGAGCGTATATCGGCGTGTGAGCGCAGTATCGGCGTGTGTGTGTATATCAGAGTGTGAGCGCAGTATCAGCGTGTGTGAGCGATGTCGGCGTGTGTGAGCGATATCGGCGTGTGTGAGTGTATATCGGCGTGTGTGAGTGTATATCGGCGTGTGTGAGTGTATATCGGCGTGTGTGAGCGATATCGGCGTGTGTGAGTGTATATCGGCGTGTGTGAGTGTATATCGGCGTGTGTGAGTGTATATCGGCGTGTGTGTGTGTATATCGGCGTGTGTGAGTGTATATCGGCGTGTGTGAGTGTATATCGGCGTGTGTGAGTGTATATCGGCGTGTGTGAGTGTATATCGGCGTGTGTGAGCGCAGTATCGGCGTGTGTGAGCGCGTATCGGCGTGTGAGCTATATCGGCGTGTGTGAGCGATATCGGCGTGTGTGAGCGATATCGGCGTGTGTGAGCGATATCGGCGTGTGTGAGCGATATCGGCGTGTGTGTGTGTATATCGGCGTGTGTGAGTGTATATCGGCGTGTGTGTGTGTATATCGGCGTGTGTGTGTGTATATCGGCGTGTGTGTGTGTGTATATCGGCGTGTGTGAGCGATATCGGCGTGTGTGAGTGTATTTCGGCGTGTGTGAGTGTATATCGGCGTGTGTGTGTGTATATCGGCGTGTGTGTGTGTATATCGGCGTGTGTGTGTGTATATCGGCGTGTGTGAGCGATATCGGCGTGTGTGAGTGTATATCGGCGTGTGTGAGTGTATATCGGCGTGTGAGCGCAGTATCGGCGTGTGAGCGCAGTATCGGCGTGTGTGAGCGCGTATCGGCGTGTGTGTGTGTATATCGGCGTGTGTGAGTGTATATCGGCGTGTGTGAGTGTATATCGGCGTGTGAGCGCAGTATCGGCGTGTGAACGCAGTATCGGCGTGTGTGAGCGCGTATCGGCGTGTGTGAGTGTATATCGGCGTGTGTGAGCGTATATCGGCGTGTGAGCGCAGTATCGGCGTGTGAGCGCAGTATCGGCGTGTGAGCGCAGTATCGGCGTGTGAGCGCAGTATCGGGGTGTGTGAGCGCGTATCGGCATGTGTGAGTGTATATCGGCGTGTGTGAGTGTATATCGGCGTGTGAGCGCAGTATCGGCGTGTGTGAGCGTATATCGGCATGTGAGCGCAGTATCGGCGTGTGTGAGTGCGTATCGGCGTGTGTGAGTGTATATCGGCGTGTGTGAGCGTATATCGGCGTGTGAGCGCAGTATCGGCGTGTGTGTGTATATCAGAGTGTGAGCGCAGTATCGGCGTGTGTGAGCGCGTATCGGCGTGTGTGAGCGCGTATCGGCGTGTGAGCGCAGTATCGGCGTGTGTGAGCGCGTATCGGCGTGTGTGAGCGCGTATCGGCGTGTGTGAGCGCGTATCGGCGTGTGTGAGCGCGTATCGGCGTGTGTGAGCGCGTATCGGCGTGTGTGAGCGATATCGGCGTGTGTGAGCGATATCGGCGTGTGTGAGCGATATCGGCGTGTGTGAGTGTATATCGGCGTGTGTGTGTATATCGGCGTGTGTGAGCGTATATCGGCGTGTGTGAGCGTATATCGGCGTGTGTGAGCGTATATCGGCGTGTGTGAGCGTATATCGGCGTGTGTGAGCGTATATCGGCGTGTGTGAGCGTATATCGGCGTGTGTGAGTGTATATCGGCGTGTGTGAGCGTATATCGGCGTGTGTGAGTGTATATCGGCGTGTGAGCGCAGTATCGGCGTGTGAGCGCAGTATCGGCGTGTGTGAGCGCGTATCGGCGTGTGTGTATATCGGCGTGTGTGAGTGTATATCGGCGTGTGTGAGCGTATATCGGCGTGTGAGCGTATATCGGCGTGTGAGCGCAGTATCGGCGTGTGAGCGCAGTATCGGCGTGTGTGAGTGTATATCGGCGTGTGAGCGCAGTATCGGCGTGTGAGCGCAGTATCGGGGTGTGTGAGCGCGTATCGGCATGTGTGAGTGTGTATCGGCGTGTGTGAGCGATATCGGTGTGTGTGAGCGTATATCGGCGTGTGTGAGCGATATCGGCGTGTGTGAGCGATATCGGCGTGTGTGAGCGATATCGGCGTGTGTGAGCGATATCGGCGTGTGTGAGTGTATATCGGCGTGTGTGAGTGTATATCGGCGTGTGTGAGCGATATCGGCGTGTGTGTGTGTATATCGGCGTGTGTGAGTGTATATCGGCGTGTGTGAGTGTATATCGGCGTGTGTGAGTGTATATCGGCGTGTGAGCGCAGTATCGGCGTGTGAGCGCAGTATCGGCGTGTGTGAGCGCGTATCGGCGTGTGTGTGTGTATATCGGCGTGTGTGAGCGCGTATCGGCGTGTGTGAGCGCGTATCGGCGTGTGTGAGCGATATCGGCGTGTGTGAGCGCGTATCGGCGTGTGTGAGTGTATATCGGCGTGTGTGAGCGCGTATCGGCGTGTGTGAGCGCGTATCGGCGTGTGTGAGCGCGTATCGGCGTGTGTGAGCGATATCGGCGTGTGTGAGCGATATCGGCGTGTGTGAGTGTATATCGGCGTGTGTGAGTGTATATCGGCGTGTGTGAGCGTATATCGGCGTGTGTGAGCGATATCGGCGTGTGTGAGTGTATATCGGCGTGTGTGAGTGTATATCGGCGTGTGTGTGTGTATATCGGCGCGTGTGAGCGATATCGGCATGTGTGAGCGACATCGGCGTGTGTGAGCGATATCGGCATGTGTGAGTGTATATCGGCGTGTGTGAGCGATATCGGCGTATGTGAGCGATATCGGCGTGTGTGAGCGTATATCGGCGTGTGTGAGCGATATCGGCGTGTGTGAGCATATATCGGCGTGTGTGAGCGATATCGGCGTGTGTGAGCGATATCGGCGTGTGTGAGCGATATCGGCGTGTGTGTGTGTATATCGGCGTGTGTGAGCGATATCGGCGTGTGTGTGTGTATATCGGCGTGTGTGAGCGATATCGGCGTGTGTGAGTGTATATCGGCGTGTGTGTATATCGGCGTGTGTGAGCGTATATCGGCGTGTGTGAGCGTATATCGGCGTGTGTGAGCGTATATCGGCGTGTGTGAGCGTATATCGGCGTGTGTGAGTGTATATCGGCGTGTGTGAGCGTATATCGGCGTGTGTGTGTATATCGGCGTGTGAGCGCAGTATCGGCGTGTGAGCGCAGTATCGGCGTGTGTGAGCGCGTATCGGCGTGTGAGCGCAGTATCGGCGTGTGAGCGCAGTATCGGCGTGTGTGAGCGCGTATCGGCGTGTGTGAGCGCGTATCGGCGTGTGAGCGCAGTATCGGCGTGTGTGAGCGCGTATCGGTGTGTGTGAGCGCGTATCGGCGTGTGTGAGCGCGTATCGGCGTGTGTGAGCGATATCGGCGTGTGTGAGCGATATCGGCGTGTGTGAGCGATATCGGCGTGTGTGAGTGTATATCGGCGTGTGTGAGTGTATATCGGCGTGTGTGAGCGTATATCGGCGTGTGTGAGCGATATCGGCGTGTGTGAGCGATATCGGCGTGTGTGAGTGTATATCGGCGTGTGTGAGTGTATATCGGCGTGTGTGTGTGTATATCGGCGTGTGTGAGCGATATCGGCATGTGTGAGCGATATCGGCGTGTGTGAGCGATATCGGCATGTGTGAGTGTATATCGGCATGTGTGAGCGATATCGGCGTGTGTGAGCGATATCGGCGTGTGTGAGCGTATATTGGCGTGTGTGAGCGTATATCGGCGTGTGTGAGCGATATCGGCGTGTGTGAGCGATATCGGCGTGTGTGAGCGATATCGGCGTGTGTGTGTGTATATCGGCGTGTGTGAACGATATCGGCGTGTGTGTGTGTATATCGGCGTGTGTGAGCGATATCGGCGTGTGTGAGTGTATATCGGCGTGTGTGTGAAAATCGGCGTGTGTGAGCGTATATCGGCGTGTGTGAGCGTATATCGGCGTGTGTGAGCGTATATCGGCGTGTGTGAGTGTATATCGGCGTGTGTGAGCGTATATCGGCGTGTGTGAGTGTATATCGGCGTGTGAGCGCAGTATCGGCGTGTGAGCGCAGTATCGGCGTGTGTGAGCGCGTATCGGCGTGTGTGTGTGTATATCGGCGTGTGTGAGTGTATATCGGCGTGTGTGAGCGTATATCGGCGTGTGAGCGTATATCGGCGTGTGAGCGCAGTATCGGCGTGTGAGCGCAGTATCGGCGTGTGTGAGTGTATATCGGCGTGTGAGCGCAGTATCGGCGTGTGAGCGCAGTATCGGGGTGTGTGAGCGCGTATCGGCGTGTGTGAGCGATATCGGCGTGTGTGAGCGATATCGGCGTGTGTGAGCGATATCGGCGTGTGTGAGCGATATCGGCGTGTGTGAGTGTATATCGGCGTGTGTGAGTGTATATCGGCGTGTGTGAGCGATATCGGCGTGTGTGTGTGTATATCGGCGTGTGTGAGTGTATATCGGCGTGTGTGAGTGTATATCGGCGTGTGTGAGTGTATATCGGCGTGTGAGCGCAGTATCGGCGTGTGAGCGCAGTATCGGCGTGTGTGAGCGCGTATCGGCGTGTGTGTGTGTATATCGGCGTGTGTGTGTGTATATCGGCGTGTGTGAGCGATATCGGCGTGTGTGAGCGATATCGGCGTGTGTGAGTGTATATCGGCGTGTGTGTGTGTATATCGGCGTGTGTGAGTGTATATCGGCGTGTGTGAGTGTATATCGGCGTGTGTGAGTGTATATCGGCGTGTGTGTGTGTATATCGGCGTGTGTGAGCGATATCGGCGTGTGTGAGCGATATCGGCGTGTGTGAGTGTATATCGGCGTGTGTGAGTGATATCGGCGTGTGTGAGCGATATCGGCGTGTGTGAGTGTATATCGGCGTGTGTGTGTGTATATCGGCGTGTGTGAGCGATATCGGCGTGTGTGAGTGTATATCGGCGTGTGTGAGTGTATATCGGCGTGTGTGAGTGTATATCGGCGTGTGTCAGCGATATCGGCGTGTGTGAGTGTATATCGGCGTGTGTGAGTGTATATCGGCGTGTGTGAGCGATATCGGCGTGTGTGAATGTATATCGGCGTGTGTGTGTGTATATCGGCGTGTGTGAGCGATATCGGCGTGTGTGTGTGTATATCGGCGTGTGTGAGCGATATCGGCGTGTGTGAGCGTATATCGGCGTGTGTGAGCGTATATCGGCGTGTGTGAGTGTATATCGGCGTGTGTGAGTGTATATCGGCGTGTGTGAGTGTATATCGGCGTGTGTGAGTGTATATCGGCGTGTGTGAGTGTATATCGGCGTGTGTGAGTGTATATCGGCGTGTGTGAGTGTATATCGGCGTGTGAGTGCAGTATCGGCGTGTGAGCGCAGTATCGGCGTGTGTGAGCGCGTATCGGCGTGTGTGTGTGTATATCGGCGTGTGTGAGTGTATATCGGCGTGTGTGAGCGTATATCGGCGTGTGAGCGCAGTATCGGCGTGTGAGCGGAGTATCGGCGTGTGTGAGTGTATATCGGCGTGTGAGCGCAGTATCGGCGTGTGAGCGCAGTATCGGGGTGTGTGAGCGCGTATCGGCGTGTGTGAGCGCGTATCGGCATGTGTGAGTGTATATCGGCGTGTGTGAGCGTATATCGGCGTGTGTGAGCGCAGTATCGGCGTGTGTGCGTGTATATCGGCGTGTGAGCGCAGTATCGGCGTGTGTGAGTGCGTATCGGCGTGTGTGAGTGCGTATCGGCGTGTGTGAGTGCATATCGGCGTGTGTGAGCGTATATCGGCGTGTGAGCGCAGTATCGGCGTGTGAGCGCAGTATCGGCGTGTGTGTGTATATCAGAGTGTGAGCGCGGTATCGGCGTGTGTGAGCGATATCGGCGTGTGTGAGCGATATCGGCGTGTGTGAGCGATATCGGCGTGTGTGAGCGATATCGGCGTGTGTGAGTGTATATCGGCGTGTGTGAGTGTATATCGGCGTGTGTGAGTGTATATCGGCGTGTGTGTGTGTATATCGGCGTGTGTGAGTGTATATCGGCGTGTGTGTGTGTATATCGGCGTGTGTGAGTGTATATCGGCGTGTGTGAGCGATATCGGCGTGTGTGAGTGTATATCGGCGTGTGTGAGTGTATATCGGCGTCTGTGAGTGTATATCGGCGTGTGTGAGCGATATCGGCGTGTGTGAGTGTATATCGGCGTGTGTGAGCGATATCGGCGTGTGTGAGTGTATATCGGCGTGTGTGTGTGTATATCGGCGTGTGTGTGTGTATATCGGCGTGTGTGAGTGTATATCGGCGTGTGTGAGTGTATATCGGCGTGTGTGAGTGTATATCGGCGTGTGTGAGCGATATCGGCGTGTGTGAGTGTATATCGGCGTGTGTGAGTGTATATCGGCGTGTGTGAGCGATATCGGCGTGTGTGAGTGTATATCGGCGTGTGTGAGTGTATATCGGCGTGTGTGAGCGTATATCGGCGTGTGTGAGCGATATCGGCGTGTGTGAGTGTATATCGGCGTGTGTGAGTGTATATCGGCGTGTGTGAGCGATATCGGCGTGTGTGAGTGTATATCGGCGTGTGTGTGTGTATATCGGCGTGTGTGAGTGTATATCGGCGTGTGTGTGTGTATATCGGCGTGTGTGAGTGTATATCGGCGTGTGTGAGCGATATCGGCGTGTGTGAGTGTATATCGGCGTGTGTGAGTGTATATCGGCGTGTGTGAGTGTATATCGGCGTGTGTGAGTGTATATCGGCGTGTGTGTGTATATCGGCGTGTGTGAGTGTATATCGGCGTGTGTGTGTGTATATCGGCGTGTGTGAGCGATATCGGCGTGTGTGAGTGTATATCGGCGTGTGTGTGTGTATATCGGCGTGTGTGAGCGATATTGGCGTGTGTGAGCGATATCGGCGTGTGTGAGCGCGTATCGGCGTGTGTGAGCGCGTATCGGCGTGTGTGAGCACGTATCGGCGTGTGTGAGATATATCGGCGTGTGTGAGTGTATATCGGCGTGTGTGAGCGACATCGGCGTGTGTGAGCGATATCGGCGTGTGTGAGCGCGTATCGGCGTGTGTGAGCGATATCGGCGTGTGTGAGCGATATCGGCGTGTGTGAGCGATATCGGCGTGTGTGAGCGATATCGGCGTGTGTGAGCGATATCGGCGTGTGTGAGCGATATCGGCGTGTGTGAGTGTATATCGGCGTGTGAGCGCAGTATCGGCGTGTGAGCGCAGTATCGGCGTGTGTGTGGAAATCAGAGTGTGAGCGCAGTATCGGCGTGTGTGAGCGTATATCGGCGTGTGTGAGCGATATCGGCGTGTGTGAGCGATATCGGCGTGTGTGAGCGATATCGGCGTGTGTGAGTGTATATCGGCGTGTGTGAGCGATATCGGCGTGTGTGAGCGATATCGGCGTGTGTGAGCGATATCGGCGTGTGTGAGTGTATATCGGCGTGTGTGAGTGTATATCGGCGTGTGTGAGTGTATATCGGCGTGTGTGAGTGTATATCGGCGTGTGTGTGTATATCGGCGTGTGTGAGTGTATATCGGCGTGTGTGAGCGCAGTATCGGCGTGTGTGTGTGTATATCGGCGTGTGTGTGTGTATATCGGCGTGTGTGAGTGTATATCGGCGTGTGTGAGTGTATATCGGCGTGTGTGAGCTATATCGGCGTGTGTGAGTGTATATCGGCGTGTGTGAGTGTATATCGGCGTGTGTGAGCGTATATCGGCGTGTGTGAGTGTATATCGGCGTGTGTGAGTGTATATCGGCGTGTGTGAGTGTATATCGGCGTGTGTGAGTGTATATCGGCGTGTGTGAGCTATATCGGCGTGTGTGAGCGCAGTATCGGCGTGTGTGAGCGCGTATCGGCGTGTGTGAGCGCGTATCGGCGTGTGTGAGCGCGTATCGGCGTGTGTGAGCGCGTATCGGCGTGTGTGAGCGCGTATCGGCGTGTGTGAGCGCGTATCGGCGTGTGTGAGCTATATCGGCGTGTGTGAGCGCGTATCGGCGTGTGTGAGTGTATATCGGCGTGTGTGAGCGCGTATCGGCGTGTGTGAGCGCGTATCGGCGTGTGTGAGCGCGTATCGGCGTGTGTGAGCGCGTATCGGCGTGTGTGAGCGATATCGGCGTGTGTGAGCGATATCGGCGTGTGTGAGCGATATCGGCGTGTGTGGGTGTATATCGGCGTGTGTGAGCGATATCGGCGTGTGTGAGCGTATATCGGCGTGTGTGAGCGATATCGGCGTGTGTGAGTGTATATCGGCGTGTGTGAGCGATATCGGCGTGTGTGAGCGTATATCGGCGTGTGTGAGCGTATATCGGCGTGTGTGTGTGTATATCGGCGTGTGTGAGTGTATATCGGCGTGTGTGAGTGTATATCGGCGTGTGTGAGCGATATCGGCGTGTGTGAGTGTATATCGGCGTGTGTGAGTGTATATCGGCGTGTGTGAGCGTATATCGGCGTGTGTGAGCGTATATCGGCGTGTGAGCGATATCGGCGTGTGTGAGTGTATATCGGCGTGTGTGAGCGATATCGGCGTGTGTGAGTGTATATCGGCGTGTGTGAGTGTATATCGGCGTGTGTGAGTGTATATCGGCGTGTGTGAGTGTATATCGGCGTGTGTGAGTGTATATCGGCGTGTGTGAGTGTATATCGGCGTGTGTGTGTATATCGGCGTGTGTGAGTGTATATCGGCGTGCGTGAGCGCAGTATCGGCGTGTGTGTGTGTATATCGGCGTGTGTGAGTGTATATCGGCGTGTGTGAGTGTATATCGGCGTGTGTGAGTGTATATCGGCGTGTGTGAGCTATATCGGCGTGTGTGAGTGTATATCGGCGTGTGTGAGTGTATATCGGCGTGTGTGAGCGTATATCGGCGTGTGTGAGTGTATATCGGCGTGTGTGAGTGTATATCGGCGTGTGTGAGTGTATATCGGCGTGTGTGAGTGTATATCGGCGTGTGTGAGTGTATATCGGCGTGTGTGAGCTATATCGGCGTGTGTGAGCGCAGTATCGGCGTGTGTGAGCGCGTATCGGCGTGTGTGAGCGCGTATCGGCGTGTGTGAGCGCGTATCGGCGTGTGTGAGCGCGTATCGGCGTGTGTGAGCGCGTATCGGCGTGTGTGAGCGCGTATCGGCGTGTGTGAGCTATATCGGCGTGTGTGAGCGCGTATCGGCGTGTGTGAGCGCATATCGGCGTGTGTGAGCGCGTATCGGCGTGTGTGAGCGCATATCGGCGTGTGTGAGCGCGTATCGGCGTGTGTGAGCGCGTATCGGCGTGTGTGAGCGATATCGGCGTGTGTGAGCGATATCGGCGTGTGTGAGCGATATCGGCGTGTGTGAGTGTATATCGGCGTGTGTGAGCGATATCGGCGTGTGTGAGCGTATATCGGCGTGTGTGAGCGATATCGGCGTGTGTGTGTATATTGGCGTGTGTGAGCGATATTGGCGTGTGTGAGCGTATATCGGCGTGTGTGAGTGTATATCGGCGTGTGTGTGTGTATATCGGCGTGTGTGAGTGTATATTGGCGTGTGTGAGTGTATATCGGCGTGTGTGAGCGATATCGGCGTGTGTGAGTGTATATCGGCGTGTGTGAGCTATATCGGCGTGTGTGAGCGCGTATCGGCGTGTGTGAGCGATATCGGCGTGTGTGAGCGATATCGGCGTGTGTGAGTGTATATCGGCGTGTGTGAGTGTATATCGGCGTGTGTGAGTGTATATCGGCGTGTGTGTGTGTATATCGGCGTGTGTGAGTGTATATCGGCGTGTGTGTGTGTATATCGGCGTGTGTGAGTGTATATCGGCGTGTGTGAGCGATATCGGCGTGTGTGAGTGTATATCGGCGTGTGTGAGTGTATATCGGCGTCTGTGAGTGTATATCGGCGTGTGTGAGCGATATCGGCGTGTGTGAGTGTATATCGGCGTGTGTGAGCGATATCGGCGTGTGTGAGTGTATATCGGCGTGTGTGTGTGTATATCGGCGTGTGTGTGTGTATATCGGCGTGTGTGAGTGTATATCGGCGTGTGTGAGTGTATATCGGCGTGTGTGAGTGTATATCGGCGTGTGTGAGCGATATCGGCGTGTGTGAGTGTATATCGGCGTGTGTGAGTGTATATCGGCGTGTGTGAGCGATATCGGCGTGTGTGAGTGTATATCGGCGTGTGTGAGTGTATATCGGCGTGTGTGAGCGTATATCGGCGTGTGTGAGCGATATCGGCGTGTGTGAGTGTATATCGGCGTGTGTGAGTGTATATCGGCGTGTGTGAGCGATATCGGCGTGTGTGAGTGTATATCGGCGTGTGTGTGTGTATATCGGCGTGTGTGAGTGTATATCGGCGTGTGTGTGTGTATATCGGCGTGTGTGAGTGTATATCGGCGTGTGTGAGCGATATCGGCGTGTGTGAGTGTATATCGGCGTGTGTGAGTGTATATCGGCGTGTGTGAGTGTATATCGGCGTGTGTGAGTGTATATCGGCGTGTGTGTGTATATCGGCGTGTGTGAGTGTATATCGGCGTGTGTGTGTGTATATCGGCGTGTGTGAGCGATATCGGCGTGTGTGAGTGTATATCGGCGTGTGTGTGTGTATATCGGCGTGTGTGAGCGATATTGGCGTGTGTGAGCGATATCGGCGTGTGTGAGCGCGTATCGGCGTGTGTGAGCGCGTATCGGCGTGTGTGAGCACGTATCGGCGTGTGTGAGATATATCGGCGTGTGTGAGTGTATATCGGCGTGTGTGAGCGACATCGGCGTGTGTGAGCGATATCGGCGTGTGTGAGCGCGTATCGGCGTGTGTGAGCGATATCGGCGTGTGTGAGCGATATCGGCGTGTGTGAGCGATATCGGCGTGTGTGAGCGATATCGGCGTGTGTGAGCGATATCGGCGTGTGTGAGCGATATCGGCGTGTGTGAGTGTATATCGGCGTGTGAGCGCAGTATCGGCGTGTGAGCGCAGTATCGGCGTGTGTGTGGAAATCAGAGTGTGAGCGCAGTATCGGCGTGTGTGAGCGTATATCGGCGTGTGTGAGCGATATCGGCGTGTGTGAGCGATATCGGCGTGTGTGAGCGATATCGGCGTGTGTGAGTGTATATCGGCGTGTGTGAGCGATATCGGCGTGTGTGAGCGATATCGGCGTGTGTGAGCGATATCGGCGTGTGTGAGTGTATATCGGCGTGTGTGAGTGTATATCGGCGTGTGTGAGTGTATATCGGCGTGTGTGAGTGTATATCGGCGTGTGTGTGTATATCGGCGTGTGTGAGTGTATATCGGCGTGTGTGAGCGCAGTATCGGCGTGTGTGTGTGTATATCGGCGTGTGTGTGTGTATATCGGCGTGTGTGAGTGTATATCGGCGTGTGTGAGTGTATATCGGCGTGTGTGAGCTATATCGGCGTGTGTGAGTGTATATCGGCGTGTGTGAGTGTATATCGGCGTGTGTGAGCGTATATCGGCGTGTGTGAGTGTATATCGGCGTGTGTGAGTGTATATCGGCGTGTGTGAGTGTATATCGGCGTGTGTGAGTGTATATCGGCGTGTGTGAGCTATATCGGCGTGTGTGAGCGCAGTATCGGCGTGTGTGAGCGCGTATCGGCGTGTGTGAGCGCGTATCGGCGTGTGTGAGCGCGTATCGGCGTGTGTGAGCGCGTATCGGCGTGTGTGAGCGCGTATCGGCGTGTGTGAGCGCGTATCGGCGTGTGTGAGCTATATCGGCGTGTGTGAGCGCGTATCGGCGTGTGTGAGTGTATATCGGCGTGTGTGAGCGCGTATCGGCGTGTGTGAGCGCGTATCGGCGTGTGTGAGCGCGTATCGGCGTGTGTGAGCGCGTATCGGCGTGTGTGAGCGATATCGGCGTGTGTGAGCGATATCGGCGTGTGTGAGCGATATCGGCGTGTGTGGGTGTATATCGGCGTGTGTGAGCGATATCGGCGTGTGTGAGCGTATATCGGCGTGTGTGAGCGATATCGGCGTGTGTGAGTGTATATCGGCGTGTGTGAGCGATATCGGCGTGTGTGAGCGTATATCGGCGTGTGTGAGCGTATATCGGCGTGTGTGTGTGTATATCGGCGTGTGTGAGTGTATATCGGCGTGTGTGAGTGTATATCGGCGTGTGTGAGCGATATCGGCGTGTGTGAGTGTATATCGGCGTGTGTGAGTGTATATCGGCGTGTGTGAGCGTATATCGGCGTGTGTGAGCGTATATCGGCGTGTGAGCGATATCGGCGTGTGTGAGTGTATATCGGCGTGTGTGAGCGATATCGGCGTGTGTGAGTGTATATCGGCGTGTGTGAGTGTATATCGGCGTGTGTGAGTGTATATCGGCGTGTGTGAGTGTATATCGGCGTGTGTGAGTGTATATCGGCGTGTGTGAGTGTATATCGGCGTGTGTGTGTATATCGGCGTGTGTGAGTGTATATCGGCGTGCGTGAGCGCAGTATCGGCGTGTGTGTGTGTATATCGGCGTGTGTGAGTGTATATCGGCGTGTGTGAGTGTATATCGGCGTGTGTGAGTGTATATCGGCGTGTGTGAGCTATATCGGCGTGTGTGAGTGTATATCGGCGTGTGTGAGTGTATATCGGCGTGTGTGAGCGTATATCGGCGTGTGTGAGTGTATATCGGCGTGTGTGAGTGTATATCGGCGTGTGTGAGTGTATATCGGCGTGTGTGAGTGTATATCGGCGTGTGTGAGTGTATATCGGCGTGTGTGAGCTATATCGGCGTGTGTGAGCGCAGTATCGGCGTGTGTGAGCGCGTATCGGCGTGTGTGAGCGCGTATCGGCGTGTGTGAGCGCGTATCGGCGTGTGTGAGCGCGTATCGGCGTGTGTGAGCGCGTATCGGCGTGTGTGAGCGCGTATCGGCGTGTGTGAGCTATATCGGCGTGTGTGAGCGCGTATCGGCGTGTGTGAGCGCATATCGGCGTGTGTGAGCGCGTATCGGCGTGTGTGAGCGCATATCGGCGTGTGTGAGCGCGTATCGGCGTGTGTGAGCGCGTATCGGCGTGTGTGAGCGATATCGGCGTGTGTGAGCGATATCGGCGTGTGTGAGCGATATCGGCGTGTGTGAGTGTATATCGGCGTGTGTGAGCGATATCGGCGTGTGTGAGCGTATATCGGCGTGTGTGAGCGATATCGGCGTGTGTGTGTATATCGGCGTGTGTGAGCGATATTGGCGTGTGTGAGCGTATATCGGCGTGTGTGAGTGTATATCGGCGTGTGTGTGTGTATATCGGCGTGTGTGAGTGTATATTGGCGTGTGTGAGTGTATATCGGCGTGTGTGAGCGATATCGGCGTGTGTGAGTGTATATCGGCGTGTGTGAGTGTATATCGGCGTGTGTGAGTGTATATCGGCGTGTGTGAGCGTATATCGGCGTGTGTGAGCGATATCGGCGTGTGTGAGTGTATATCGGCGTGTGTGAGCGATATCAGCGTGTGTGAGTGTATATCGGCGTGTGTGAGTGTATATCGGCGTGTGTGAGTGTATATCGGCGTGTGTGAGTGTATATCGGCATGTGTGAGTGTATATCGGCGTGTGTGAGCGATATCGGCGTGTGTGAGTGTATATCGGCGTGTGTGAGCGATATCGGCGTGTGAGCGCAGTATCGGCGTGTGTGTGTGTATATCGGCGTGTGTGTGTGTATATCGGCGTGTGTGAGTGTATATCGGCGTGTGTGTGTGTATATCGGCGTGTGTGAGTGTCTATCGGCGTGTGTGAGTGTATATCGGCGTGTGTGTGTGTATATCGGCGTGTGTGAGTGTATATCGGCGTGTGTGAGTGTATATCGGCGTGTGTGAGTGTATATCGGCGTGTGTGAGTGTATATCGGCGTGTGTGTGTGTATATCGGCGTGTGTGAGTGTATATCGGCGTGTGTGTGTGTATATCGGCGTGTGTGAGTGTATATCGGCGTGTGTGAGTGTATATCGGCGTGTGTGTGTGTATATCGGTGTGTGTGAGTGTATATCGGCGTGTGTGAGTGTATATCGGCGTGTGTGAGTGATATCGGCGTGTGTGAGTGTATATCGGCGTGTGTGAGTGTATATCGGCGTGTGTGAGTGTATATCGGCGTGTGTGAGCGATATCGGCGTGTGTGAGTGTATATCGGCGTGTGTGAGCGATATCGGCGTGTGTGAGTGTATATCGGCGTGTGTGAGTGTATATCGGCGTGTGTGTGTGTATATCGGCGTGTGTGAGTGTATATCGGCGTGTGTGAGTGTATATCGGCGTGTGTGAGCGTATATCGGCGTGTGTGAGCGATATCGGCGTGTGTGAGTGTATATCGGCGTGTGTGAGTGTATATCGGCGTGTGTGAGTGTATATCGGCGTGTGTGTGTGTATATCGGCGTGTGTGTGTGTATATCGGCGTGTGTGAGTGTATATCGGCGTGTGTGAGTGTATATCGGCGTGTGTGAGTGTATATCGGCGTGTGTGAGTGTATATCGGCGTGTGTGAGCGATATCGGCGTGTGTGAGTGTATATCGGCGTGTGTGAGTGTCTATCGGCGTGTGTGAGCGTATATCGGCGTGTGTGAGCGATATCGGCGTGTGTGAGTGTATATCGGCGTGTGTGAGTGTATATCGGCGTGTGTGAGTGTATATCGGCGTGTGTGAGCGATATCGGCGTGTGTGAGTGTATATCGGCGTGTGTGAGTGTATATCGGCGTGTGTGAGCGTATATCGGCGTGTGTGAGCGATATCGGCGTGGGTGTGTGTATATCGGCGTGTGTGAGTGTATATCGGCGTGTGTGAGTGTATATCGGCGTGTGTGAGCGATATCGGCGTGTGAGCGCAGTATCGGCGTGTGTGTGTGTATATCGGCGTGTGTGTGTGTATATCGGCGTGTGTGAGTGTATATCGGCGTGTGTGTGTGTATATCGGCGTGTGTGAGTGTCTATCGGCGTGTGTGAGTGTATATCGGCGTGTGTGTGTGTATATCGGCGTGTGTGAGTGTATATCGGCGTGTGTGAGTGTATATCGGCGTGTGTGTGTGTATATCGGCGTGTGTGAGTGTATATCGGCGTGTGTGAGTGTATATCGGCGTGTGTGAGTGTATATCGGCGTGTGTGAGTGTATATCGGCGTGTGTGTGTGTATATCGGCGCGTGTGAGCGATATCGGCATGTGTGAGCGACATCGGCGTGTGTGAGCGATATCGGCATGTGTGAGTGTATATCGGCGTGTGTGAGCGATATCGGCGTATGTGAGCGATATCGGCGTGTGTGAGCGTATATCGGCGTGTGTGAGCGATATCGGCGTGTGTGAGCATATATCGGCGTGTGTGAGCGATATCGGCGTGTGTGAGCGATATCGGCGTGTGTGAGCGATATCGGCGTGTGTGTGTGTATATCGGCGTGTGTGAGCGATATCGGCGTGTGTGTGTGTATATCGGCGTGTGTGAGCGATATCGGCGTGTGTGAGTGTATATCGGCGTGTGTGTATATCGGCGTGTGTGAGCGTATATCGGCGTGTGTGAGCGTATATCGGCGTGTGTGAGCGTATATCGGCGTGTGTGAGCGTATATCGGCGTGTGTGAGTGTATATCGGCGTGTGTGAGCGTATATCGGCGTGTGTGTGTATATCGGCGTGTGAGCGCAGTATCGGCGTGTGAGCGCAGTATCGGCGTGTGTGAGCGCGTATCGGCGTGTGAGCGCAGTATCGGCGTGTGAGCGCAGTATCGGCGTGTGTGAGCGCGTATCGGCGTGTGTGAGCGCGTATCGGCGTGTGAGCGCAGTATCGGCGTGTGTGAGCGCGTATCGGTGTGTGTGAGCGCGTATCGGCGTGTGTGAGCGCGTATCGGCGTGTGTGAGCGATATCGGCGTGTGTGAGCGATATCGGCGTGTGTGAGCGATATCGGCGTGTGTGAGTGTATATCGGCGTGTGTGAGTGTATATCGGCGTGTGTGAGCGTATATCGGCGTGTGTGAGCGATATCGGCGTGTGTGAGCGATATCGGCGTGTGTGAGTGTATATCGGCGTGTGTGAGTGTATATCGGCGTGTGTGTGTGTATATCGGCGTGTGTGAGCGATATCGGCATGTGTGAGCGATATCGGCGTGTGTGAGCGATATCGGCATGTGTGAGTGTATATCGGCATGTGTGAGCGATATCGGCGTGTGTGAGCGATATCGGCGTGTGTGAGCGTATATTGGCGTGTGTGAGCGTATATCGGCGTGTGTGAGCGATATCGGCGTGTGTGAGCGATATCGGCGTGTGTGAGCGATATCGGCGTGTGTGTGTATATCGGCGTGTGTGAACGATATCGGCGTGTGTGTGTGTATATCGGCGTGTGTGAGCGATATCGGCGTGTGTGAGTGTATATCGGCGTGTGTGTGAAAATCGGCGTGTGTGAGCGTATATCGGCGTGTGTGAGCGTATATCGGCGTGTGTGAGCGTATATCGGCGTGTGTGAGTGTATATCGGCGTGTGTGAGCGTATATCGGCGTGTGTGAGTGTATATCGGCGTGTGAGCGCAGTATCGGCGTGTGAGCGCAGTATCGGCGTGTGTGAGCGCGTATCGGCGTGTGTGTGTGTATATCGGCGTGTGTGAGTGTATATCGGCGTGTGTGAGCGTATATCGGCGTGTGAGCGTATATCGGCGTGTGAGCGCAGTATCGGCGTGTGAGCGCAGTATCGGCGTGTGTGAGTGTATATCGGCGTGTGAGCGCAGTATCGGCGTGTGAGCGCAGTATCGGGGTGTGTGAGCGCGTATCGGCATGTGTGAGTGTATATCGGCGTGTGTGAGCGATATCGGTGTGTGTGAGCGTATATCGGCGTGTGTGAGCGATATCGGCGTGTGTGAGCGATATCGGCGTGTGTGAGCGATATCGGCGTGTGTGAGCGATATCGGCGTGTGTGAGTGTATATCGGCGTGTGTGAGTGTATATCGGCGTGTGTGAGCGATATCGGCGTGTGTGTGTGTATATCGGCGTGTGTGAGTGTATATCGGCGTGTGTGAGTGTATATCGGCGTGTGTGAGTGTATATCGGCGTGTGAGCGCAGTATCGGCGTGTGAGCGCAGTATCGGCGTGTGTGAGCGCGTATCGGCGTGTGTGTGTGTATATCGGCGTGTGTGTGTGTATATCGGCGTGTGTGAGCGATATCGGCGTGTGTGAGCGATATCGGCGTGTGTGAGTGTATATCGGCGTGTGTGTGTGTATATCGGCGTGTGTGAGTGTATATCGGCGTGTGTGAGTGTATATCGGCGTGTGTGAGTGTATATCGGCGTGTGTGTGTGTATATCGGCGTGTGTGAGCGATATCGGCGTGTGTGAGCGATATCGGCGTGTGTGAGTGTATATCGGCGTGTGTGAGTGATATCGGCGTGTGTGAGCGATATCGGCGTGTGTGAGTGTATATCGGCGTGTGTGTGTGTATATCGGCGTGTGTGAGCGATATCGGCGTGTGTGAGTGTATATCGGCGTGTGTGAGTGTATATCGGCGTGTGTGAGTGTATATCGGCGTGTGTCAGCGATATCGGCGTGTGTGAGTGTATATCGGCGTGTGTGAGTGTATATCGGCGTGTGTGAGCGATATCGGCGTGTGTGAATGTATATCGGCGTGTGTGTGTGTATATCGGCGTGTGTGAGCGATATCGGCGTGTGTGTGTGTATATCGGCGTGTGTGAGCGATATCGGCGTGTGTGAGCGTATATCGGCGTGTGTGAGCGTATATCGGCGTGTGTGAGTGTATATCGGCGTGTGTGAGTGTATATCGGCGTGTGTGAGTGTATATCGGCGTGTGTGAGTGTATATCGGCGTGTGTGAGTGTATATCGGCGTGTGTGAGTGTATATCGGCGTGTGAGTGCAGTATCGGCGTGTGAGCGCAGTATCGGCGTGTGTGAGCGCGTATCGGCGTGTGTGTGTGTATATCGGCGTGTGTGAGTGTATATCGGCGTGTGTGAGCGTATATCGGCGTGTGAGCGCAGTATCGGCGTGTGAGCGGAGTATCGGCGTGTGTGAGTGTATATCGGCGTGTGAGCGCAGTATCGGCGTGTGAGCGCAGTATCGGGGTGTGTGAGCGCGTATCGGCGTGTGTGAGCGCGTATCGGCATGTGTGAGTGTATATCGGCGTGTGTGAGCGTATATCGGCGTGTGTGAGCGCAGTATCGGCGTGTGTGCGTGTATATCGGCGTGTGAGCGCAGTATCGGCGTGTGTGAGTGCGTATCGGCGTGTGTGAGTGCGTATCGGCGTGTGTGAGTGCATATCGGCGTGTGTGAGCGTATATCGGCGTGTGAGCGCAGTATCGGCGTGTGAGCGCAGTATCGGCGTGTGTGTGTATATCAGAGTGTGAGCGCGGTATCGGCGTGTGTGAGCGATATCGGCGTGTGTGAGCGATATCGGCGTGTGTGAGCGATATCGGCGTGTGTGAGCGATATCGGCGTGTGTGAGTGTATATCGGCGTGTGTGAGTGTATATCGGCGTGTGTGAGTGTATATCGGCGTGTGTGTGTGTATATCGGCGTGTGTGAGTGTATATCGGCGTGTGTGTGTGTATATCGGCGTGTGTGAGTGTATATCGGCGTGTGTGAGCGATATCGGCGTGTGTGAGTGTATATCGGCGTGTGTGAGTGTATATCGGCGTCTGTGAGTGTATATCGGCGTGTGTGAGCGATATCGGCGTGTGTGAGTGTATATCGGCGTGTGTGAGCGATATCGGCGTGTGTGAGTGTATATCGGCGTGTGTGTGTGTATATCGGCGTGTGTGTGTGTATATCGGCGTGTGTGAGTGTATATCGGCGTGTGTGAGTGTATATCGGCGTGTGTGAGTGTATATCGGCGTGTGTGAGCGATATCGGCGTGTGTGAGTGTATATCGGCGTGTGTGAGTGTATATCGGCGTGTGTGAGCGATATCGGCGTGTGTGAGTGTATATCGGCGTGTGTGAGTGTATATCGGCGTGTGTGAGCGTATATCGGCGTGTGTGAGCGATATCGGCGTGTGTGAGTGTATATCGGCGTGTGTGAGTGTATATCGGCGTGTGTGAGCGATATCGGCGTGTGTGAGTGTATATCGGCGTGTGTGTGTGTATATCGGCGTGTGTGAGTGTATATCGGCGTGTGTGTGTGTATATCGGCGTGTGTGAGTGTATATCGGCGTGTGTGAGCGATATCGGCGTGTGTGAGTGTATATCGGCGTGTGTGAGTGTATATCGGCGTGTGTGAGTGTATATCGGCGTGTGTGTGTATATCGGCGTGTGTGAGTGTATATCGGCGTGTGTGTGTGTATATCGGCGTGTGTGAGCGATATCGGCGTGTGTGAGTGTATATCGGCGTGTGTGTGTGTATATCGGCGTGTGTGAGCGATATTGGCGTGTGTGAGCGATATCGGCGTGTGTGAGCGCGTATCGGCGTGTGTGAGCGCGTATCGGCGTGTGTGAGCACGTATCGGCGTGTGTGAGATATATCGGCGTGTGTGAGTGTATATCGGCGTGTGTGAGCGACATCGGCGTGTGTGAGCGATATCGGCGTGTGTGAGCGCGTATCGGCGTGTGTGAGCGATATCGGCGTGTGTGAGCGATATCGGCGTGTGTGAGCGATATCGGCGTGTGTGAGCGATATCGGCGTGTGTGAGCGATATCGGCGTGTGTGAGCGATATCGGCGTGTGTGAGCGATATCGGCGTGTGTGAGTGTATATCGGCGTGTGAGCGCAGTATCGGCGTGTGAGCGCAGTATCGGCGTGTGTGTGGAAATCAGAGTGTGAGCGCAGTATCGGCGTGTGTGAGCGTATATCGGCGTGTGTGAGCGATATCGGCGTGTGTGAGCGATATCGGCGTGTGTGAGCGATATCGGCGTGTGTGAGTGTATATCGGCGTGTGTGAGCGATATCGGCGTGTGTGAGCGATATCGGCGTGTGTGAGCGATATCGGCGTGTGTGAGTGTATATCGGCGTGTGTGAGTGTATATCGGCGTGTGTGAGTGTATATCGGCGTGTGTGAGTGTATATCGGCGTGTGTGTGTATATCGGCGTGTGTGAGTGTATATCGGCGTGTGTGAGCGCAGTATCGGCGTGTGTGTGTGTATATCGGCGTGTGTGTGTGTATATCGGCGTGTGTGAGTGTATATCGGCGTGTGTGAGTGTATATCGGCGTGTGTGAGCTATATCGGCGTGTGTGAGTGTATATCGGCGTGTGTGAGTGTATATCGGCGTGTGTGAGCGTATATCGGCGTGTGTGAGTGTATATCGGCGTGTGTGAGTGTATATCGGCGTGTGTGAGTGTATATCGGCGTGTGTGAGCTATATCGGCGTGTGTGAGCGCAGTATCGGCGTGTGTGAGCGCGTATCGGCGTGTGTGAGCGCGTATCGGCGTGTGTGAGCGCGTATCGGCGTGTGTGAGCGCGTATCGGCGTGTGTGAGCGCGTATCGGCGTGTGTGAGCTATATCGGCGTGTGTGAGCGCGTATCGGCGTGTGTGAGTGTATATCGGCGTGTGTGAGCGCGTATCGGCGTGTGTGAGCGCGTATCGGCGTGTGTGAGCGCGTATCGGCGTGTGTGAGCGCGTATCGGCGTGTGTGAGCGATATCGGCGTGTGTGAGCGATATCGGCGTGTGTGAGCGATATCGGCGTGTGTGGGTGTATATCGGCGTGTGTGAGCGATATCGGCGTGTGTGAGCGTATATCGGCGTGTGTGAGCGATATCGGCGTGTGTGAGTGTATATCGGCGTGTGTGAGCGATATCGGCGTGTGTGAGCGTATATCGGCGTGTGTGAGCGTATATCGGCGTGTGTGTGTGTATATCGGCGTGTGTGAGTGTATATCGGCGTGTGTGAGTGTATATCGGCGTGTGTGAGCGATATCGGCGTGTGTGAGTGTATATCGGCGTGTGTGAGTGTATATCGGCGTGTGTGAGTGTATATCGGCGTGTGTGAGCGTATATCGGCGTGTGAGCGATATCGGCGTGTGTGAGTGTATATCGGCGTGTGTGAGCGATATCGGCGTGTGTGAGTGTATATCGGCGTGTGTGAGTGTATATCGGCGTGTGTGAGTGTATATCGGCGTGTGTGAGTGTATATCGGCGTGTGTGAGTGTATATCGGCGTGTGTGAGTGTATATCGGCGTGTGTGTGTATATCGGCGTGTGTGAGTGTATATCGGCGTGCGTGAGCGCAGTATCGGCGTGTGTGTGTGTATATCGGCGTGTGTGTGTGTATATCGGCGTGTGTGAGTGTATATCGGCGTGTGTGAGTGTATATCGGCGTGTGTGAGTGTATATCGGCGTGTGTGAGCTATATCGGCGTGTGTGAGTGTATATCGGCGTGTGTGAGTGTATATCGGCGTGTGTGAGCGTATATCGGCGTGTGTGAGTGTATATCGGCGTGTGTGAGTGTATATCGGCGTGTGTGAGTGTATATCGGCGTGTGTGAGTGTATATCGGCGTGTGTGAGTGTATATCGGCGTGTGTGAGCTATATCGGCGTGTGTGAGCGCAGTATCGGCGTGTGTGAGCGCGTATCGGCGTGTGTGAGCGCGTATCGGCGTGTGTGAGCGCGTATCGGCGTGTGTGAGCGCGTATCGGCGTGTGTGAGCGCGTATCGGCGTGTGTGAGCGCGTATCGGCGTGTGTGAGCTATATCGGCGTGTGTGAGCGCGTATCGGCGTGTGTGAGCGCGTATCGGCGTGTGTGAGCGCGTATCGGCGTGTGTGAGCGCATATCGGCGTGTGTGAGCGCGTATCGGCGTGTGTGAGCGCGTATCGGCGTGTGTGAGCGATATCGGCGTGTGTGAGCGATATCGGCGTGTGTGAGCGATATCGGCGTGTGTGAGTGTATATCGGCGTGTGTGAGCGATATCGGCGTGTGTGAGCGTATATCGGCGTGTGTGAGCGATATCGGCGTGTGTGTGTATATCGGCGTGTGTGAGCGATATTGGCGTGTGTGAGCGTATATCGGCGTGTGTGAGTGTATATCGGCGTGTGTGTGTGTATATCGGCGTGTGTGAGTGTATATTGGCGTGTGTGAGTGTATATCGGCGTGTGTGAGCGATATCGGCGTGTGTGAGTGTATATCGGCGTGTGTGAGTGTATATCGGCGTGTGTGAGTGTATATCGGCGTGTGTGAGCGTATATCGGCGTGTGTGAGCGATATCGGCGTGTGTGAGTGTATATCGGCGTGTGTGAGCGATATCAGCGTGTGTGAGTGTATATCGGCGTGTGTGAGTGTATATCGGCGTGTGTGAGTGTATATCGGCGTGTGTGAGTGTATATCGGCATGTGTGAGTGTATATCGGCGTGTGTGAGCGATATCGGCGTGTGTGAGTGTATATCGGCGTGTGTGAGCGATATCGGCGTGTGAGCGCAGTATCGGCGTGTGTGTGTGTATATCGGCGTGTGTGTGTGTATATCGGCGTGTGTGAGTGTATATCGGCGTGTGTGTGTGTATATCGGCGTGTGTGAGTGTCTATCGGCGTGTGTGAGTGTATATCGGCGTGTGTGTGTGTATATCGGCGTGTGTGAGTGTATATCGGCGTGTGTGAGTGTATATCGGCGTGTGTGAGTGTATATCGGCGTGTGTGAGTGTATATCGGCGTGTGTGAGTGTATATCGGCGTGTGTGTGTGTATATCGGCGTGTGTGAGTGTATATCGGCGTGTGTGTGTGTATATCGGCGTGTGTGAGTGTATATCGGCGTGTGTGAGTGTATATCGGCGTGTGTGTGTGTATATCGGTGTGTGTGAGTGTATATCGGCGTGTGTGAGTGTATATCGGCGTGTGTGAGTGATATCGGCGTGTGTGAGTGTATATCGGCGTGTGTGAGTGTATATCGGCGTGTGTGAGTGTATATCGGCGTGTGTGAGCGATATCGGCGTGTGTGAGTGTATATCGGCGTGTGTGAGCGATATCGGCGTGTGTGAGTGTATATCGGCGTGTGTGAGTGTATATCGGCGTGTGTGTGTGTATATCGGCGTGTGTGAGTGTATATCGGCGTGTGTGAGTGTATATCGGCGTGTGTGAGCGTATATCGGCGTGTGTGAGCGATATCGGCGTGTGTGAGTGTATATCGGCGTGTGTGAGTGTATATCGGCGTGTGTGAGTGTATATCGGCGTGTGTGTGTGTATATCGGCGTGTGTGTGTGTATATCGGCGTGTGTGAGTGTATATCGGCGTGTGTGAGTGTATATCGGCGTGTGTGAGTGTATATCGGCGTGTGTGAGTGTATATCGGCGTGTGTGAGCGATATCGGCGTGTGTGAGTGTATATCGGCGTGTGTGAGTGTCTATCGGCGTGTGTGAGCGTATATCGGCGTGTGTGAGCGATATCGGCGTGTGTGAGTGTATATCGGCGTGTGTGAGTGTATATCGGCGTGTGTGAGTGTATATCGGCGTGTGTGAGCGATATCGGCGTGTGTGAGTGTATATCGGCGTGTGTGAGTGTATATCGGCGTGTGTGAGCGTATATCGGCGTGTGTGAGCGATATCGGCGTGGGTGTGTGTATATCGGCGTGTGTGAGTGTATATCGGCGTGTGTGAGTGTATATCGGCGTGTGTGAGCGATATCGGCGTGTGAGCGCAGTATCGGCGTGTGTGTGTATATCGGCGTGTGTGTGTGTATATCGGCGTGTGTGAGTGTATATCGGCGTGTGTGTGTGTATATCGGCGTGTGTGAGTGTCTATCGGCGTGTGTGAGTGTCTATCGGCGTGTGTGTGTGTATATCGGCGTGTGTGAGTGTATATCGGCGTGTGTGAGTGTATATCGGCGTGTGTGTGTGTATATCGGCGTGTGTGAGTGTATATCGGCGTGTGTGAGTGTATATCGGCGTGTGTGAGTGTATATCGGCGTGTGTGTGTGTATATCGGCGTGTGTGAGTGTATATCGGCGTGTGTGGGTGTATATCGGCGTGTGTGAGTATATCGGCGTGTGTGAGTGTATATCGGCGTGTGTGTGTGTATATCGGCGTGTGTGAGTGTATATCGGCGTGTGTGAGTGTATATCGGCGTGTGTGAGCGATATCGGCGTGTGTGAGTGTATATCGGCGTGTGTGAGTGTATATCGGCGTGTGTGAGTGTATATCGGCGTGTGTGAGCGATATCGGCGTGTGTGAGTGTATATCGGCGTGTGTGAGCGATATCGGCGTGTGTGAGTGTATATCGGCGTGTGTGAGTGTATATCGGCGTGTGTGTGTGTATATCGGCGTGTGTGAGTGTATATCGGCGTGTGTGAGTGTATATCGGCGTGTGTGAGCGTATATCGGCGTGTGTGAGCGATATCGGCGTGTGTGAGTGTATGTCGGCGTGTGTGAGTGTATATCGGCGTGTGTGAGTGTATATCGGCGTGTGTGTGTGTATATCGGCGTGTGTGTATATCGGCGTGTGTGTGTGTATATCGGCGTGTGTGAGTGTATATCGGCGTGTGTGAGTGTATATCGGCGTGTGTGAGTGTATATCGGCGTGTGTGAGCGATATCGGCGTGTGTGAGTGTATATCGGCGTGTGTGAGTGTATATCGGCGTGTGTGAGCGTATATCGGCGTGTGTGAGCGATATCGGCGTGTGTGTGTGTATATCGGCGTGTGTGAGTGTATATCGGCGTGTGTGAGTGTATATCGGCGTGTGTGAGTGTATATCGGCGTGTGTGAGCGATATCGGCGTGTGTGAGTGTATATCGGCGTGTGTGAGTGTATATCGGCGTGTGTGAGCGTATATCGGCGTGTGTGAGCGATATCGGCGTGGGTGTGTGTATATCGGCGTGTGTGAGTGTATATCGGCGTGTGTGAGTGTATATCGGCGTGTGTGAGTGTATATCGGCGTGTGTGAGCGATATCGGCGTGTGTGAGTGTATATCGGCGTGTGTGAGTGTATATCGGCGTGTGTGAGTGTATATCGGCGTGTGTGAGTGTATATCGGCGTGTGTGAGTGTATATCGGCGTGTGTGAGTGTATATCGGCGGGTGTGAGCGATATCGGCGTGTGTGAGCGTATATCGGCGTGTGTGAGCGTATATCGGCGTGTGTGAGTGTATATCGGCGTGTGTGTGTGTATATCGGCGTGTGTGAGTGTATATCGGCGTGTGTGAGTGTATATCGGCGTGTGTGAGCGATATCGGCGTGTGTGAGTGTATATCGGCGTGTGTGAGCGATATCGGCGTGTGTGAGTGTATATCGGCGTGTGTGAGTGTATATCGGCGTGTGTGTGTGTATATCGGCGTGTGTGTGTGTATATCGGCGTGTGTGAGCGATATCGGCGTGTGTGAGCGATATCGGCGTGTGTGTGTGTATATCGGCGTGTGTGAGCGATATCGGCGTGTGTGAGCGTATATCGGCGTGTGTGAGGGATATCGGCATGTGAGCGCAGTATCGGCGTGTGAGCGCAGTATCGGCGTGTGTGAGCGCGTATCGGCGTGTGAGCGCAGTATCGGCGTGTGTGTGTGTATATCGGCGTGTGTGAGTGTATATCGGCGTGTGTGAGCGTATATCGGCGTGTGAGCGCAGTATCGGCGTGTGAGCGCAGTATCGGCGTGTGTGAGTGTATATCGGCGTGTGTGAGTGTATATCGGCGTGTGTGAGTGTATATCGGCGTGTGTGAGCGTATATCGGCGTGTGTGAGCGCAGTATCGGCGTGTGAGCGCAGTATCGGCGTGTGAGCGCAGTATCGGCGTGTGTGAGTGTATATCGGCGTGTGTGAGTGTATATCGGCGTGTGTGAGTGTATATCGGCGTGTGTGAGCGTATATCGGCGTGTGAGCGCAGTATCGGCGTGTGAGCGCAGTATCGGCGTGTGTGAGTGTATATCGGCGTGTGTGAGTGTATATCGGCGTGTGTGAGCGCAGTATCGGCGTGTGAGCGCAGTATCGGCATGTGAGCGCAGTATCGGCGTGTGTGAGTGTATATCGGCGTGTGTGTGTGTATATCGGCGTGTGTGAGTGTATATCGGCGTGTGTGAGCGTATATCGGCGTGTGAGCGCAGTATCGGCGTGTGAGCGCAGTATCGGCGTGTGTGAGTGTATATCGGCGTGTGTGAGTGTATATCGGCGTGTGTGAGTGTATATCGGCGTGTGTGAGCGTATATCGGCGTGTGAGCGCAGTATCGGCGTGTGAGCGCAGTATCGGGGTGTGTGAGCGCGTATCGGCGTGTGTGAGCGCGTATCGGCATGTGTGAGTGTATATCGGCGTGTGTGAGTGTATATCGGCGTGTGTGAGTGTATATCGGCGTGTGTGAGCGCAGTATCGGCGTGTGAGCGCAGTATCGGCGTGTGTGAGTGCGTATCGGCGTGTGTGAGTGTATATCGGCGTGTGAGCGCAGTATCGGCGTGTGTGAGCGCAGTTTCGGCGTGTGTGAGTGCGTATCGGCGTGTGTGAGTGTATATCGGCGTGTGTGAGCGTATATCGGCGTGTGAGCGCAGTATCGGCGTGTGAGCGCAGTATCGGCGTGTGAGCGCAGTATCGGCGTGTGTGTGTATATCAGAGTGTGAGCGCAGTATCGGCGTGTGTGAGCGTATATCGGCGTGTGTGAGCGTATATCGGCGTGTGTGAGCGATATCGACGTGTGTGAGCGATATCGGCGTGTGTGAGTGTATATCGGCGTGTGTGAGTGTATATCGGCGTGTGTGAGTGTATATCGGCGTGTGTGAGCGATATCGGCGTGTGTGAGCGCGTATCGGCGTGTGTGAGCGCGTATCGGCGTGTGTGAGCGATATCGGCGTGTGTGAGTGTATATCGGCGTGTGTGAGTGTATATCGGCGTGTGTGAGTGTATATCGGCGTGTGTGAGTGTATATCGGCGTGTGTGAGCGATATCGGCGTGTGTGAGCGCGTATCGGCGTGTGTGAGTGTATATCGGCGTGTGTGAGCGATATCGGCGTGTGAGCGCAGTATCGGCGTGTGTGAGCGATATCGGCGTGTGTGAGCGATATCGGCGTGTGTGTATATCGGCGTGTGAGCGATATCGGCGTGTGTGAGTGTATATCGGCGTGTGTGAGTGTATATCGGCGTGTGTGAGCGATATCGGCGTGTGTGAGCGATATCGGCGTGTGTGAGTGTATATCGGCGTGTGTGAGCGATATCGGCGTGTGTGAGCGATATCGGCGTGTGTGAGTGTATATCGGCGTGTGTGAGCGATATCGGCGTGTGTGAGCGATATCGGCGTGTGTGAGCGCGTATCGGCGTGTGTGAGCGCGTATCGGCATGTGTGAGTGTATATCGGCGTGTGAGCGCAGTATCGGCGTGTGTGAGTGTATATCGGCGTGTGTGAGTGTATATCGGCATGTGTGAGTGTATATCGGCGTGTGTGAGCGCGTATCGGCGTGTGTGAGTGTATATCGGCGTGTGTGAGCGTATATCGGCGTGTGTGAGTGTATATCGGCGTGTGTGAGCGCAGTATCGGCGTGTGTGAGCGCAGTATCGGCGTGTGTGAGTGTATATCGGCGTGTGAGTGCGTATCGGCGTGTGTGAGTGTATATCGGCGTGTGTGAGTGTATATCGGCGTGTGTGAGTGTATATCGGCGTGTGTGAGCGCAGTATCGGCGTGTGTGAGTGCGTATCGGCGTGTGTGAGTGTATATCGGCGTGTGAGCGCAGTATCGGCGTGTGAGCGCAGTATCGGCGTGTGTGAGTGTATATCGGCGTGTGAGTGCGTATCGGCGTGTGTGAGTGTATATCGGCGTGTGTGAGTGTATATCGGCGTGTGTGAGTGTATATCGGCGTGTGTGAGCGCAGTATCGGCGTGTGTGAGTGCGTATCGGCGTGTGTGAGTGTATGTCGGCGTGTGTGAGCGTATATCGGCGTGTGAGCGCAGTATCGGCGTGTGAGCGCAGTATCGGCGTGTGTGTGTATATCAGAGTGTGAGCGCAGTATCGGCGTGTGTGAGCGTATATCGGCGTGTGTGAGCGATATCGGCGTGTGTGAGCGATATCGGCGTGTGTGAGTGTATATCGGCGTGTGTGAGCGATATCGGCGTGTGTGAGCGATATCGGCGTGTGTGAGCGATATCGGCGTGTGTGAGCGATATCGGCGTGTGTGAGCGATATCGGCGTGTGTGAGTGTATATCGGCGTGTGTGAGTGTATATCGGCGTGTGTGAGTGTATATCGGCGTGTGTGAGTGTATATCGGCGTGTGTGAGTGTATATCGGCGTGTGTGAGTGTATGTCGGCGTGTGTGAGTGTATATCGGCGTGTGTGAGCGCAGTATCGGCGTGTGTGAGCTATATCGGCGTGTGTGAGCGCGTATCGGCGTGTGTGTATATCGGCGTGTGAGCGCAGTATCGGCGTGTGTGAGCGCGTATCGGCGTGTGAGCTATATCGGCGTGTGTGAGCGCGTATCAGCGTGTGTGAACTATATCGGCGTGTGTGTATATCGGCGTGTGAGCGCAGTATCGGCGTGTGTGAGCGCGTATCGGCGTGTGAGCTATATCGGCGTGTGTGAGCGCGTATCAGCGTGTGTGAACTATATCGGCGTGTGTGTATATCGGCGTGTGAGCTATATCGGCGTGTGTGAGCGCGTATCGGCGTGTGTGTACTATATCGGCGAGTGTGAGTGTATATCGGCGTGTGAGCGCAGTATCGGCGTGTGTGAGCTATATCGGCGTGTGTGAGCTATATCGGCGTGTGTGAGCGCGTATCGGCGTGTGTGAGCGCAGTATCGGCGTGTGTGAGCTATATCGGCGTGTGTGAGCGCGTATCGCCGTGTGTGAGCGCAGTATCGGCGTGTGTGAGCGCGTATCGGCGTGTGTGAGCGCAGTATCGGCGTGTGTGAGCTATATCGGCGTGTGTGAGCGCGTATCGGCGTGTGTGAGTGTATATCGGCGTGTGTGAACTATATCGGCGTGTGTGAGCGCAGTATCGGCGTGTGTGAGCTATATCGGCGTGTGTGAGCGCGTATCGGCGTGTGTGAGTGTATATCGGCGTGTGTGAACTATATCGGCGTGTGTGAGCTATATCGGCGTGTGTGAGCGCGTATCGGCGTGTGTGAACTATATCGGCGTGTGTGAGCGCGTAACGGCGTGTGTGAGTGTATATCGGCGTGTGTGAGCTATATCGGCGTGTGTGAGCGCGTATCGGCGTGTGTGAACTATATCGGCGTGTGTGAACTATATCGGCGTGTGTGAGCGCGTATCGGCGTGTGTGAGTGTATATCGGCGTGTGTGAGCTATATCGGCGTGTGTGAGCGCGTATCGGCGTGTGTGAACTATATCGGCGTGTGTGAGCTATATCGGCGTGTGTGAGCTATATCGGCGTGTGTGAGCTATATCGGCGTGTGTGAGCTATATCGGCGTGTGTGAACTATATCGGCGTGTGTGAGCGCGTATCGGCGTGTGTGAGCTATATCGGCGTGTGTGAGCGCGTATCGGCGTGTGTGAGCTATATCGGCGTGTGTGAGCGCGTACCGGCGTGTGTGAGCTATATCGGCGTGTGAGCGCAGTACCGGCGTGTGTGAGCTATATCGGCGTGTGAGCGCAGTACCGGCGTGTGTGAGCGCAGTATCGGCGTGTGTGAGTGTATATCGGCGTGTGTGTGTGCGAGCGTACATTGGTGTGTGTTCTATGCATGGACATGATTGAAGGTGAGAGGACCAGTGGAAAGAGTGGTTAATAAAGCACAGACTAATGGGCACAGAGGACAGCAGCTCCCTTACATTTGTTATTAATGTGGAGATGCCGGCTTTGGACTGGGGTGGGCACAATAAGAAGTCTCACAACACCAGGTTAAAGACTCTCATTCCAACCATTATCTTGCAGTTGTGTCTCTGTTTATATATGTCGTGTTTGTGAACCCACCTCTTCACTCACCTGATGAAGGAGCAGTGCTCCGAAAGCTCGTGCCACCAAATAAACCTGTTGGACTTTAACCTGGTATTGTGAGACTTCTTACTGATTTATTATTGTCACATATACTGGGATACAGTGAAAAGTATTGTTTCTTGTGCGCTATACAGACAAAGGGCGGCACGGTAGCGCAGTGGTTAGCACTGCTGCTTCACAGCTCCAGGGTCCCGGGTTCGATTCCCGGCTCGGGTCACTGTCTGTGTGGAGTTTGCACATTCTCCTCGTGTCTGCGTGGGTTTCCTCCGGGTGCTCCGGTTTCCTCCCACAGTCCAAAGATGTGCGGGTTAGGTTGATTGGCCAGGTTAAAAATTGCCCCTTAGAATCCTAAGATGCATAGGTTAGAGGGATTAGTGGGTAAAATATGTGGGAGTCGGGCCTGGGTGGGATTGTGGTCGGTGCAGACTCGATGGGCCGAATGGCCTCCTTCTGCACTGTAGGGTTTCTATGATTTCTATGAAAGCATACTGTTCATAGAGAAGGAAAGGAGAGAGTGCAGAATAATCAGAACTAGGGTGTGGAGAAAGATCAACTTAATATAAGGTAGGTCCATTCAAAACTCTGATGGCAGAAGCTGTTCTTGAGTCGGTTGGTACGTAACCTCAGACTTTTGTATCTTTTTCCCAACAGAAGAAGGTGGAAGAGAGAATGTCCGGGGTGCGTGGGTTCCTTGATTATGCTGGCTGCTTTTCCGAGGCAGCGGGAAGTGTAGACAGAGTTAATAGATGGGAGGCTTGTTTTTGTGATGGACTGGGTTTCGTTCACGACCTTTTGTCGTTTCTTGCGGTCTTGGGCAGAGCAGGAGCCATACCAAGCTGTGATACAGACAGAAAGAATGTTTTCTATGATGCATCTGTAAAGGTTGGTGAGAGTTGTGGTGAACATGCTGAATTTCCTTAGTCTTAGAACATAGAACAGTACAGCACAGAACAGGCCCTTCGGCCCACGATGTTGTGTCGAACTTTATCTGAAACCAAGATCAAGCTATCCCACTCCCCATCATCCTGGTGTGCTCCATGTGCCTATCCAATAACCGCTTAAATGTTCCTAAAGTGTCTGACTCCACTATCACTGCAGGCAGTCCATTCCACACCCCGACCACTCTCTGCGTAAAAACCTACCTCTGATATCCTTCCTATATCTCCCACCACGAACCCTATAGTTATGCCCCCTTGTAATAGCTCCATCCACCCGAGGAAATAGTCTTTGAACGTTCACTCTATCTATCCCCTTCATCATTTTATAAACCTATATTAAGTCTCCCCTCAGCCTCCTCCGCTCCAGAGAGAACAGCCCTAGCTCCCTCAACCTTTCCTCATAAGACCTACCCTCCAAACCAGGCAGCATCCTGGTAAATCTCCTCTGCACTCTTTCCAGCGCTTCCACATCCTTCTTATAGTGAGGTGACCAGAACTGCACACAATATTCCAAATGTGGTCTCACCAAGGTCCTGTACAGTTGCAGCATAACCCCACGGCTCTTAAACTCCAACCCCCTGTTAATAAAAGCTAACACACTATAGGCCTTCTTCACAGCTCTATCCACTTGAGTGGCAACCTTTAGAGATCTGTGGATATGGACCCCAAGATCTCTCTGTTCCTCCACAGTCTTCAGAACCCTACCTTTGACCCTGTAATCCACATTTAAATTTGTCCTACCAAAATGAATCACCTCACATTTATCAGGGTTAAACTCCATTTGCCATTTTTCAGCCCAGCTTTGCATCCTATCTATGTCTCTTTGCAGCCTACAACAGCCCTCCACCTCATCCACTACTCCACCAACCTTGGTGTCATCAGCAAATTTACTGATCCACCCTTCAGCCCCCTCCTCTAAGTCATTAATAAAAATCACAAAGAGCAGAGGACCAAGCACTGATCCCTGTGGCACTCCGCTAGCAACCTGCCTCCAATCCGAAAATTTTCCATCCACCACCACCCTCTGTCTTCGATCAGACAGCCAGTTACCTATCCAATCTTCTGAGAAAGTAGAGACATTGGTGGACTTTAAACATAGAAACTAGAAGCAGGAGTAGGCCATTCGGCCCTTCGAGCCTGCTCCACCATTCATCTTGATCAAGGCTGATCATTGAATTCAACATCCTGATTCCCCCTTCCCCCCATATCCCTTGATCCCTTTAGCCCCAAGAGCTATAACTAATTTCTTCTTGAAATCAGACAGCATTTTGACCTCAACTACATTCTGTGGGAGTGAATTCCACACATTCACCACTCTCTGGGTGAAGAAATATCTCCTCAGCTCAGTCCTAAAAGGTTTACCCCTTATCCTCAAACTATGACCCCTAGTTCTGGACTCCCCCACCATTGGGAACATTCTTTCTGAATCTGCCCTGTCTAACCCTGTTAGAATTTTATAAGTTTCTATGAGATGCCCTCTCACTCTTCTAAACTCCAGTGAATATAACCTAACTGACTTAGTCTCTCCTCATATGACAGACCTGCCATCCCAGGAATCAGCCTGGTAAACCTTTGCTGTACTCCCTCTATAGCAAGGACATCCTTCCTCAGATAAGGACACCAAAACTGCACACAATACTCCAGGTGTGACCTCACCAATGCCCTATACAATTGCAGCAAAACATCCCTATCCCTATACTTAAATCCTCTCGCTGTGAAGGCCAACATGCCATTTGCCTTCTTTACTGCCTGCTGTACCTGCACGCTTACTTTTAGCAGCTGATGCACGAGGACTCCAAGGTCTCGTTGAGTATCCACCTCTCTCAATTTACACCCATTCAAGTAATAATCTGCCTTCCTATTATTGCTACCAAAGTGGATAACCTCACATTTATCCACATTATACTGCATTTGCCATGCAGATGCCCACACACTCAGCCTGTCCGAATCAGAATTTCTGCATCCTCCTCACAGCTCACCCTCCGACCCAACTTTATATCATCTGCAAATTTGGAGATAATACATTTAGTTCCCTCTTCCAAACCATTAATATATAATGTGAGCAGTTGGGGTCCTTACTTAATGAAAGCTCCTGTGGAATTGCAGAGTGGTCCATCCCCAGCTAAAGCTTCCCCAGTCCTAATGGGCACGAGGCAGACCGAGCGCATGTTTACTGCATTTCTCTCGGCAGCAGGTCCCTAGACACGGGAGCATCAGTCTGACCACAAACACGCTCCCGCTCTCCCTCATCCCACAGCAAAATACTGCGGACGGCGTGTTACATGGATTTGAAGGTTGATACTCAACACTTGATAAGAAATAGGATCAAGAGTAGGCCATTCTGCCTTCAAGCCTACTCCACCATTCAATAAGATCATGACTGATCTCACACTCAATAAGTCCACTTTCCTGTCTTCTCTTCGTAACCCTACTGATTAAAAAATATCGATCTGTGTTGAAAATGTTTAAGGACTCGGACTCCACACCTTCCTGGGGTTTTTTTCTTATAATCATTCATGGGACTTGGGCGTCGCTGGCTGGCCAGTGTCCATTGCCCATTCCCAGTTGCCCCTTGAGAAGGTGGTGGTGAGCTGCCGCCTTGAATCGCTACAGTCCATGTTCTGTGGGTTGACCCACAATGCTGTTAGGGAGGGAATTCCAGGATTTTGACCCAGTGACTGCGAAGGAACGGTGATATATTTCCAAGTCAGGACGGTGAGTGGCTTGGAGGGGAACTTGCAGGTGGTGGTGTTCCCCTGTATCTGCTGCCCTTGTCCTTCTAGATGGAAGTGGTCGTGGGTTTGGAAGGTGCTGTCTAAGGATCTTTAGATCCTTAGGGGGAAGGAAAGAGGGGGTGGGGGAGGGAGAGGAAGAGTTTGGGGGGGTGGAGTGAGGGAGGAAGGTTGGATAGAGAAAGAGACGGGAAGCAGAGATGGAGGAAGAGAGGGAGTGGGATGGGGGAGAGGGAGAGTGGGGTAAGGAAGGTGGGGTTTGGAGAGAGGGAAATGGGAGGGAGATAGGAAAAGGGTATGGGGATAGAAAGAAAGTAGTGGGAAGCAGAGAGCGGTCTGTGTCCCAGAGAGTGCGTGTGTATCGGGGATAACTCGCAAGAGAGTGGGAGGCCATGAGAGGGAGAGAGAGAGCACAGGATGGGAAGATAGAGAGGGAGAGAAATGGAGGGATGGTGACATGTGTAAAATGGCTGAGTAGGACAGGGAGGGAGGGTGGGGGAGGGAAAGGAATGGGCAGGGAGGGAGGGACTGGAGGATGAGGGAGTTGGGACTGGAGGATGAGGGAGATGGGACTGGAGGATGAGGGAGATGGGTGAGGAGGGGCAGGTGGAGAGGCAGAATGAGAGCGAGAGCCTGATCGACTGAGGAGGAGAGGCCAGAGTGAAAGAGACAGAGGGTAAGTGAGGGAGGGACAGAGTGGAGGTGGAGCAGGATAGGGAGTGCGTTAGAGAGACAGAGGGAGAAGTTAATACTGTGCGAGATGGAGAGGGACAAATGGAGATGTGTCCTGTCTCGCTGTCAGTCACTAACAAGGAGCATGGAGTTGAACATTGCAGCCAGGCAGACAGAGCCTGGAGGCTGGGGTAGAGCTCTGTCTCACAGCAGCTAACAACAACACAACTGGAGGCAGATGAACAGATTGAGGAGGATTCTGGAAACGACAGTCTGAGCAGGAGTACGCCTCACCCTGTGGTCACTGACTCACTCCCACAGATTCCATAATGCTCCTACTCTCTGGGCAATCCTCCACAGCTCCACTGTAACAGCCAGAAATAAGCACAGAGACTGACCAATAAATCAAAGTAAGAAGTCTCACAGCACCAGGTTAAAGTCCAACAGGTTTATTTGGTAGCAAACGCCATTAGCTTTCGGAGCGCTGCCCCTTCATCGGGTGAGTGGGAGTTCTGTTCACAAACAGGGCATATAAAGACACAAACTCAATTTACAAAATAATGGTTGGAATGCGAGTCTTTACAGGTAATCAAGTCTTAAAGGTACAGACAATGTGAGTGGAGAGAGAGAGGGTTAAGCGCAGGTTAAAGAGATATGTATTGTCTCCAGCCAGGACAGTTAGTGAGATTTTGCAAGCCCAGACAAGTCGTGGGGGTTACAGATAGCGTGACATGAACCCAAGACAATAAATCAAATAGAGAGGAGCTCCTTTCTCCAGGAAGTGATGGGAATGTGGAACTCGATACCACAGGGAGTGGTTAAAGATTAATAGATTAGCTGGATTTAGGGGAAGTTGGATAATTAAATGGAGGAAGGAGTAGAAGGATATGTTGACAAGGTGAGAGGTTAGAGGAGGTTTGTATGGAACATAAACACTAGCACAGACCAGTTGGGCTGAATGGCCTGTTTCTGTGCTGTCCCACACATTGCAATGCAAAATGAGTCATTGTGACAGAGGCACATGACAGAGTCTTGGGAATTATCCAAGGTTCATTGAGTTCACTGTCCTGCTGTCGTGTCAGACAGCAGTGATGGAGTTGTTGTTTGGTGAGTTATCAATCTCCTATGGACCTCGAGATGAGAAAAACGCCCAGTGTGGAGTGTTTAGAAACCTGTGCTCAAAATCACACCTCCGGGACTGCAGCGGTTCAAGAGGGCCCAGCAGGGAGGCGACGCTGATTGGCTGTCGCGGGGAAGATTTGCATCGGCGCAGTCACTGCTTCCAGACTGTGTTCTGTGGAGGAGCTGTTGTAAAGGGACACTTAAACCCCAAACACTACTTCAGTGCTTCCTTCCCTACCTCCTCCTCTAACCCCAAAAAAGTCACTGTGGGGGACCACAAGCAGGGGAGTTGAGATTCTTTTAACTGTATTAGGGCAGCAGCAGCCAGGCCTGTGACACCACAGCTGGTTCTGCTGTGGGACAGGGTCGGGCAAAGAGCAAGCGAGCAGTAGTAATAGGAGACTCGCTAGTTAGAGGCACAGACAGGCATTTCTGTCGCCGCAATCGAGATCCAGGATGGTGTGTTGCCTCCCTGGTGCCAGGGTCAAGGACGTCTCTGAGCGGTTGCAGGACATTCTTAAGGGGGGGGTGAGCAACCAGAGGTCGTTGTACATATTGGTACCAACGACATAGGTAGGAAAAGGGATGAGGTCCTGAAGTGTGAATATAGAGAGTTAGGCAGAAGGCTTAAGTGCAGGACCTCGAAGGTAGTAATTTCTGGATTACTGCCACTTACGTGCTAGAAAGAGTATGAACAGGAGGATTAGGCAGATGAATGCATGCCTTGAGAGCTGGTCCAGGGGGCAGGGATTTAGATTTTTGGATCATTGGGATCTCTTCTGGGGAAGGGGTGACCTGTTCAAGAGGGACGGGTCACACCCGAACTGGAAGGAGACTAACATCCTAGCGGGGAGATTTGCCAGAGCCATTTGGGGGTGGGGGTGGGGGATAAACTATTTGGCAGGGGGGTTGGGATTCAAAGCACTAGGGAGACAGAAGAGAAGTTTGAGGATAGCACAGAAGTTAAAGAGAGCCCATTAAGTAGTAAAGGCAGCATCAGTAATCCAAGTACCAGACAGATCAGGCAAAAGCAAGACAGGGAGCAAGGGAAGTCCAGGTTAAACTGCATTTATTTCAATGCAAGAGGTCTGACGGGCAAGGCAGATGAACTGAGGGCATGGATGGGTACGTGGGACTGGGATATTATAGCAATTACTGAAACATGGCTAAGGGAGGGACAGGACTGGCAGCTCAATGTTCCAGGGTACAGATGCTATAAAGATAGAACGGGGTAAGAGAGGAGGGGGAGTTTTTTGATTAAGGAAAACATCACGGCCGTACTGAGAGGGGATATATCCGAGGGTTCGCCCACTGAGTCCATATGGGTAGAACTGAGAAATAAGAAATCACTTTGATTGGGTTGTACTATAGGTTCCCAAATAGTCAGCAGGAAATTGAGGAGCTAATATGCAAGGAGATTACAGATAGCTCCGAGAAAAATAGGGTGGTAATAGTCGGAGAATTTAACTTTCCCAGCATTGACTGGGACAGCCATAGCATTAGGGTGGCACGGTGGCACAGTGGTTAGCACTGCTGCCTCACAGCTCCAGGCACCGGGTTCAATTCCCGGCTTGGGTCACTGTCTGTGTGGAGTTTGCACATTCTCCCCATGTCTGCAGATGGAGTTTAATTTAGGTAAATGCGAGGTGATGCATTTTGGTAGATTGAACCAGGGCAGAATTTACTCAGTTAATGGTAGGGTGTTGGGGAGAGTTATAGAACAAAGAGATCTCGGGGTACATGTTCATAGCTCCTTGAAAGTGGAGTCACAGGTGGACAGAGTGGTGAAGAAGGCATTTGGCATGCTTGGTTTCATTGGTCAGAACATTGAATATAGGAGTTGGGACGTCTTGTTGAAGTTGTACAAGACATTGGCAAGGCCACACTTGGAATACTGTGTACAGTTCTGGTCATCCTATTATAGAAAGGATATTATTAAAATAGAAAGAGTGCAGAAAAGATTTACTAGGATGCTACTGGGACTTGATGGTTTGAATTATAAGGAGAGGCTGGATAGACTGGGACATTTTTCCCTGGAGCGCAAGAGGCTTAGGGGTGATCTTAGAGGTCTATAAAATAATGAGCGTGGATCAGTTAGATAGTCAATATCTCTTCCCAAAGGTAGGGAGTCTAAAACTAGAGGGCATATATTTAAGGGGAGAGATACAAAAGGATCCAGAGGGGCAATTTTTTCACTCAGAGGGTGGTGAGTATCTGGAACAAGCTGCCAGAGGTAGTAGTAGAGGCGGGTACAATTTTGTCTTTTGAAAAGCATTTAGACAGTTACATGAGTAAGATGGGTATAGAGGGATATGGGCCAAATGCGGGCAATTGGGACTAGCTGAATGGTAAAAATAAGGGTGGCATGGACAAGTTAGGCCGAAGGGCCTGTTTCCATGCTGTAAACCTCTATGGCAGCTCACCACCACCTTTTGAAGGGGTAGTTAGGGTTGGGCATTAAATGCTGGTCTAGCCAGCGACACCCACATCCCGTGGAAGAAAGAAAACAAACTTGTTCCTCCCAAGCTAGTACCTCCCTGTCTGGAAGGAGAGAGTTTATAACTTGTTGTCAGTGTGGGGTTTTACAATACATGGTGTGTCTGAATGTTTCTGTGATCTGTTTGTGTGGGGACAGGGTTGATTCTGTTCCTCTGTGTCGGGTTTGATAGCCACCGGGTGGGCACGCAGCCTGACCAGGATCAGGAAGGATATAGCTGTCGCTGGCAACCAACTTGTGCACAGCAAGCTCCCACAAACAGCAATGAGACAATTGACAAAATGGTTGTCGGTCTATTTCAGAGACGTTGGCTGAAGGGTAAACATTGGCAAGCGCTCCCTGCTCCCCTCTTCAGAATGATGCCAGGGGATCTTTAATGTCTCATCCAACAGACAGCACCTCCGACAGTGCAGCACTCTCTCTGTACCGCACCAGCATTTGAGCCTGGGTTATGTGGATCGAGTTCCGAAGGTGGTCCTTGAACCCTCAGCCTTCTGACTGAGGTGAGAGTGCTGCACTGACGCCGTTTAAAGTCAGTCTTCTCCCTGCAGCTGACATTCAGAAAGTTGGGAGTGATGCTGCCCTGTCTCTCTCTCTCTCACACACCCTCCCTTCAGGTGGGGGTAATCAGAAGCTAAAGAACAGCAACATCAACAGAAATATGCTCGAATTGGCTTTGACTCCATGAAGGTCACATTCTTGTCAGGATTACAAACTGCTTTATTTCTGCTGAAACTGATTGAAGCTTTGTCCTATCCCGCTGACTTATTTACACAGAATTTCAATCAGTCGCCAAGCTGTTGTGAAACGCTGTGGTGGTGGCCAAGATTGCAGACAGGGGCGACCTTTTGTCAGTGAGAGATTAAATGATCCCTTCTCTGTCTTTCTCTTCTCTCCAATAGGCTGGATGGAAAGTCTCCTCCCCTCCTGGCTTATCTAAACAGCTTTTTGACTACTGGCCGTTGCACCTGGTGAAGTTCCGATGGTCTCTGCTCCGTCAGTCGGCGTGTGCACAGATACTTTGATGGGCTGTTTTAATGAAGGAGCCTCCAGAGAGAGACGGCAATCAGATTAACTGTCAGCCACGCAGACACCTGGGGGTGGGGAGACGGATTGTGGTTGTGCCACCTTCTCCCTGCTCTGTTTTAGACAGTGTGGTGTGTCTGTGTGCCAATGACTTCTTGCTGTCTCAGTGAGAATGACACACTGCGCAGTGACGTTCTAAGCTCCTTTCACTCCCCCGTCTCTCTGAACTGAACGGAACTCTCTCCACCTCCCCCCGCCCCCCCCACGGAGACTGGGACGGGGGGTCGAGCCACCCGGTCAGAATGGCCTCGTCAGCGCTGATGCGCTTTTCGGTGGTTGACTATGTGATCTTCGCCCTGCTGCTGGTCCTCTCCTCGGTTATCGGCCTCTTCTACGCACTGAGCGGTGGGCAGCAGCGCACCACCCAGGAGTTCCTGTTGGCAGGACGCAGCATGACCTTCATGCCAGTGGCGCTCTCCCTCCTCGCCACCTTCCAGTCCGCCGTGGCTATCCTGGGCGTGCCGGCAGAGATCTACACCTTCGGCACTGAGTACTGGTTCCTGGGCTGCTCCTACTTCCTGGGGCTTCTCATTCCCGCTCACATCTTCGTCCCCATGTTTTACCGGCTGGGACTCACAAGTACGTACGAGGTAAGTGAAGAACTCGAGAGGAAGCGATCGGAGCAAGGGTTCACAAAAACGCATCTAGGGCTCTTCCACCTGTCTAGGGGAGAGAAGCTGGGATTGTTTATAGACAAGGTTAAAGCTAAAGTTTGTTTATTAGTCACAAGTAAGGCTTACATTAACACTGCAATGAAGTTACTGTGAAATTCCCCTCGTGGCCACACTCCAGCACCTGTTCGGGTCAATCCACCTAACCAGCACCAGAATGTGGGAGGAACCCGGAGGAAACCCACGCAGACAGGGGGAGAACATTCAGACTCCACACAGGCAGTGACCCAAGCCGGGAATCGAACCCGGCTCCCTGGCGCTGTGAGGCAGCAGTGCTAACCACTGTGCCACCGGTTGAGAGGCGACTGATATGAAAGTGTGTTCACAGAAAAGATATTGCCACTGCTGGGGGAACTCTAAAACTAGAGCCGAGATTATAATGCAGCCACAAATGAGGAACTTTGGAGAAACGCGACCCAGAAAATGGTTAGAATGTGAAACTCGCTGCCACAGGGAGTGACTGCAGTTGGAGGCAGAGATTTATTGAAAGGGAAATTAGCTGTGGTATGAGGCAGAAAGGGTGAAAGTAAGCGCAGCAGCTTGAGGTTTATGTGGAGCGTTGATTAGTTGGTGCCACGGTCTGTTTCTGTACTGTAAATTCTCTTTGCGTGGACACTTTTCCTCACCAGTCTCTTATTGGTAAAAGGCTGCAGTCTCTTTGTCTTAAACACAGCGAGTTCCGAGAGAAATTACTGACCACAACGCAGGAATGGTTAGGAAGGTGCCCCCCGCGCACTGACCTCTGTGGAAATTAGCTTATACACACGACTGGCAAACCAGCTCCTCGTGTGAGTGTGTGGCCAAACAAGCACGCAGCTCCAGTCAGTAAAAGAAGGAAGTAATACATTCCCAAATAAATAAATACTCACTGTTTCTGTCTGATCGACATTAACAACAAACACACAGACAGGGAGAAATTCAAATGTGAAAACTAAAAGCGTTTTGAGTTCCTGAAGCAAAAACTAGAAAATGCTGGAAAATCTCAGCAGGTCTGACAGCATCTGTGGAGAGAGAATAGAGCCAACGTTTCGAGCGTGGATGACCCTTTGGCTCTTTTCTCCCTCCACAGATGCTGTCAGACCTGCTGAGATTTTCCAGCATTTTCTGTTCTTGTTTCAGATTCCAGCATCTGCTGTATTTTGCCTTTATTTGGAATTCCTGATGTAGGATTGGTGAGCTCAGGTGTTACCTCTGTTTCTCTCTCCACAGGTAGGAACAAAGGAACAGGAGTAGGCCATTCAGCCCATCAAACCTGCTCTGCTGTTCAATACTATCATAGTTAATCATCCATTTCAATATCTTTTTTTCTCCCAGTATTCGCATAGCCCTTTATTTCATTGGCATTTAGAAATTTGTCAATCTCTATATACTCAATGACTGAGCTTCCACAGCCCTCCGGGGAGAGAATTCTAAACTGCAAAGATTCACAACCCTCTGAGTAAAGAAATTTCTCCTCATCTCAGTCCTAAGTGGCTTCTTCCTTATTTTGAAATTGTGCCCCCTGATTCTAGACGTTCCAACCAGGGGAAAAATCTTATCTACATCTACCCTCTTTAAGTATTTTGTAGCCTTCAGTGAGATCACCCCCCATTCTTTGAAAGTCTAGCGATTACAGACCCAGTTTACCCAATCTCTCTCCATAAGACAGTCCCACCATCCCCGGAACAAGCCTGGAGAACTTTTGTTGCACTCCCTCAGTGGCAATAATATTCTTCCAAACGTAAGGGGACCAAAACTGCATGCAGAACTCCAGGTGCGGTCTAACCAAGATTCTGTACAATTACAAAGAACAAAGAAAATTACAGCACAGGAACAGGCCCTTCGGCCCTCCAAGCCTGCACCGACCGGGCTGCCCGTCTGAACTAAAACCCCCTATCCTTCCTGGGAGCATATCCCTCTATTCCCATCCTATTCATGTATTTGTCAAGACAAAGTCACTATCGTATCTGCTTCCACCACCTCCCCCGGCAGCGAGTTCCAGGCACCCACCACCCTCTGTGTAAAAAAAACTTGCTTTATACATCTCCTTTAAACCTTGCCCCTCGCACCTTAAACCTCTGCCCCCTAGTAATTGACTCTTCCACCCTGGGAAAAAGCTTCTGACTATTCAAGCAAGACTTCCCTCGCTTTAGTTGTACAGGGCGCTGGTGAGACCATACCTGGAGTACTGTGTAAAGTACCGATCTCTTTACATAAGGAAAGATATAAATGCATTAGAAGCAGTTCAGAGAAGGTTTACCAGACTAATACCTGGAATGAGGGGGTTGTCCTAGGAGGAAATGTTGGACAGATTAGGCTGTACCCACTGGAGTTTAGAAGAGTAAGAGGCAACTTGATTGAAATATATAAGACCCTGAAGAGTATTGGACAGGGTGGATGTGGAGAAGATATTTCCTCTTGTGGAGAACCTAGAACCAAGGGTCACTGTTTAAAAATAAAGGGTCACCCATTTACGACAAGGATAAGAAATTGTTTCTCTGAGGTTGGTGAGTCTCTGGAACTCTCGTCCTCAAAAGACAGTGGAATCAGTCTTTGAATATTTTTAAGGCGAGATAGATTTTGATTCATAGGGGGGGCGGGGGGTGGGGTGATAGGTTATCGAGAGTTAGGCAGGAATGTGGGGTTGAGGTTACAATCAGATCAGCCATGATCTCATTGAATGGCGGGACAGGCTCAAGGGGCCGAGTGAGCGACTCCTGCTCCTAAGTCGTATGTCGGTGTGTATGGGGAGACGGTGGTGTAGTGGTATTGTCACTGGATTAGTAATCCAGAGATCCAGGCCAATGCTCTGGGGACCAATGCAGATGATGAAATTTGAATTCAATAAAAATCTGGAATTAAAAGTCTAATGATAACCATAAAACCATTGTTGATTGTCATAAAAACTCATCTGGTTCACTAATGTACTTTAAGGAAGGAAATCCGCCGTCCTCACTATTAGTAACATATCATTAACCTTCCTAAATGCCTTCAGTGACTTGTGGACAAGGACACCCGGGTCTCTTTGTTCATCCACACTTCCTAATCTCTCACCATTTAAAAGATATTCTGTACATCTGTTCCTTCTACCAAAGTGGATTACCTCACATTTATCCACATTATAGTCCATCTGCCACATTCTTGCCCACTCACTAAGTCTGTCCAAATCCTCCTGTAGCCACTTTACATTTTCCTCACAACACACATTCTCCCCCCCCCCCCCCAGCTTTGTATCATCCGCAAACTTGGAAGTATTACACTTGGACCCAACATTTAAATCATTGATATGTATTGTGAACAGCTGAGGACCAAGTACTGACCCTTGCGGTACCCCACTAGCCACAGCCTGCCAGCGCAAGAATGACCCATTTATTCCTACTCTCTGCTTTCTGCCTGTTAGCCAATCCCTAATCCATACCAGTATATTTGTGCTTTTATTTTGCTAAATAACCTCCTATGGGGACTTAAAATCCAAGAACACACTGTCCACTGACTCCCCTTTATTGGGTGGCACAGTGGTTAGCACTGCTGCCTCACAGCGCCAGGGACCCAGGTTCAATTCCTGACTTGGGTCACTGTCTGTATGGAGTTTGCACGTTCTCCCCGTGTCTGTGTGGGTTTCCTCCGGGTGCTCCGGTTTCCTCCCACAGTCTGAAAGACCTGCTGGTTGGGTGCATTGGCCGTGCTAAATTCTCCCTCAGTGTACCCGAACAGGGCCGGAGTGTGGCGACTCGGGGATTTTCACTGTAACTTCATTGCAGTGTTAATGTAAGTCTTACTTGTGACTAATAAATAAATAAAAAATAAATTCTGTGAGTAACATCCTCAAAAACTCCCAACAGGCTGGTCAAACATTATTTACCATTCATAAATCCACACTGACTATGTGCAATCAGATCACTATAATCCAAGTGTCCCATTTATCACTCCACTCACCTGATGAAGGGGCAGCGCTCCGAAAGCTCGTGCTACCAAATAAACCTGTTGGGCTTTAACCTGGTGTTGTGAGACTTCTTACTGTGCCTACCCCAGTTCAACGCCGGCATCTCCACTCTATTTATCAGATCCTTAATAATAGATTCTGGCATTTTCCTTACTGATACCAGGCTAACAGGTCCGTAGTTCCCTGTTTTCTTTCTCCTTCCCGTCTTAAATAGCGGTGCAACGTTTGCTGCCTTCCAATCTTCAGGAACCATTCCAGGATCTGTAGAATTTTGGAAGATGATTACCAATGCATTCACTATTTCTATAGTAATCTCTTCCAACTCTTCCAACAGTCTGGATGCTGGGAGACCTGCATTTTCTGTTTTTATTGCAGATTCAGATCCGTAATGTTGTGTAATTATAGGCAGGAAGTTCATAGAGTTAGTCATTACGGCTAGGAGCAGTACTTTTACCCTCACTCTGGCTCACACACCCGCTTACCATAAGACCATAAGACATAGGAGCAGAATTAGCCCACTCAGTCCATCGAGTCTGCTCCGCCATTCAATCATGGCTGATATTTTTCTCATCCCCATTCTCCTGCCTTTTCCCCATAACCCCTTATTAATCAAGAACCTATCTATCTCTGTCTTAAAGACACTCAATGACCTGGCCTCCACAGCCTTCTGCGGCAAAGAGTTCCACAGATTTACCACTCTCTGGCTGAAGAAATTCCTCCTCATCTCTGTTTTAAAGGATCGTCCCTTTAGCCTGAGGTTGTGCCCTCTGGTTCTAGTTTTTCCTACTAGTGGAAACATCTTCTCCACGTCCACTCTATCCAGGTCTCGCAGTATCCTGCAAGTTTCAATAAGATCCCCCCATATCCTTCTAAACTCCCAACAAGTACAGACCCAGAGTTCGCAACCGTTCCTCATACGACAAGCTCTTCATTCCTGGGATCATTCTCGTGAACCTCCTCTGGACCCTTTCCAAAGCTAGCACATCCTTCCTTAGATATGGGGCCCAAAACTGCTCTCAATCCTCCAAATGGGGTCTGACCAGAGCCTTATGCAGCCTCAGAAGTACATCCCTGCACTTGTATTCTAGCCCTCTTGACGTGAATGCTAATATTGCATTTGCCTTCCTAACTGCTGACTGAACCTGCACGTTAACCTTAAGAGAATCTTGAACAAGGACTCCCAAGTCCCTTTGTGTTTCTGATTTTCTAAGCATTTTCCCATTTAGAAAATAGTCTATGTCTCCATTCCTCCTTCCAAAGTGTATAACCTCACACTTTTCCACATTGTATTCCATCTGCCACTTCTTTGCCCACTCTCCTAACCTGTCCAAGTCCTTACACGATTTCTCCTGAATTTGAATTCTAACATGCAGTTTGTGTTTGTCTTTCCAGTACTTGGAGTTGCGGTTTAACAAGGCGACCCGCTTGTGTGGCACACTGACCTTCATTTTCCAGATGGTAAGTGTGGTGTCTGGCCAATGTTTCTGGCAGTGAAATTACTCCCTTTCAGTGTGTTTCTGTTTATTTCTATCGATGGTGCCTTTTAAATTTTATGGCATACGCAGCCTCTTAAAGGGGACGGCTTGTAAGCGACCTTCACGATAACTAAAAATAGCTGCGCTGTCACTCGAGCACCCAGCTGAGAGGGAAGGTTGCAGATGGAACCTCCTTTTAAACAGCGAGGGACGAAACATAAACTCCACTCGCACCAAAAATACAAAGCCTCTATTGCTGTTGAGATTCTACCGTTCTGGATAATAAATCAGCCCCTTTAACAATCAGAACTTGCCACTCTCAGTATGTCACATTGCCATTCGTGAAGATAAGTGCATTTTGCATTTGAAGAACAACACGTCTTGTTAAGTCATCTACTCCTAAATTCCTTCATGACCTGTACTGACTATATGATGTGGGCTGAATGGGGCTATGATTGAGCCTGGGTCAGGGAGAGATGCATCGGTGCATTGTCTACTGTCTTTAGTCTTCCGTGAGATGTGAGTTCTGCTGGCTGTGCCAGTATTTCTTGACCATCCCTAATTACCCTTCAGCTGAGTCGCTTGTTAGACCCTTTCAGAGCGCAGTTAAGAGTCAACCAGCACCTCCCAAACCTGCAGCCTCTGCAACGTACAAAGACAAGGGCAGCAGATATATGGGGGAAGCAACAACATCAAGTTCCCCTCCAGACCACTCACCGTCCTGACTTGGAAATGTATCACTGTTCCTTCACTGTCGCTGGATCAAAATCCGGGAACTCCCACTCTATAACAGCACTGTGGGTGTACCTACACCACATGGACTGCAGCGGGTTGAAGAAGGCAGTTCATCATCGCCTTCTCAAGGGCAATTAGGGATGGGCAATAAATGTTGCCCTAGAAGTTTAAAAAAATCATTGCTGTGGATCTGGAGTGGCATGTGGGCCAGACCAGGTAAGGATGGCAGATTTCCTTCCTTCATAAGGATGGACATCAGTGAATCAGCTGGACTTTTTGTGACAATCCGGTAGTTTCATGATCGCCATTACTGGGAGGAGGTTTTTGTTCCAGATTATTAAAAATTAATTGTGTAAAAATTTCACCAGCTGGCTTGGGATTTGAACCCATTTCTCCAGAGCATTAGTCTGGACCTCTAAAACTAGCCCACTAACATGAGTGCTATAGTGCCATCCCCTCCTAATGAATCCCCTCTCCTAGAGGTGTGGGTATGAACCAAGGCAGCATAACCTTGGCGGTAATGCTTAGCCAAATTGAATGAACCACAAAGCATGTTGGGACATGATCAACGATAAACAATGAACAGGTGGCCAAGATATTGGTGGTGATAGCATGGAGCCACACACCATAAGACATAGGAGCGGAATTAGGCCACTCGGCCCATCGAGTCTGCTCCGCCATTCAATCGTAGCTGATATTTTTCTCATCCCCATTCTCCTGCCTTTTCCCCATAACCCCTGATCCCTTATTAATCAAGAACCTATCTATCTCTGTCTTAAAGACACTCAATGACCCGGCCTCCACAGCCTTCTGCGGCAAAGAGTTCCACAGATTCACCATTCTCTGGCTGAAGAAATTCCTCCTCTTCTCTGTTTTAAAGCATCGTCCCTTTAGCCTGAGGTTGTGCCCTCTGGTTCTAGTTTTTCCTACTAGTGGAAACATCCTCTCCATGTCCACTCTATCCAGGCCTCGCAGTATCCTGTAAGTTTCAATAAGATCCCCCCCTCATCCTTCTAAGCTCCCAACGAGTACAGACCCAGAGTCCTCAACCGTTCCTCATACGACAAGCTCTTCACTTCAGGGATCATTCTCGTGAACTTTTCTGAAAGGGTCCAGAGAAGGTTCACCTACAGAAAGTTAATATCTGGACAAAAGGAGCAGGAGAATGAGTAAGGAGTTGGGTGCGGGGAGCTAGTCATTTCTTTTATTCATTCGTGGGAAATGGGCATTGCTGGCTGGCCAGCATTTATTGCCCATCCCTAGTTGCCCTTGGAGGGCAGTTGAGAGTCAACCACACTGCTGTGGATCTGGAGTCACATGTAGGCCAGACCAGGTAAAGACGGCAGATTTCCTTCCTTAAAGAACATTAGTGAACCAGATGGGTTTTTCCGAAAATCGACAATGGTTTCATGGTCATCAGTAGATTCTTAATTCCAGATTTTTTTTAATTGAATTCAAATTCCACTATCTGCCGTGGTGGTATTCGAACCCCGGTCCCCAGACTTTCTGGATTAATAGTCTAACGATAATACCACTCGATCACTTACTAATTAACACATGTTGACATGAGAATGTGAGTTTGGTTCATCTGCCTTGAGTCTCGTTTGCACACAGACTCAGTAAAAGTGGATGGACAGGTACAAACACAATGTAATATCTTTCACTGCGAGGGGAGCTGAATACAAAGGATGGGAGAGGATGACTGTGGTGTAAATACCCTATGTGGAGTAGCTGCTTTCAGTCTGGCACTGCATCTCAGCAAGGACATATTGACCATGGAGGGGGTGCAGCACAGATTTACTAGAATGTTCCCTGGGCTAAAAGGGTTAAATTCAGAGCACAGTTTGCAAAGACTAAACTTGTAATCCCTTGAGTACAGGAGATTAAGGGGTGATCTAATGGCAATGATGAAAGGAGTTGGCGGGTGGATAGAGAGGAACATTTTCCTCTGGTGCGGGCAGTCCTGAACACAGGGACACTATCTCTGAGATTGTCAGGAATCACTTCTTGATACAGACAGTAGTGGAAATCCGAAGCTCTCTCCCACACACAGGCTCTTAGTGCTGAGGGGCATTGGGATATTTAAGAAGTGATGGATAGATTTTTATTAGGCGAGGATAAGAAGGGTTTCGGAGGCAAGGTGGGTGGAGCATGTTGAGGTGCAGAGCAGCCATTTGGGGTGCCCAGACTGTGGGATGAGACCTTGGGGTTAGGGCTAGGGTACTGAGTGAGTCACTAGTGAATGTCAGAGTGAACCACACTGGTATGGGAGTGGCGTCATACTGACAACAAACTGAGCAATGATGGCATGTTTCCTTCCCTAAAGAGATATTAGAGACTGGGAGGATTTCCCAGCCGTCTGATAGCTTTGTGATCACAGACTGATAGCCAGCTTTTGTATTTCAGATTGATTCAAACTGAATTCAGATTCTCAAACTGACCCAATTCGATTTGAACTTGGCTTCTAGTCCAGTGACAGAACTTATTTTTAAAATTCATTTGTGGGCTGTGGGTGTCGCTGGCTGGCCAGCATTTATCGCCCATCCCCAGTTGCTCTTGAGAAGGTGAGCTGCCTTCATGAACCGCTGCAGTCCAAATCAGAGCACTGTCGGATGTCCTGGATGTGAAATGGTGTCCTAACTGACTGCATCTTTTAATCTCTGTGTATTCACGGCAGATTAAGATTAGCCACACTTGAATGCAAAGCTAACGAGGTTCCATCTCCCATGTAAAGTCTTATCAGTGCAGCACACAGTGCAAACTCTGTGCAGTGGTCCTGCTGTTCTACAAAAGGTACAATGTGATGAGACATTTAATGGTCAGCTCATGAAACTGCCCCACTTTTTCTAAAGATTCTCCTGTCTGTTGGTTCCTTGCTTGGGTTCTAAAGGTCGCTATCAGATTAAATAAACTATCAGTGCTCAGTTTATCTTCATTCTGCAGAAATTAATTGTTAAATTAAATTGTTCTCTGGATTCTGAGGAGGTGACCGAAACAGATCTAAATGCTGGGCATAAAATACAGGAGACTATTCAGCTTATCGCACCCATGCCAACCCTTGGAATGAATGATCCAACTCGTCCCATTCCCCTGCACTCTTCCCCAACCCACAGCGGTGGCACAGTGGTTAGCACTGCTACCTCACAACTGCAGGGACCTGGGTTCAATTCCGTCTTTGGGTCACTGCCTGTGTGGAGTTTGCACGTTCTACCCGTATCTGGGTGAGTTTCCTCCGAGTGCTCTGATTTCCTTCCACAGTCCAAAGATGTGCGGGTTAGGTTGATTGGCCATGGTAAATTGTCCCTTAGGTCCCGGGATGTGTAGGTTAGAGGGATTAGTGGGGTAAATATGTGGGTTATGGGGATAGGGCCTAGGGTGGGATTGTTGTCAGTGCAGACTCGATGGGCCAAATGGCCTCTTCCTGCACTGTAGGGATTCTATGATTCTACAGCCCTGCAAATGCTTCCTTTGCGAGGAATATCCAATTCCCTTCAGAAAGTTACTGTTTGACCTGTTTCCACTGTCTTATCAGGCAGCCTGTTCCGGATTGTCAAATTGTTCCTCCTCTTCCCCCTCTGGACCTTTTGGCAGTTGCCTTAAATCTGTGTCCCCTGGTGGAAACCTCTATCCAGTTCATTTTCCACAAGTAAACATCGTGTTCTCGACTGAATCTCAAAACTTAACAGTTCTCTAGGAAATGATGGCATTTATCGGAAAGGTCTCCATGATACAGGCACCGGACCCCTAATGCGGTGTCCCAAAGTCCGGAGTCAAAGCCAGGTCCTGTGCTGGGAACTGAGGATTATGATGTCCTGGACAATATCCTGCCTTTGTGTTGTTATACAGTTGGAGAATGTGAGAAAAGGGTGGTGAACTGTGAGGAAAGAATAAACAGGGATGCGCAGTGGCACAGTGGAACTGCTGTCTCACAGCGCCAGAGACCGGGTTCAATTCACTGTCTGTGTGGAGTCTGCACATTCTCCCTGTGTCTGCGTGGGTTTCCTCTGGGTGCTCCAGTTTCCTCCCACAGTCCAAAGCGTTAGGTTGATTGGCCACGCTCAACTGACCCTAGTGTCAGAGGGATTAGTAGGGTAAATATGTGGAGTTACAGGAAAAGGGTCTGGGTGGGATTGTGGTCAGTCCAGACTCGATGGGCCGAATGGCCTCCTTCTGTACTGTAGGGATTTTATTCTATTCTATTCTAACAGATGCACTAACCATAGAGAGGGAATAAACGCAAGTTACTTAAACGCTACTCAATAAAAGACAGTTCAATGGAATAAGGATGACCAGTTTCCCCCACTCCAGAAACGAAAATCCAAAAAATCATTGTATCGGTACATGGCCGGTCCCGAGCTTGCTTGATGCGGGGTCTGGTACCTGTACAGGGACACAAATACCTTGCTTCATTCGGCACCTTTCGAATGGCTATGATACCTCGGGATATCCACAAACATTTAACAGCCAATAAAGTGGTTTCAAAGTGCTCTAACAAGTAACCAGTTTGTACACAGCAAGGTGCCACAAATGGTAACATGACAATGACCATCCAGTCTGTTAGTTGGCTGGGGAATAAATATTGATGAGGATATTGGGTGAAATCCTCCGCTCTTCAAATCATACCGTGGCGTCTCCCACCTCCCAGCAGACAAGGTCTGTTTAATTTAGCCTCTGAAAGCAGCACCTCTGACAGTGTAGCCTTCCCTCAGCACTGTACCAGAAGGATCAGTCTGGACTTTATGTTTAATTCTCTGAATGGGCTGCATCACAAGGCTTTGTGTGTTAGAATAAGGCAACATAACAGACTGAACTACCCGCAGATTCATTATTCTAATACAAATAATGGAATTGGTTGCTGCGAACAAGCTCGGGAAAGTAACCCAGTCATGATGGTTTTCGAAAGGGCAAGATCCAACGTGACTAACTTCTCTCTGAGGAGGTGATGTCCCAAGATGGCAGTGGGAACTCCAACACTTTCCGAAGGATGTTTGATCGTGTTCCACATTGACCAGTAATCACAGTATTTATGGAACAGCCTTGATATTGGCTGACAGTGTCGTGAAAATTGCGACACATCGGCCAATGCAGCACTTCTTCAGTACAGCGTGGAGCTGTCGGCACTCACGCCCAGTGAGGTTTGAACTTAAGTGGCAGAAGGGGGCATGAGGAAAAGCTTTTTTAAGCAGAGGGTGGCGGGTGTCTGGAATTCGCTGCCCGAGTTGGAGGCAGAGACCCTAAACGTGTTTAAAACGTATCTGCACCTCCATCTTCAGATCGCGTTGAAAGTAAGCGCGCAGGTACAGCAGGCAGCATAGCAGGCAGCATAGAAGGCAAATGTTGTCCTTCATAGCGAGAGGATTTGAGTAAAGGGATAGGGGTGTTTTGCTGCAATTGTCTAGGGCATTGGTGAGGCCACACCTGGAGTATTGTGTGCAGTTTTGGTGTCCTTATCTGAGGAAGGATGTCCTTGCTATAGAGGGAGTACAGCAAAGGCTTACCAGGCTGATTCCTGGAATGGCAGGTCTGTCATATGAGGAGAGACTAAGTCAGTTAGGATTATATTCACTGGAGTTTAGAAGAGTGAGAAGTGATCACATAGAAATTTATAAAATTCTAACAGGAATTAGACAGGATAGATTCAGAAAGAATGTTCCCGATGGTGGGGGAGCCCAGAACTAGGGGTCATAGTTTGAGGATAAGGAGTAAACCTTCTATTAGAAAGGACACGTGGATGTCTTTGGATCAGCATGGATAAGATGGGCCGACTGGCTCCCTTCTGTGCTGCATCATTTCAGTAGTCCAATGGTACAGACTCAGCGGTAATAATGTAATTTTTAAAATTTTCTTTTATGGGATATGGGTGCCCCTGGAATGGCCAGTATTAATAGCCCTTGAACTGCGTAGATTGCACGGGCTATTTCAGAGGGCAGTTAAGAGTCTGCCACATTGTTGTGTGTCTGGAGTCACATGTAGGCCAGACCAGATCTGCTTGTTACGAGGGGGAGTTTTTTTAATGGTAATACCATTTTCCCTCTTCTGATTACAGGTGATTTACATGGGAGTGGTGCTCTACGCACCAGCACTGGCGCTGAATGCAGGTGGGTTAAAGTAAGATCAGTGAAATGACAAAGAGCACTTGAAGCTTCCCTGTCTGGATGGGATCCCCCTCAGGCCTGAGCTGATCTTCCTAAAGTCACTAAAGTAAAACAATTAATGACTTCTTTTCACAAGACAACAAACTGTTGGAAAAGCTAGATTTCTAAACCCAGACCGGATTTTTAAAAAATTCATTCATGGGACATGGGCGTCATTGGCTGGCCAGGATTTATTGCCCATTCCTCGCTGCCTTGAGAAGATGTTGGTGCATTGCCGCCTTGAATCGCTACATTGCCAGGATTCCTGGTTTTCAGCTGTCTAAGGTTGTTAGAATCTAATGAGTTCCAGTCCATATAAAGCAGGAGCAGTCTGAGTTTTGTCTGATAAAGGGTTTAAGAAGGGAATCGATAGAATTCTAGACTCTAAACCTGTCAAGGGGCATGGGGAGAGTGTGGGAGATGTTGAGATAGAGGACCAGCCATGATTGTGTTGAATGGTGGAGCAGGGTTGAAGGGCTGAATGGCCTACTGCTGCTCCTATGTTCTATGTTTCTCTGAATGGTACATAGCAATTTGACCCAGCAAGCCATTGCCAAGTCTTTGAAAGAGCTATCCTACTAGCCTTGCTCACTCACTCTTTCCCCATAAACCCACAAATTATCTTTCCCAAACCCGGGATAGTCAGGCTGGTGAATCTTAACTTGTGGCTTTGCTGAATTTCCTGCCCTGTGAAGCTGGAATGAGATCCCGGACTAGCGTAGGATTTAATTGGAAGGACTGCTAAACCACTTAAAAGGCCACCGAGTCCGTGGCAAAGCGATTAAATCAGTCCCGTGCCTAACCAAATCCTACAAAATGAACATGCCCAGTGGAAGACCAAAGTAATTAAATGTTTCCAATCAACAGCATGGAAATAAAGCAGGAAGAAAATAACAAAATCAAAAGATGCTGGAGGAATAAGAACAGAAAAAACTGGCAAACACTGGGCAGGTCAGGGCGACTGTTTCAGATTAATCTTTCAATCCTCACAGTTAATTAAATCATGGGAGATTTATTTTTTACAGAAATGCTTAATTATTGTAGAGAAACATGGGAGACAGACGGCATTCATATCGGTTGCTTATTAACAACGGGAGTAATTGCCCTTGAGACTCTGTTGAATCACCAAAACAGGCCTTCCCTTTGTTCTGCCTGAACTCTGCCATTGTGGGGAATTGTTGTTATTCCATAACATGTTATGTTGGTGGGGAATGAGGAAATGGTGGGGTTAGGTGTGCGTCTTCTCATTTCTGAAATAAAACAGATCTTATTAAGGAAATAAAGCGTGGACCTTAAGTAGAATTGAGATCTTAGACATCTGGAAATGATTTGACCAGCCCTGAAGGCGTAGCAACCTAAAATGGTTTCATTATGACCAAGAGACAAAACTCGCCCCACCAACAGGAGTGGGAGAGCTGGGGGCGGGGGGCGGGGGGGGGGCGGAGGGGAGAAATGTCACAAGGTGAAGGGAGGCAGCAGAGCGTTAACTCGATGTGCTGGTTGGGGAAGTTAAAACGAGAGAGGGGACAGAGTGCGGAGGAGGCTGTGGACAGCACAGTGGCACATTGGTTAGCACTGCTGCCTCATAGCGTCAGGGACTCGGGTTCGATGTGCGGAGTTTGCCCGTTCTCCCCGTGTCTGCGTGGGTTTCCTCCGAGTGCTCTGGTTTCCTCCCACAGTCCGAAAGATGAGCTGGTTAGGGTGCATTGGCGGTGCTAAATTCTCCCTCGGCGTACCTGAACAGGCGCCAGAGTGTGGCGACTGGGGGATTTTCACAGTAACTTCATTGCAGTGTTAATGTAAGCCTACTTGTGACACTAATAAATAAACTAAACTAAAAGTGAGAAGGAGGATAGATAGTGATGCTTGGGGGATCAGTGAGGGATCGCGGGAAGGGACAAGATTGCAGCGAGGGGGAGGCAGGGCATGGAGGGAGGGGCAGCGGGAAAGGTGACAGTCAAAGCACGAGAGGAAATTTCAACAGATAAAGTTAGACTTAATTTGCTCACATTCGCAGTGATTTAATTTGATTTATTATTGTCACATGTATCAGCGTACAATGAAAAGTATTGTTTTTTACGTGCTATACAGACAAAGCATACCGTTCATAGAGAAGGAAAGAAGAGGTTGCAGAATGTACTGTTACAGTCATAGCTCGGGTGTAGAGAAAGAAAAGGGTTAGAATAGAGTTTTAGATGCACAGAACAAGAGTAAAAGGTAGAATTAGAGGGTATGCTGGGTACAGCTCGCAAGAAGTTGCCTCGCCCGGACGCCATCTTGAAAATACAGTGAAATGGTGTCCATCCATTTCCATGATTTTTGTTGGTTCATCAGTTCTCATCGTGGTTCTCTGGCGAGCTGCCGCTCTGCCCTTCTGAATCTTACTGTGTAAGTAATAAGAGCTGTGTTTGTTTTCCAGTAACTGGCTTTGATTTATGGGGAGCGGTGCTGACTATGGGACTCGTTTGCACGCTGTACACGGCATTGGTGAGTAACCAATGGGCTAGAGAGTTGGAGCTTTCCAAACAGCATTGATCGTGAAATCTTGAGTCTTGCCTCTATGCAATGCCTCGGTGAACCTCAGGATGGCCCCTCTAGCCAGTGTTGTAATGTAGGAAACGCATAGCAAGATCCCACAAACAGCAAGGTTTGAGCGGCCTTTTTCTAATATTGGGCAGGATGTAGGAAGGTGAGAAGGCCCCTCAGGCTTGTTCTACCATTCAGTTAGAATCAAGGATGATTTGTATCTTAACTGTTAATTTGCCTGCTGTAGTTCCAGTTCCCTTCATATCCTTGCCAAATCTATTATTGTCTGTATTAAAATTTTCAATTTTCCCCCAGGCTCTCAGCTTTGTGGAAGCGGAGATTCCTGACTTGAACACAATGGAGATCTCGCCTGCCCCCCTTCACGTCAGTGTCCTGAGGGGCCAGGCAGAGGTCTCGGTTCAACATCTCATCTGAAACACAGCGCTCCCTCGGTGCTGTGCTACCCCGCCCCAACATCAACCTAGATCATGCGGTTAATTGTCTGGAGCATGATCTGGTGCACAGCACGATCCCAGAACAACAATAACAATGAAATAAAAGACAGATAGTCTGTTTCATGGTTTTGGTTGAGGGATAAAGAATGACCACATAGGAACAAGTGGAAGCCATTCCGCCTCTGAAAGCTGTTCTCCGGTTCAGTTAGATCAGAGCTGGTGTGAATCCTAACCCTTGCCTATCCACACTGGGAGTGTCAGCCAGGGTTTTCTGCTCGAGTCTCTGGAGTAGGGAGTTCAATCTCTGACTGCGAGTGGCGAGTGTCAGCCACTGACGCAGGCTGCTTCCCTGTCTCAGTCCTGTTAACCACACCTCTCCACTTGACCCTCAGGGTGGACTCAAGGCCGTAATCTGGACGGATGTCTTTCAGACACTGGTAATGTTTTCTGGACAGCTGGCTGTCATCATCATCGGAGCGAGGCAGGCGGGAGGGATCAGTGAAGTGTGGCGAATCGCCAAAGAAAACGGCAAGATCGCAGGGATTGAGTAAGTGCCTTTGTAAAAAAAATTAAAACAGGGGGAATCAAATTAAATCGATAATGACCTTACTGAACATGTGGCGAGGAAGGAACCAGAGGAACCAATTTAAAATAATTGAAGGCTGTGATGGCCATTTTTACTGCAGTAAGCTATTTAATGTGGACCACACTGGCTGAAAGAGCTGTGGATGCAGATTCAATACAAACTCTCAAAGAGGAATTGGATAAACTCTTGAGTTGAACCTTCCAGGGCTCTGGGGAGTGGGACCAATTCAGAGAGTGTGGTGTTACAGTGTGTGGGGAGATTAGTCTGTATTGCTAATGTGTCCTTGTTTTCCGCAGCCTGAACCCTGACCCCTTTGAGCGTCACACCTTCTGGACGCTGAGTTTTGGCGGCGTGTTCATGATGCTGGCACTTTACGGTGTGAACCAGGCCCAAGTACAGCGGTATCTAAGCTCACGCACGGAGCATCAGGCGATATTGTGAGTGACTGAATCAAACCAGACTGCGCCACAAACTTGGCCTGGTCATTGTTTATTGTTTTACAACATTATTCACAAATCCGGTGGCGGCACAGCGGTTAGCACTGCTGCCTCACGGCGGCAGGGACCCGGGTTCGATTCCCGGCTTAGGTCACTGTCTGTGTGGAGTTTGTACGTTCTCCCCGTGTCTGGGTGCTCCGGTTTCCTCCCACAGTCTGAAAGACGTGCTGGTTAGGTGCATTGACCATGCTAAATTCTCCCTCAGTGTACCCAAACAGGCGCCGGAGTGTGGCGACTAGGGGACTTTCACAGTAACTTCATTGCGGTGTTAATGTAAGCCTACTTGTGACATTAATAACTAAACGTTAAACTTAAATCCAGGAGAGGGATCTCACAGACATCATGACTTAATACTGATTATAAACTGTGGCATGACCTTACCTTGAGCTAGAATAATGGGAAGAGGATGTGGCCATTCAGCCCCTTGCTCCTGTTTGCTCATTCAGTTATACCATGGCCAATCTATATCTTAACTCCATTTATTCACCCTTAATATCCTTGTTGCCTTTGTTATTGACTGTTCATACCATAGCCTAACATGAACCTGTCAATCTTTATTCTGAAGTTTTCAATGGCTCCCCTTCCCCACCCTCAGCAGTTTCTTGGAGGAATGAGTTCCAGATTTCCACAGCCCATTGTGTTTCCTGCTAGTGTCCTGAATGGCCTGGTGTTCATTTACCCGTTATTCTGGACTCTTGCCCCCACCGGAGAAAATAGTTTCTCACCATTGACCCTATCCAATCCTTCAATCATCCTGAATATCTCGAGTTTAATCACCTCTTAAATCTTCTAAACTCGAGGGAATACATGTTCAGTCCATGCAACTTGTTCTCCTTATTCAACTCTTTTAGCCCGGATAGCATTCTGATGAATCTAGGCTGTTAGTTAAAGTTTAAAGTTTATTTATTAGTGTCACAAGTAGGTTTACATTAACACTGCAATGAAGTAACTGTGAAAATCCCCTAGTCGCTACACCCTAGCGCCTGTTCGGGTACACTGAGGGAGAATTTAGCATGGCCAATGCACCTAACCCGCACGTCTTTGGACTGTGGGAGGAAACCCACGCAGACATGGGGAGAATGTGCAAACTCCACACAGACCGTGACCCAAGGCGGGAATCGAACCTGGGTCCCTGGCGCTGTGAGGCAGAGGTTAGCCCTGAATTCACAATGAGGTGGAGTGGAATCTGGTACCGCACTCTGCTGCCACTTCAGCCTGTGGGTTTACTCTGCTCCTTTTGGTATCCCTGCATATCCAAATTGTTTGGCATTAACAAACCTGCGCTGAAATTCAAGTTCCCCTCCAGGGACTTGAGTCCGCGATCCAAGCGCACTCTGCAGCGCAGAGGGAATGCTGCACTTTTCGAATGAAATGTTAAACCCGGGTCCTGTCTGCTGTCGCAGGTGTAAAGGCCCCAGGGCATTTATTCCAAAGAAGAGTATGAAGTTCTCCTGGGGTGTACTGAATGATATTTATCCCCCATGCAACATCACAGCAACAGTCATTGTCACGTTGCTGTCTATGGGAACTTGCTGTGTGCAAATTGTTTAAGGGCGGCACGGTGGCACAATGATTAGCTCCGTTGCCCCTCAGCACCAGGGACCCGGGTTCAATTCCCAGCTTGGGTCACTGTCTGTGTGGAGTTTGCACATTCTCCCCGTGTCTGCAAGGGTTTCCTCCAGGTGCTCCAGTTTCCTCCCACAGTCCAGAAATGTGCAGGTTACGTGCAGTGGCCGTGCTAAATTGCCCCTTAGTGTCAGGGGGATTATCAGGGTAAATACATGGGGTTAGGGCGATAGGGCCTGGGTGGGATTGTTGTCAGTGCAGACTCGATGGGCCGAATGGCCGCCTCCTGCTCTGCAGGGTTTCTATAATTACTGTATTTCAAATATTACAAAAATACCTAATAGGCTGTAAAGTGTTTTGGGGTATCCTTGTGAAAGGTGCAGTAAAGATGTGTGTTTTGATCTGTATTGCACCATAAACACAGTGAGGTTCCTGACATTTACAGAGACCACAGCATCAGCGGAAAACATCCAACCCATTCCAGCACCAGGGACCAATGGAATGTCCACCCACTTCCCTCACCAGGGAATTTACGGGGCATATAACGGAATCGTATTTTTAAAAGCCAGGGTGACCGGCGTGAAGTCAGTCTCGAATGTGTCGGATATCTTTTGTTTCTGCTTGTTACCTCTCCCCGTCTGTTCACCTCCCCCTGTAGGTCGTGTTATGTGGTGTTTCCGTGTCAGCAGATAGTTCTGGCCCTGGGGTGCCTGATGGGCCTGGTAATGTATGCTCGCTATGGAGAGAATGGCCCACTACAGCAAGGTTATGTCAGCGCCTCGGATCAGGTACCACCTACTTTATAAAATCCAAACCGGGTGAAAGCAACAATTAGAATTATGTTTATCTCTCTGCCTTTCATGGCCACACGATGTCTGAATCTATTTTACTGCCAATGCATTACATCAAATTTACAGCACAGAATCTCGAAATTATTAGGCCATTTGGCCCATCGTGTCTGCACCGGCTCTCCGAATGAGCATCATGGTTTAGGGCCGTGCCCCTGCTTTTTCCCTGTACCCCTGCACATTGTTTCTATTCAAATAATCATCGAATGTCCTCTTGAATGCCTCGATTGAAGCTGCCACCACCACACTTCCAGGCAGTGCGTTCCAGACCCCAACCACCCACTGAGTGAAAAAGTTTTCTCCAATATCACATTTGCTTCTTTTGCAAATCACATTAAATCTGTGCCCTCTCGCTCTCGATCCCTTTACGAGCGGGAACAGTTTCTCTCTATCTCCTCTGCCCAACTCTTGTCATAATTTTGAACATCTCTATCAAATCTCTCAGCCTTCTTCTCTCCAAGGAGAACAGTCCCAACCTTTCCAATCTATCCTCATAACTGAAGTTTCTCATCCCTGGAACCATTCTTGTAAACCTCTTCCGCACTCTCTCCAATGCGTTCGCATCTTTCCTGTAGTCTGGCACCCGGAACTGTGCACAATCCTCCTACGGACAAGAGTGAATACATTTCCAAAGTTACTTAATGGCTCTGGAGCAAATGGGTGTCCTAAGGTTGTGAGAGGCACTGTATAAATCATAGAGTGATTAGAACACAGGAAGAGGCCATTCAGCCCATCTATCTAGCCTATCAGAGATTGCCAGTTCTCTGTCGAGCCAATCCAATCAGTCCAATTCCTCCACTCAATCCCTGCAAGTCACTGTTTGTTTTTCCTTACTGTATGTTTGCAGTGTTGTGAAGTTTTGCTGTCTAGATAGAATGTATAAAAAAGGGGATAAAAGGGGGGACTGAAACCAAAAGAGAAAATGCTGGAAAATCTCAGCAGGTCTGGCAGCATCTGTAAGGAGAGAAAAGAGCTGACGTTTCGAGTCCGGATGTTCCTTTGTCAAAGCTAAAATGCAGAGAAAGTAGCTAAGACTCATCTTTCATTCCCTCACCCACAGTATAAAAATCTCCCACTTTCTATGTCTTTTAGCTTTGACAAAGGGTCATCTGGACTTGAAACGTCGGCTCTTTTCTCTCCTTACAGATGCTGCCCGACCTGCTGTGAGATTTTCCAGCGTTTTCTCTTTTGGTTAGAGAGAATGTGTGCTGGCTCTGGTTAAATTGACCGGTTTAGGGAGCTACCCCTTGCGAGAAAACTACAAATACTTTTGTTTTTTATGTTGAGGTGATAAATAGCCCCAACATCCAGATGTCAAACATTAATAGCGCAGTCGGAGTGGGAGTTTAATGAAGGTATGGATGAGGTGGGAGTATTTGTGCTTACCGGGATCAGGGGGGATGAAATCGATTGGATTTGGGAGTATGTGTAGGGTCGAGAGGATTGAGGGATCCTGCTTCCTGAGGGTCGAGTGGGAGCTGGAGGTGATGAGAGCCAGAACTGAGAGGGCAAGCAGCACACACTCCCCCGGGGGGGGGGGGGGGGGGGGGGGGGGGGGGGGGAGAGAGACTGGAGCAGTCTGCAGAAGTGGCCAGAAGATGAGGCAACTTGTAATTGGGTCTGGGATCTTGAATTTGGTAAGTGGGAGGGGGCTGCGTAGAGTCTGTGGGGGTCGGTGAGGACAGGCCAGGGCTGGTATTTGGGTTCATACCTGTGATTCTTGCCATACATTTGTGCATTTACCTGATCAGCAATGTCACGTCTGGTTTGAATTGCAGATGGTTCTCTATTTTGTTATGGATGTCCTTCAGCATTATCCTGGTTTACCTGGACTTTTCATCGCTTGTCTGTTCAGTGGAGCACTCAGGTACTTTCACAGATACTCAGCGAAACCTTTCTGAAATAATGGGCCCTGGACTGATGGCAGGTTAAGGTCTGCTATGTTCCTAAGGTTTGAATAGTACACAAGTTGGTGGTGAAATTAATAAAATATATGGAAAAGCAACATAAATAAGTGAATAATATAACTGAGCCATTATTTAAAACACATTAGGGATGGTAGGACAGGTGATGTGTCAACGCTGCAGCATGTGGGAGCTCCAGGATAATATTGTGATCCAGGGTAAACACTCCTGCAGGGAGTGTTTGTGGCTTGAGGAACTTCGGCTCAGAGTCACCGAGCCAGAGGCTGAGCTGCAGACACTGCGACACATGGGGGAGATGGAAAGCCACCTGGATGCTTTGTACCGGGAGGCAGACGCACCTCTTAGGATAGGGTCTTTTGATTTGGTCAGTAGTCAGGGACAGGAGGCTGTGACTGAGAGTGAGGCAGGTAAGGGGACCCAGAGGGCTGGAGTGTCAGCCTCTGCAATTGTCCAATAGGATTGAGGTTCTCTCAGCTTGTTTGGATCGGACGAGGTGGATGAGCCAGCTGACTACGGCAATACAATACAGGGAGCCATTCAAATTGGGGAGCAAAAAGGAATGTGGTGGTAGTAGGGGACAGTATAGTGAGGGGGTTGACACTGTTCTCTGCAGCAAAGAGCAAGAATCCAGAAGGCCTGCCCAGTGCCTGCCCAGTGCCAGGGTTTGGAACTTCTGTTCAGGACTGGAGAGGAACCTGCAGTGTAAGGGAGAGAATCCAGTGGTCATGGTCCACGTAGGTACCAACGACATACGTAGAACTAGGAAAGAGGTTCTTAGAAAGTATGAGAAGCTAGGCACTGCATTATAAAGCAAAAGCTCAAAGATTAGAATCTCTGGATTGTGACCTGGGCCATATGCAAATTGGCAAAAGGTACAAGAAATTAGAGAGATGAATATGTGGCTCAAACGGTGCGGGAGAAGCGGGTTCTAGTTTGTGGGCCACTGGAGGCAGTACTTGGGGAAGGGGGTGTATTCTAGCGAACCCCGTGACTAGGGAAGTAGAGTGTTTTCAACTAAATAATGGAGGCAAAGGATCAAATTTGGAAAGATGTGATAAATCACTTGATCGCTTGACCTAATGACCCACCTCATTTCCAAGAACCAGGTCTAACAGTACCTCCTGCCCTGTTGGACTGGACACATACAGCTGTTGAAATTTCTCCTGAACATACCCTAGGAACGCTTGTCCTCTTTGCATCTATATTTGGGTAATTAAAGTCCCTCATAACTTTAAAAAAAGTTGACACCTCTCAGTAAATTCCTTGCAAATTTGTTCTCCTGCATCCTTCTCACTAGTTGGTGGTCTATAAACCACAGTGAGCAATGTCATTTTTGCTCCTTAGCTCTAGCCAACTAAGTTCTCTTCTTGACCCCTCTGGGACATCCTCTTTTGCCAGCACTGCAATGCTCTTCTTAACCTATGCCGCCAACCTTCCCCATGTTACTTCCTTTCCTATCTTCCCTGAACACTTTGTATCCAGGAATATTCCACACCCGGTCCCTTCTTTGAGCCAACTCTCTGTTATAGTCACAACATTGTATTTCCGCATGGCAATACGCCTAGAACTCACTGATTTTATTTGCCACATTCCCGTGCATTCACATACATGCACAGTAACCCTGACTTAGAACCTATAGCTTTCTCCCTTTCTCTAACCTCGCCTATTAATTTGCGAGTGTCTTTGTTATTTTAGTGTTACCGACCTCCCCAAATATTCTGGGCACTTGATGTTCTTCCCTGATGTTATCTCCTGGTTTGCACATCCCTGCAAAGATAATTTCAATCCTAGCATATATTAGAAGTTTATATTTAGGCGCAGCAGTGAGGTGAGAATTAGTTTAGACTACGTCCGCGCTGATAGCATTTCCCGATCGTCATGTTTCTGAGATAGTGCAGAGTGCTGGCAGCAATGGGAACCTTGGTGAATCCAGCACATTTGTTGAATTATTTAAGGGACCATAAAAAGGCCAATGAAGCAAGAATGAAAATGCAGTAGAAGAGGGTTCAGAACTTTGGTTACATCAAATGCAGGGTATTGTAGACTGCCTGGATGGTGCCTCACTGCGGTGGAGTTCTTGATGCAGGAATTGCTAGATATACCACACTGCTTCTGCTACAAAGCTGATGTTAATTGTTAGATTTATTGCTTACTGTCTCTCGTTTTCAGGTACCTGTTACTAACAGCATGAGAATTATTCCACAATAGCTCTCTGTACAAATGGAAGCCATGTTAGGCTCTCTATTCAATGCTGAATTGTCTCTCTTTAGTACGATATCATCAGCATTCAATTCACTGGCTGCCGTGACTATGACAGACCTGATTAAACCTCACTATCCAGACATGACTGAGGCTCGAGCCACGCTGGTATCCAAGGGACTTGGTAAGTGACAGTGGAAAATAACAATACTTTCTGTGTGTGCGCGCGTGCGTGCACTTGTGCTTGATGTATGTACGATGTTTCAAGCTGCTTCACAGCATAATTATCAGACAAAATCAGATATTAGGGCAGGTGACCAAAGTCTTGATTGAAGAAATGGATTTGGAGAGGCTTCTTAATGGAGAGAGAAATAGAGTCGGAGAATTTTATTTAGGGAATTCTGGAACCAAATGCATGGCCGCCAATGGTGGAGCGATTAAACTTGGTGATGCGCCAAGGCAAGAACAAAGAACAGTACAAAACAGGCCCTTCAGCCCACCAAGCCTGCGCCAATCACATTGTCCTATCTAGACCAGCCTGTATCCCTCTATTCCCCATCTGTTTATGTGCCTATCCAGATAAGTCTTAAATGTCACGAAAGTACCTGCTTCAACCACCTCACTTGGCAGTGCATTCCAGGCCCCCACCACCCTCTACTTCCCCTACACATCTCCACTGAAACTTTCCCCCCTTACTTTGAACCTGTGCCCCTTTGTCATTGTCATTTCTGCCCTGGGAAAAAGCTTCCAATTGTTAACGCTATCCATACCCCTCATAATTTTATAAACTTCTATCAGGTCGCCCCTCAGCCTCAGTCTTTCCAGGAAGAACAATCCCAATTTATTCAATCTCTCCTCTAGACCAGGCAACATCCTGGTAAACTTTTTCTGTGCCCTTTCCAATGCCACCATGTCCTGGCGACCAGAATTGAACGCAGTATTCGAAATGTGGCCTAACCAACGTTTTATGTAACTAACATAATTTGCCAACTTTAGAGACTTGCTGCCTCTGTACGCCGGTGTGTTCCAGGTTGCGGGGGGAGGGGGGGAATGGGCCAGTGCGAGTTGGGGTACCGAGCAGCCGAGCTAGGAATTTGCTGCTCTCAGAGTCAGGGGTCTGTTTGAAGTGAATGTGGCATTGTTCACTCAGCCATGGGTGAGGGTTTAAATAACATGTATCCGACAGTTTCCATCTCGTGCTTGCCAAGGTATCCGAGCAGTGAACCCGGCTTAGTGAGATTGCTTTTAATCAGCTTTTGCCTTGTGATGGATTTCTTGTGATGCGATTTTCCCAGCCTGGAATCCAGCTACTTAATATGTTGGCAGCAATGGACACCCTCCAGTGACTGACTCAGGGGGAGCGAAGCCAATACCTGAGGGCCGAGGGAATCTTAGAAGAAAGAAAGACTTAGTTTCTGTAGTAAGGACTGCAGTGTTGAAAAGATTAGCTGAGTTATTCATGCAAGGAGTTCCAGACACTCAACCCTCAGAGAGAAGAAATTCCTCCTCATCTTCGCCTTCAATTGGTGCCCCTTTATTCTGAGACTCTGTCCTCTGACCCTAGACTCTCCCATGAGGGGAAACATCCTCTCGGCATTTATCCTGTCAATCCCCATAAGAATCCTCTATGTTTCAATGAGATCATCTCTCGTTCTTCTAAATCCCAATGAATCGAGTCCCAACCTGTTTAACCTTTCCTCATAAGACAATCCCTGCATTCCGGGGATCTCCCTAGTGAATCTTCTCTGAACTGCTTCCAATAAAGTAATATCTTTCCTAAAATGAAGAGACCAAAACTGCACATAGTTCTCCAGATGTGGTCTCTCCAGTACCTTGTACAGTTGCAGCAAGACTTCCCTCCTCTTATACGCCAAACCCCTTGAAATAAGGGCCTCTGTAATTCTATAAGTACCTCAAAGTGTGGTTGCTGTTGTAATGAGGGAAATGTGAAATGCGTTTTAAGCTCAGCAAGCTCCCACAGACAGCATAATGACAAGATGAAGCTGGTTTTAGTTATGTTGGTTGAAGGATAAATAGTGGTGAGGACACTGGAGAGAACTCCCCGGTTGCCTTCACAATAGTGCCACGGAATCTTGCACTTTCACTGAGAGAGCAGGCGGGGTCCAAGTTTTAGGTGTCTTCTAAAAAATAAGGCCTAATTTCCGCCAGCATCCTCTCGTGCCTGGGACCCGCACCCTTCCCAGTTCCCCATCACCAGAAGGACTTTCAAGTCATCACGTTAATCTGGTCTGGAATCTCCCTCTTCACCACCTCTCCTGCAAACTCCTACAGCTTTCTGCTTCTCTCCTCACCTGTTCCTGCCTGGCCATCCCGCAGTCACCTCCCCTTATTCTACCCTGAGCGAGGGACTCAGTGTATCTGCAGTTTAACGGTAGGTGTTGGAAAGGAGATGTCGGATTAGAATAACGACGGGGTGAGGAGTAGGGAGGCACTAGTTTATTTTTAAATTTAGACTGTCTTTCTGTGGCGCGGCATCACTGTACAGGATCCTCCCTCCAGCGCTGAGTGAATGGAACCATTGTTCTGACTCACAATAGCTCAGTGGGACGATGCACAATTTACAGTTCAGAAACAGGCCATTTGGCCCAGTTGATCCATGCTGGTGCTCAAGCTCCACACCAGCCTCCTGCTATCCCTCTGCATCTCACCCCATAAACATAACAGAAACAGTTACAGCAGAGAGGGAAATCATTTGGCCCATTGTGTCCAGACCAGCTCTCAGTGAGAGTAACTCACCTCGTCCTATTCCCCTGTGGTCCTGTAATTTATTTGTTCTCAGAAAATTATCCAATTGCCTCAATTAAATCTGTCTCCACCACACTCTCAGACAGTATATTACAGATCCTGACCACTTGCTGTGTGAATCTGTCTCCACCACACTCTCAGACAGTACATTCCACATCCTAACCACTCGCTGTGTGAATCTGTCTCCACCACACTCTCAGACAGTACATTCCACATCCTAACCACTCGCTGTGTGAATCTGTCTCCACCACACTCTCAGACAGTGCATTCCAGATCCTAACCACTCGCTGTGTGAATCTGTCTCCACCACACTCTCAGACAGTATATTACAGATCCTAACCACTCGCTGTGTGAATCTGTCTCCACCACACGCTCGGCGTCAGGGATTCGGGCTCAATTCAGTCCTTGGGTGACTCTGTGGAGTTTGCACATTATTCCCGTGTCTGTGTGTGTTTACTCCGGGTGCTCTGGTTTCCTCCCAAAGTCCAAAGATGTGCGGGTTAGGTTGATTGGCCATGCTAAATTGACCCTCAGTTTCAGGTGGATTATCAGGATAAATATGTGGGGTTACGAGGATAGGGCCTGGGTGGGATTGTTGTCAGCGCAGGCTCGATGGGCTGAATGGCCTCCTTCTGTACTGTAGTGATTCTAAGTGGGAATGTTTGCTGATGACTGCACAATGTTCAGCACCATTCACGATTCCTCAGATACGGAAGCAGTCCATGTTCAAATGCAGCAGGACCTGAACAATATCCAGGTTTGGGCTGACAAATGGCAAGTGATGGGATCTACCCCAGAATACTGAGAGAGGCAAGGGAGGAAATTGCTGTGGCCTTGAGAGAAATCTTTGTATCCTCACTGGCTACAGGGGAGGTCTCAGAGGATTGGAGAAGAGCCAATGTTGTTCCTTTGTTTAAGAAGGGTAGCAAGAATAATCCAGGTAATTACAGGCCGGTGAGCCTTACATCAGTGGGTGGGAAATTATTGGAGAGGATTTTTCGAGACTGGGTTTATTCCCACTTGGAAATAAGTGGACACATTAGTGAGAAGCAACATGGTTTTGTGAAGGGGAGGTCATGTCTCATGAACTTGATCGAGTTTTTCGAGGAAGTGACGAAGATGATTGATGAGGGTAGGGCAGTGGAGTTGTTTACATGGACTTCAGTAAGGCCTTTGACAAGGTCCCTCATGGCAGACTGGTGCAGAAGGTGAAGTTGCACTGGATCAGAGGTGAAGTTGCACGGGATCAGCGGTGAGCTGGCAACTTGGATACAAAACTGGCTCGGTCAAAGAACACAGAGGGAGCAGTGGAAGGGTGCATTTCTGAATGGAGGGCTGTGACAAGTGGCGTTTCTCAGGGATCAGTGCTGGGACCTTTGCTGTTTGTAATATATATAAATGATTTGGAGGAAAATGTAACTGGTTTGATTAGTAAGTTTGCGGATGACACAAAGGTTGGTGGATTTGCAGGTAGCAATGAGGACCATCAGAGGATACAGCAGGATATAGATCGGTTGGACACTTGGGTGGAGAGATGGCAGATGGAGTTTAATCCGCACAAATGTGAGGTAATGCATTTTGGAAGGTCTGATACAGATAGGAAATATACAGTAAATGGCAGAACTCTTAAGAGTATTGATAGGCAGAGGGATCTGGGTGTACAGGTACACAGGTCACTGAAAGTGGGCAATGCAGGTGGAGAAGGTAGTCAAGAAGGCATATGGCATGCTTGCCTTCATCGGCCGGGATATTGAATTTAAAAATTGGCCAGTCTTTATAGAACCTTAGTTAGGCCGCACTTGGAATATAGTGTTCAATTCTGGTCGCCGTACTACCAGAAGGATGTGGAGGCTTTGGAGAGCGTACAGAAAAGTTTTGCCAGGATGTTGCCTGATATGGAGGGCATTAGTTATGAGGAGAGGTTGGAGAAACTTGGTTTGTCCTCACTGGAACGACGGAGGTTGAGGGGTGACCTGATAGAAGTCTACATGATTATGAGTGGCATGGATAGAGTGGATAGTCAGAAGCTTTTTCCCAGGGTGGAAGAGTCAATTACTCGGGGGCACAGGTTTAAGGTGCGAGGGGCAAGGTTTAAACGAGATGTATGAGGCAGATTTTCTACACAGAGGGTGGTGGGTGCCTGGAACTCGCTGCCGGGGGAGGTAGTGGAAGCAGCTAAGGTAATGACTTTTAAGGGGCGAACAGACAAATATAGGATGGGACTTGAAGGATATGGTCCCCGGAAGGGTAGGGGGTTTTAGTTCAGTCGGGCAGCATGGTCGGTGCAGGCTTGGAGGGCCGAAGGGCCTGTTCCTGTGCTGTAATTTTCTTTGTTCTTTGACACTCATGCCACACAAGTGCCAGGCAATGACCATCTCCAACAAGAGAAAATCTAACAATCGCCTCTTGACTGTCAGTGGCATTACCATCGTTGAATCAACCTCTCATCCTGGGCATTACCATTGACCAAAAAATTAACTGGGGCAGCTATATAAATACTGTAGCTACAGGAGCAGGTCAGAGGCTAGGAACCCTGCAACGGCACCTCCTGACTCCCTAATGCCTGTCCGCTATCTACAAGGCACAAGTCAAGTGTGTGAAGGAATACCCTCCATTTGCAGCTCCAACAACACTCAAGAAGCCCAACACCATCCAGGACAAAGCAGCCCGCTTCATAGGCACCCCATCCACAAACACTCATCCCTTGAACGAATAAAATAAAATTCTCCCTCGTGTTTGACTTGGTTCTCTTTAAATCTGTCGATGATATTTGCCTCAATCATTTCATGTAGTAGCCAGATCCAGATTCTAGCCGCTGTCTGAATGCACCAGTTTTTTACCTGTGATGTGCAGTAAATGAGAGTTCCTGTGTTTTTGCAGCACTGGGCTATGGGTTGCTGTGTCTCGGAATGGCCTACATCGCATCACTGATGGGCTCGGTGTTACAGGTGCTGTATCACACCCCTCCCTCTCAATGTATTTGTATCATTCCCGATGGCCTGGAATTTTTCACATGCTCCTTTCCTTTAAACTCAGGCGGCGCTAAGTATTTTCGGGATGGTTGGTGGTCCACTGCTTGGAGTCTTTTGCCTCGGAATGTTTTTCCCCATGGCTAATTCTACGGTGAGTTTTGCTTTTGAGTATTTCTTTCTTTCTTTGGCTACATTTTCACGTTGGGGTGGGATCATTAACGGACTTGGTAGCAGTTTGTTTGAAGGCTTTTCCAATGAGAGGGATAACGCTGAGTAAGAGCCATCATTGCCTTGAAAAGAGTTCCTTCAGTAAGTTGTAGACCTCGATGTTTCGGGATGTGTATTCTGTCTGGGAGAATGACGGGACAGCTGAGGGATATGATTCCATCCACCCTCAACTATGTATAACTACCTCTTTCACTTGTTCCTGTCATTCCCCACCAGACAACAAGCACAGCACACTGTCAGGGCCCACCAGATCATCTAGAGTTTAAAGTTTTAAATCTTAAAGTTATTAGTGTCACAAGTAGACTTACATTAACACTGCAATGAACTTACTGTGAAAATCCCCTAGTCGCCACACTCCGGCGCCTGTTCGGGTACACGGAGGGAGAATTTAGCATGGCCAATGCACCTAACCGGCACGTCTCTCGTACTGTGGGAGGAAACCAGAGGACACCCATGCAGACACGGGGAGAATGTGCAAACTCCACACAGACAGTGACCCGAGCTGGGAATTGAACCTGGGTCCTTGGCGCTGAGGCAGCAGTGCTAACCACTGTGCCACTGTGCCGCCCTATCATCTAAGGAACTCTTAAGATAACAGTAAGAAGTCTCACAGCACCAGGTTAAAGTCCAACAGGTTTATTTGATATCCCGAGATAACAATTGCTCTTTCAGAGCATATTTAATAGACGTGGTCTAACCATTCAATCACTTTCCTTGTGGCTGAAAAATGGCAAATGGAGTTTAACCCTGATAAATGTGAGGTGATTCATTTTGGTAGGACAAATTTAAATGTGGATTACAGGGTCAAAGGTAGGGTTCTGAAGACTGTGGAGGAACAGAGAGATCTTGGGGTCCATATCCACAGATCTCTAAAGGTTGCCAGTCAAGTGGATAGAGCTGTGAAGAAGGCCTATAGTGTGTTAGCTTTTATTAACAGGGGGTTGGAGTTTAAGAGCCGTGGGGTTATGCTGCAACTGTACAGGACCTTGGTGAGACCACATTTGGAATATTGTGTGCAGTTCTGGTCACCTCACTATAAGAAGGATGTGGAAGCGCTGGAAAGAGTGCAGAGGAGATTTACCAGGATGCTGCCTGGTTTGGAGGGTAGGTCTTATGAGGAAAGGTTGAGGGAGCTAGGGCTGTTCTCTCTGGAGCGGAGGAGGCTGAGGGGAAACTTAATAGAGGTTTATAAAATGATGAAGGGGATAGATAGAGTGAACGTTCAAAAACTATTTCCTCGGGTGGATGGAGCTATTACAAGGGGGCATAACTATAGGGTTCGTGGTGGGAGATACAGGACGGATATCAGAGGTAGGTTCTTTACGCAGAGAGTGGTTGGGGTGTGGAATGGACTGCCTGCAGTGATAGTGGAGTCAGACACTTTAGAAACATTTAAGCGGTTATTGGATAGGCACATGGAGCACACCAGGATGATAGGGAGTGGGATAGCTTGATCTTGGTTTCAGATAAAGCTCGGCACAACATCGTGGGCCGAAGGGCCTGTTCTGTGCTGTACTGTTCTATGTTCTATGTTCCTTGGTGTTGATTTAATGCCATTAAAAACACTCACTCAGTGAGGGGGCTGTGTTTATAGATACCTTTATGATGATGTGGGTATGGTGGTGTACTGCAAATGTTACTAGATTAATATTCTAGAGAACACAAGTTCGAAGCCCACCCTTTACATCACTTTGAGAGTTTGGATCCCATTTCTCATTTTAAAAAAATCTGTAAATAAAAGGCTGGTGTCAGTAAAAGCGACCAATAAGCTGCCAGATTGTTGCAAAAATCCAACTGGTTCGTTACTGTTAAAGAATCATGGAATTGTTACCCCACAGAAAGAGACCTTTCAGCCCTTGCTGTCCCTCTGAATAAACAATTCACCAAGTGCCACTCCACGGCCCAGCACATTCTCCCTTTTCAGATAACAATCCAATTCCTAGCTGAATGTCTGGACTGAACCTGTCTCCACCACACTCTCAGACAGTACATTCCACATCCTAACCACTCGCTGTGTGAATCTGTCTCCACCACACTCTCAGACAGTGCTTTCCAGACCCTAACCACTCGCTGTGTGAATCTGTCTCCACCACACTCTCAGACAGTACATTCCAGATCCTAACCACTCGCTGTGTGAATCTGTCTCCACCACACTCTCAGACAGTACATTCCACATCCTAACCACTCGCTGTGTGAATCTGTCTCCACCACACTCTCAGACAGTACATTCCAGATCCTAACCACTCGCTGTGTGAACCTGTCTCCACCACACTCTCAGACAGTGCATTCCAGACCCTAACCACTCGCTGTGTGAATCTGTCTCCACCACACTCTCAGACAGTGCATTCCAGACCCTAACCACTCGCTGTGTGAATCTGTCTCCACCACACTCTCAGACAGTACATTCCAGATGCAAACCTCTCGCAGCTTGAAGAAGAATTTCCTCGTGTCGCCATTGCTTCTTCTCCCCATTATCTTAAATCCACCCTTTTGAAACATGCCGTCCTTATGTATTCTGACGTCGATGTGACTCCAGTCCCACACCAATGTGGTTCATGCTTAATTCAAACACGAAACTCCGTATGCCTGGCTCTTAGCTTCTCTCTCAAATAACACTCAGGCAGGACAACTAGGACAGCTATGTTCAGGCATGGATGGGAATCGAACATGCGATTTTTGGTTAACAAGACCAACACTTGGCCACTGCGCAAATACTTTTATTAGCAACAGGCATGTCATAGAACCAAGGAGTCCCTGCACTGAGTCTGCACTGACAACAATCCCAACTATCCCGTAACCCCATGTATTTACCCTGCTAATCTCCCTTACACCATGGGGCAATTTAGCATGGCCAGTCCACCTAACACACACACCTTTGGACGAGGAACCTTTCTTATATTCGTTGTGAGTGTTCTAGTTTTGGTTTTATCAGTGGGGGACTGGTATATTTATATCTTTCTCTTTGCGATTTAGCTTTCTCACAGACTCTCGGTCCTTCCTGGTGACTGTTCTTTGTGTTGTCTCCAACAGGGTGCAATCTCTGGGCTGGTGGCGGGGTTGATAATGGCATTCTGGATCGGAATCGGCAATTTCATTTCTAGACGACAGCCTCTTTCATTCGTAAATGCGACCACCATCCAAAACGTTACCACTACCTTGGCAACCGCTACCATGGCAACAGTCAACCTTACGACAGTGGCATCAAGTGCAAGGTACATGCAGAGCCAATCACTGCACTGTATTTCGCTGATGGGATTTGGGAAGGGTGGGTGCAAGAACAAGAGAATGAAAAATGTCCGTCTCCCTTATCCAGGTAACAGTTACATTTTGCATCAACTACTATTCCCTGTCTTGCCCCATAATGTGAACCAGCAGTGGGTAGGAATTACCGTCGGCGATTTGCGTATTGATCACCACAAACATGTATCTCAAAGAACCATTGAATGGTTAAAGCACAGAAAGAGGCAACTTGGCCGATTGGGCCTGCACAGGTTCTCTCTAACAACTCAGCTAATCGCAATTCTCCTGCTCTCTTCTGTACCCCTGTAAGTGTTTCCTTTTCAGATAAGGTGAGGTGAGAGTGACTGCCCTTAACATCAAGGCAGCATTTGACCAAGTGCAGCATCAAGGAGCCCGAGTATAACTGGAGTCAATGTGCATCACCCTATTGGAGTCATACCTGGCACACAGGAAGATAGTTCTGGTGGTTGTGGAGGGTCAATCATCTCAGCTCCAGGACATCTCGACAGGAGCCCCTCAGGATAGTGTCCTCGGCTCAATCACCTTCAGCTGCTTCATCAATGACCTTCCCTCCATCATAAGATCAGAGTGGGGATGTTCACCGATGATTGCACAATGTTCAGCATCATTCGCGACTCCTCAGATACTGAAGCAGTCAAAGAACAAAGAACAGTACAGCACAGGAAACAGGCCCTTCTGCCTGTGCCGCTCCTTGGTCCAACTAGACCAATCGTTTGTATCCCTCCATTCCCAGGCTGCTCATGTGACTATCCAGGTAAGTCTTAAACGATGTCAGCGTGCCTGCCTCCACCACCCTACTTGGCAGCGCATTCCAGGCCCCCACCACCCTCTGTGTAAAAAACATCCCTCTAATATCCGAGTTATACTTCGCCCCTCTCACCTTGAGCCCGTGACCCCTCGTGAACGTCACTTCTGATCTGGGAAAAAGCTTCCCACCATTCACCCTATCTATCCCCTTCATAATCTTGTACACCTCTATTAGATCTCCCCTCATTCTCCGTCTTTCCAGGGAGAACAACCCCAGTTTACCAAATCTCTCCTCATAGCTAAGACCCTCCATACCAGGCAACATCCTGGTAAACCTTCTCTGCACTCTAACGCCTCCACGTCCTTCTGGTAGTGCGGCGACCAGAACTGGACGCAGTACTCCAAATGTGGCCTAACCAGCGTTCTATACAGCTGCATCATCAGACTCCAGCTTTTATACTCTATACCCCGTCCTATAAAGGCAAGCATACCATATGGGAATCCTGTGGTGAGTAACTGCGGAAGGGCCATCCAGACTCGAAACATTGGCTGTATTCTCTCTCCACAGATGCTGTCAGACTTGCTGAGATTTTCCAGCATTTTCTGTTTTTGAGAAAGAGAATCCAACTTTATAGGACCCTGGTTAGACCCCACTTGGAGTACTGCGCGCAGTTCTGGTCACCTCATTACAGGAAAGATGTTGAAGCCATTGAAAGGGTGCAGAGGAGATTTACAAGGATGTTGCCTGGATTGGGGGGCATGCCTTATGAGGATAGGTTGAGGGAGCTTGGTCTCTTCTCCCTGGAGAGACGAAGGATGAGAGGTGACCTGATAGAGGTTTACAAGATGTTGAGAGGTCTGGATAGGGTAGACTCTCAGAGGCTATTTCCAAGGGCTGAAATGGTTGCTACGAGAGGACACAGGTTTAAGGTGCTGGGGGGTAGGTACAGAGGAGATGTCAGGGGTAAGTTTTTCACTCAGAGGGTGGTGGGTGAGTGGAATCGGCTGACGTCGGTGGTGGTGGAGGCAAACTCGTTGGGGTCTTTTAAGAGACTTCTGGATGAGTACATGGGATTTAATGGGATTGAGGGCTATAGATAGGCCTAGAGGTGGGGATGTGATCGGCGCAACTTGTGGGCCGAAGGGCCTGTTTGTGCTGTGGCTTTCTATGTTCTATGTTAACTAGTTCCTGATCAGTGGTTGCAGTTGAGTTTGTGCAGTGCTCTGGATTGTGGTATGATGGACTTACTCCAGCTGGTCACATAGGGATCAGCAATACTAATATCGTACAGTGTGATTTGACAAGCTAGTCGATTGTCCATCATTCCTGTATAGAAACATTGAGTCTCCCGGCTGGTAGATACCACGATGATAGAAATGAAAAGCAATGGAAGAATTGCAGTACGTATCTCAGCTTCCCAGTATTGGTGCCGTGTTATAACTGGAGTTCCACTCACTCTTGCGTTTAGTCTGAAATGATAAGAGCGTGTGAAATAGGAGCAGGCGTAGGCCATTCAGCCCCTCGAGCCTTCTCTGCCATTCAAGTATCAGGGCTCATCTGTTTGTTTTGAATTCCACGATCCCACCTACCCTCAATAACCGAAATAAAGCATGTCAGGACGTCAGTGCTGAGGGAGTGCCGCACTGTCAGAGGGTCAGTACTGAGGGAGTGCCGCACTGTCAGAGCGTCAGTACTGAGGGAGTGCTGCACTGTCAGAGGGTCAGTACTGAGGAAATGCTGCACTGTCAGAGGGTCAGTACTGAGGGAGTGCCGCACTGTCAGAGCGTCAGTACTGAGGGAGTGCCGCACTGTCAGGGGGTCAGTACTGAGGGAGTGCCGCACTGTCAGAACATCAGTGCTGAGGGAGTGCCGCACTGTCAGAGGGTCAGTACTGAGGGAGTGCTGCACTGTCAGAGGGTCAGTACTGAGGAAATGCTGCACTGTCAGAGGGTCAGTACTGAGGGAGTGCCGCACTGTCAGGGGGTCAGTACTGAGGGAGTGCCGCACTGTCAGAACATCAGTGCTGAGGGAGTGACACACTGTCAGGGGGTCAGTACTGAGCGAGTGCCGCACCGTCAAAGGGTCAGTACTGAGGGAGTGCCGCATTGTCAGAGGGTCAGTACTGAGGGAGTGCCGCATTGTCAGAGGGTCAGTACTGAGGGAGTGCTGCACTGTCAGAGCGTCAGTACTGAGGGAGTGCCGCACTGTCAGGGGGTCAGTACTGAGGGAGTGCCGCACTGTCAGGGGGTCAGTGCTGAGGGAGTGCCGCACTGTCAGCGGGTCAGTGGTGAGGGAATGCCGCACTGTCAGAAGGTCAGTGCTGAGGGAGTGCCGCACTGTCAGAGGGTCAGTGCTGAGGGAGTGCCGCACTGTCAGAGGGTCAGTGCAGAGGGAGTGCCGCACTGTCAGAGGGTCAGTGCTGAGGGAGTGCCGCACTGTCAGAGGGTCAGTACTGAGGGAGTGCCGCACTGTCAGAGGGTCAGTGCTGAGGGAGTGCTGCACTGTCAGAGCGTCAGTGCTGAGGGAGTGCCACACTGTCAGAGGGTCAGTGCTGAGGGAGTGCCGCAATCTGTCTGCTTGGGAACATCAAAGATCCCGAGCTGTTACTTTGAAACAGAGCAGGGGGACATTCTCAAACAAAAGTGCAGCACAGGAACAGGCCATTCGGCCCTCCAAGCCTGTGCCGAACATGATGCCCTCACTGAACTAAAAAAAACCTTCTGCCCTTACTCAGTCCGTATCCCTCTATTCTCTCCCTATTCATGGATCCATCCAGATGCCTCTTAAATGTTGCTAATGTGCCTGCTTCCACCACCTCCTCTGGCAGCGCGTTCCAGGCACCCACCACTCTCTGCGTGAAAAACTTCCCTCGCACATCTCCCTTAAACTTTCCCCCTCTCACCTTGAACCTGTGCCCCATTGTAATTGACACTTCCACCCTGGGGAAAAAGCCTCTGACTATCCACCCTGTCTGTGCCTCTCATAATTTTGTAGACCCTCTATCAGGTTTCCCCTCAGCCTCTGTCTTTCCAGTGAAAACAATCCTAGTTTATTCAACCTCTCCTCATAGCCAACACCCTCAAGACCAGGCAACATCCTGGTGAAGCTTCTTTGCGCTCTCTCCAAAGCTTCCACGTCCTTCTGGTAGTGTGGTGACCAGAACGGCACGCAATACTCCAAATGCGGCCTAACCAAGGTTTTATATAGCTGCAATGATGTCCTGACCAATATTTAGCTCTTACTAAAAAACATTATCTGGTCAGTGTCACATTGCCACTTGTGGGATCTTGCTGTGCACAAATTGGCTGCCAGGTTAAAACTTCAATGAAAGGACGTTATTGGTTGTGGAGTGCTTTGAGTCGTCCTGAGGTGGTGACAGGCGCTGGGTAAATGCAGCTCGTCCCTGTGTAGCTGATCCAATTCGCTGCTCTAATCTTCCTTCTGTCCTTTAGCCCCACAGGACTGAAGAAGTTCTACTCTCTGTCCTACCTGTGGTACAGCGGGCACAACGCAGCCACCGTGGTCATCGTGGGACTGCTGGTCAGCTTCTTAACAGGTAAGGTTCAGTGTGTCAGCGCCTTGTCCCAGTAATGTCCTGATTCAGCGACCCACCTCGAGCATGGCACTGTGGGGGTTACTTCACTGAGTGAGTAACTCGCAATGTGAGTTCAGATGGTAGTTTGTCAATTTGAATTCAGTTTCAATGGCAGGTATCAGTAAGAGTGGCCCCAGAGATTATCGTACCTGGCTCACTAATGTTTCTTAGTGTAGGTAATCCAACCATCATTAACCGGTCCGGTCTGTAAGTCCCATGCCTGACCCTAAACTGATCTCGGACTTGGTGTCAGTTGTACCAAACTGCTACAACACAGCAGTTCCAGAAGGTCTACCACCATCTGCTGAAGATCATGCAGAGGTGGACAGTGAATGGGTGGAACCCAAGAATGCTGAATTAGTGCAAACAAAATCCCTTCAGCTCTTTAACCAGCGGAGGAACTGTTTGTGGTCGGGGGTGGGGGGATGTTATTAACCAGAGGGCACAGCGGTTGACAAAAGAACCAGAGGAGGAGATGAGGAGAAACATTTTAATGCAGTGAGGTGTGACTGCAATCCTGTAACAGAGTGGTCGACTCTTAACTGCCCCTGAAGTGACCAAGCAGGAGACTGTCCATATACGGTACAAAATACATACTACCTGGCAGAGTGTGTGTGTGTACCCATCTGTATTAGTGTGTGCTCGTCTGTATTAGTGTGTGTGTGTGCGTCTGTCTGTCTGTCTGTAATAGTGTGCGTCTGTGTGCGTCAGTGTCTACAACATCTTTTATAGAGAGACACTGAACTGTGTGGCTGACCTCTGTTCATATTCTAGGTCCAATGAAAGGGGAGGATGTGAATCCCTCGACTGTTGTTCCAGTTCTGCGTTACCTGCTCTTCTTCCTTCCTGAGCGATGCAAGGAGAAGCTGAGCTGTGGGGTTCGCTATCAGCCAGCGGTAAGTACAAAACCGTTTGTTCTTTATTTCACTCACTCCCTCCTTGTGTTGGCTAAACCCATCAATTGGCTAAGCACTCAAAACCTTCCCACAGGCTACAGCTTTGTTGTCCTTTGAGTGAGGGCCCAGTCTATCAGTTCACTTTGATAATGTTTCTCAGTGCTGTATGCCAATAGGATCGCTCTTATTCCTGTGAACTCCACATGTTCTACATCATTTATCATCCTTCCCTGGTTCCATTCTGAAGGAAGAATCTTGAAACATTTTCCCAGTTGTGTGCAAAGGTACAATTGAAGTGTCAGTTTGCTGTGAAGCCTGATTCCTCATCGTCCTTTTCCCGTAGGGTGACACGGTGGCACGGTGGTTTAGCACTGCTGCCTCACAGCGCCAGGGACCCGGGTTCAATTCCAGCCTCGGGTCACTGTCTGTCTGGAGTTTGCATGTTCTCCCGTTTCTGCGTGGGTTTCCTCCGGGTGCTCCGGTTTCCTCCCACAGTCTGAAAGATGTGCTGGTTAGGGTGCATCGGCCATGCTAAATTCTCCCTCAGTGTACCCGAACAGGCGCCAGAGTGTGGCGACTTGGGGATTTTCACAGTAACTTCATTGCAGTGTTAATATAAGCCTTACTTGTGACACTAATAAATAAACTTTACTTTATATTTCTCACCCGCGCAGCACGATGAACCCAGCTTCCAGCGTTCTCTGGTGCCGACCAAAGAGCCAAACGGTGTGATAAGCAAGGAGCTTGCTCCAGGGGGAGAAGCTGAGCCATCGAAGGCGATGGGAATCGGGAAGGAAGAGCAGGTGGCGGTGGTTCTGCAGGAGACGTCTCTGTGAGGGTGGATCCCACACGATTACTTAATCCAGACGTAGACGGTGCTGGGAGAGTGAAACATTTTGACCATCTTTGAACAGCAAGACGCTTGCAGGATAACAACAGACCCACTCTTTGCAGGTTGTTGGGGGTCTTGTATAGCGCTTTGTCTTTGCTACCGTTTGGAGCAAATACAGAATTGGATGAATAATAAATGGGGGGGCGGTGGAGGGATGACCTTAGCTAACTAATTGCCACTGAGCCAAGGAACAGCTCGAATTAACAGGTGGTGCTTTGCCAGCCGGCGGGTTTCAGCCGGGCAGTTAAATGTCACGACTGTCCCTGTTGCTGATATCTGCTCGGGGACCGGGTATTTTTTTTGTGACATTTTCATCGCTCAGGAAACTTTCTGAAAAGTTGCCCCTCGACCAAATGTGATTTTGGAGTTGGGGGTGGGTGTTGGGTGGGGGAAGAGAGAGGGGCAGCCCAGGCATTTCCTTGTCCCCAGTTTTCGGGCCGCATGTTGGGTGGGCAGTTTGTTTCCTCTTTAATTTGGTACTTTGTGGTTTTCTGAATTAAGACCCACGAGTGTCAGCAGCGACAGGTGGGAACTGTCCTCCTGCTGCCGGCAGATGTCTGTCTCTTGTGGTTTTGAGTTCGGTTCCAAACTCACTATGATTTTTGTTGTACCTGAACCCAATCCAGGGACCCTCACCGGCCCGAAATTTCCATTATTGCTGCTTTGTAATCTGTTGAGATGAGACGTAAGCACAACCTGAACTGCATATCGCCTCTTGCCCTTTCTGATTTATCTCCCCCACCCTGTCTGTATCTGTTCTGCTGACCGAGGTGAGATTGCGGGTGTTTGAGATAGTGGGGGATCTGCCAATTCCCTTCAGTCTACAGTGCAGCACTTCCAAAGCTCCCGTTGAGTTATAAATATATTTTAAGCATTAGATGTCAGCCCTGACTCTGTGGAAAACACTTGGCCTCTCAGTAAGAAGGTCATGGGATCACATCCCACCCCCAAAGACCCGAGCAGAAGTTCCAGGCTGACGCTGCCAGTGCTGTGCTGAGGAACCGCTGCACTGTCGACTGAGCCGCCTTTCAGATTGCACTTTAAACTGATAGCACTCACCTGGATGTGAAGGGCTTTGCAGAAGGGCAGGGGAGTTCTCCCCATTGCCCCGCAGCCAGTATTTGATGGAACAGGCTCGAGGGGCTGAATGGCCTTCTGTTCCTGTGTTCCTCACACATCTGAGCTAGCGGAGAAAGGAGGAATAACAGCAGAAAATGCTGGAAATACTCAGCAGGTCTGGCAGCTTCTGGGGAGAGAGAAACAGAGTTAACAGAGTAAAGGGCCTGGGACCTTTCACCTGAATGAAAAATAGTCGAAGATGTAATGGAGAAGTGAAAGAGGAAGGCTGGGTAAAAGAGGAGAATGGTGATGAGCCGGAAAGCAGCAGAGATTAAATGAAAAAGGTTTCGTGTCGCAAGACCCAAGGGAATGGGTAATGGGACAAGTAAAGGAATAAAGATATGACTAGAAGAGGTGTGAATGGCAGGTGGAATACCTGCCATCCAGAACCAAAGGAAATCAGTGAGAAAATAGAGGGAAGTAAAACAAGCCAACAGAGAGAAGAAACAAAATGAGGGCAGAGATTAGGATCTAATATTGTTGAACTTAAAGATGATAGAATCCCTACTGTGCAGGAGGGGACCATTCAGCCTCTTATTCTCCGATAGAGCATCTAACCCATGCCTTACCCACCCTATCCCCGTAATTCCACACGTTGATCATGGCCAATCCACCTAACCTGCACATCTTTGGACTGTGGGAAGAAACCGGAGCACCCGGAGGAAACCCACGCAGACACGGGGAGAATGTGCAAATTCCACACAGACAATTACCCGAGGCCGGAATTGAACCCGAGACCCTGGCGCTGTGAGGCAGCAGTGCTAACCACTGTGCCATTGAGTCCAGAAGACTAAGTACCCAGTCAAAAGATGAGGTGATGTTCCTCGAGCTTGGTTGAGCTTTGTTGGAACACTGTAGCAGACCAAGGGCACTGTAGCAGACCAAGGGCAGAAAGGTCAAATTGAGAGTAAGGTGGAGAATTAAAATCACCCGTCAGTTTTGCACAATTATCGTGCTACTGGAGGAAGCCATTTGGTCCATTAAGTCCATGTCTAGCTTTCTGCAGAGCAATCCTGCCAGTCCCATTTCCCCGCGGTATCTCAGTAGCCCTAACTTATCCCAGCTCTGGTCATAGGCCTGAAAGGTTAACTCTCCTTCTCCCTCCATAGTTGCTGCCAGACCTGCTGAGGATTTCCAGCGTTTTTAGTTTTTATTTCAGATTTTTAACGTTCGTAGTATTTTGCTTTTTGTGTTTGAAGAAAGGCAGCGAAGTTGTTAACGCAGCGTCCTTCATTCAGAATCCCATCCTGAAGCCACTCCCAAGTCTGTGAATCCAACAAACTCGTTATACTCCAGGCACAGATCACATCAACAACCTCAGAGACATTCTAGATTTCTGTGCAAGTCATAAAAGTGTTGCAACTTTGGGTGTGTCTTGGGTATGACCCCAGTGTGATCATTTGCTGCCTTTTCAGTGGTCTGATAGAAGTTTGATACCCACTGCCCTGTGTGTATGAGCCCGGGTAGTACAATAACTAAACTCTTCCTGAGATCCTCTGATCTCTCTGGAGCCAGACCAACAGGCTCGATTGGTCAATTTGCATTTTCTGTTTGCTTTATTCCGATTGTTTAGGAAGCGAGATGGGCAGATCTACAATTTCCAAAAATAAAGAAGCTGCTTGCTAAAGCAGAAAGCGCAAACTCTCCCTGAGCAGGGAGTGATGCCCTCCCCTGTCTGCCAGGCTGACTTCCTGCCCCCCGATTCTCGTGCTTCTGCCTGACTCGTTAAACTCAGAGTCGTTTGCTGCTAAACTTCATCTCAAACGGCCAGCTGCTGCCTCTGAATTGGTCATTGCCCAGAATCTGTACAAAAATAAACAGCTGCCCGCCCCACATTTAATTCACTCCTCGCCTTCCTGTGCCTCACCCTGAGGCTATCTGGGGAAATTAACCCACTTTTTCTGGCACCTCGTTAAGGAACAATTTCTCCTGGGGAAATGGCGATTATTGATCGTGTTGCATTTAGCAAGCGTTCAGTGGACCATGGTAATTATGCTTGGAGACTGCAGGTAGTGTCAGAGGTTAATGTCATCTCATTATTAAATCAGGAGGGGGGGGTGGTGCTGTGTTGACGCTCCTGTCACACTTGTCTTCACGATACACCGGTATTCAGCGAGCATGTTCACTGCACCAGGCTTCCCTCGACATTGAACCATAACACGAGGCACTGAATGGAGACCTGCTTTGTAACTCCCGTCGAGTGCAATGTCAGTTCCTGACAGTCCCGTCCTGCACACTTCAGCTCTGACTTCTCCCCAGTGTGAGCAAGAGGTGATACCAGCACATGGAGGGACACTAAACACCAGACAGAGGTCTCACCTTTCGCCCACTTCTGGTCTCTGCAATTTTTGGCAATGTGGGAAGTAATTTTCTCACAGTGAGAATCTTTATTGTTTGTAGATTTGTCTCATCCCTGGTCATAAATGCGGGTTGTGGTAACACTATTGTTACTGGACTATAATCCAGCAAATCCCGCCGTGACATTTGGAAAATATAAACTGGGAATATAAAGCTTAAATCAGTAAAAATGATCAGATTGATCTAAAACCAACCTGCCCTAAACCCGGGCGGCACGGGGCCTCACAGCGCCAAGGAACCAGGTTCGAATCTGGCCTCGGCTCACTGTCTGTGTGCAGTTTGCACATTCTCCTCGTGTCTGCGTGGGTTTCCTCCGGGTGCTCCGGTTTCCTCCTGCAGTCCAAAGATGTGCGGGTTAGGTTGATTGGCCATGCTAAATTGCCCCTTAGTGTCAAGGGGATTAGGAGGGTAAATGGGGTTGTGGGGATAGGGCCTGGGTGGGATTGTGGTCGGTGCAGTCTCGATGGGCCAAATGGCCTCCTTCTGCACTGTAGGAATTCTGAAGTTCATTCATATTCTTTAGAGGAGGAAGGGGTAAGGGCGCCTCCTTACCCACTCTCGGCTTATATCTGACCACTTCACAGCAAAATGCTTGATTCGTAACTGGACCCTGAAGTGGCCGAGAGAACCACTCGGTCACCATTGTCCAAGAAGGAGGGCCTGCACCACCTTAAGGCCACACTAGAGTTGGGCAGTCAATACAAGTCTTGCCAGTGATGCCCATCATCCAGGGAGCAATTGTTCATCTTAAAACAACGATGCTGCAAGAAATTCAAACCCAGCCCTCAACCCTTTTGTCTGCATTAGCTGAGGCCCTTTCACACTTGCCCAACATCACCAGTAAAGGGGTGGAACACTGAAAGCAAAGGAGTGTTTAAAACCCAAAGATTCTCAGCCAATACTCGCCCACATCAGAGGCCAAGGAGTCAAACTGTGAACCCATTGCTGGGCAAAGTTTAAACCAGACTTACGTCAAAGAGAAGCTTTTCTCACAAGGCACAGATAATTTAATTTTAATTTATGATACATTTAATTATTGTTTATCTGCACACTTTAGAATAATATGCTGTAGTTTACAGATACGATTTAAATCTTATTCTGTGCAGATTTTTAAATTTGTCTTTAACAAGAGCCACATTGAGTTTTATTAAGTAATGTGGCTCAACAGTTTTAAGATAATTAATTTGTTCAGAGCGTATGGATGTATCATGCCAATATATTACTTTGTATGTGGACTTGTAGACAGCATACCGTGTGTGTACACAGCATGGCGTACCATGTGCACACACACACTGTGACATACTGTGTGCGCATACAGCATTGTGTACCATGTGCGTGTACATTGTGGTGTTCTGTGTGCGCGCACAGCGTGGCGTATCGTGTGCGTGAACAGCATGACGTTCTGCGTGCACGCACAGCGTGGCATGCCGTGCGCGCACACAGTATCATAATGTGTATTTGTGTTCAAAGTATATTGTCTGGTCTAACCAAGTTGTTAAATTTCAGTGTGTATATGTAGTGTTTATGATTCCATGTGGCTGTGCTGCTGGCACTAGCATTTGGTGTATTTTATGTTTTGTTGTCCTGCATGTTTGGGGAAGGTTTTGTAATGGTGTCCGGACTCTCAGAAGGACATGTTGAACACAGAGTCGATGGTGGATAATCAATCAGCACAGTATCTGGGCTGGCACCGGAGTGAACAAAAATGACCTTGAAAGCTGTAAGCTTGCTCTAACAGGCCAGGAGTTTGGTTAAGAGTACAGTAATGTAGAGGTCATGTTAATGCACTAACAATCCAGAAAGCTGAACTGATGAGTTTAAATCCCAACACTGCAGCTGAGATTTAAACTCAGTTGATAAATTAATCAGGAATACAGAATTAATCTCAATAATAACGGTGACCATGAAACTGCCGGATTGCTGCCTAAATCCACCTGGTACAATAATGGCGGCAGATTCCCATCCCTAAAGGACATTTGTGAGCGGTATGGGTTTTTACAACAATCGATAGTTTCATGTCACCAAGTACAGATTTTTAAAAATTCATTAAATTTATTAACTGAGTTTAAATTCCACCAGCTACCATGGTGGGATTCGAACCCTGAGAATTAGTCTGGGTGAAAGTAAAATACTGCAGATGCTGGAATCTGAAACAAAAACAGAAAACGCTGGAAAGTCTCGACAGATCTGACGGCATCTGTGGAGAGAGAATAAAGCCAATGTTTCGAGTCTGGATGACCCTATGTCAGAGCTAAAGACAAAGAAAATAGAATGAGATATATACTGTGGGGGAGGGAGGGATGTGGTTGTGTAACTGACCGAGATATATCCAAAAAGACAAAGGGAATGTAAATGGTGGTGATAAAGGCCGGGAATGGTGCTAATAGCGTCCATTAAGAGATCGGAATGTGTAAATGGCAGAAAAATGGTGCAGAGTGTGGAAGGACAACCTGAGGAACGTGGCAGATGGCCCCAGTGGGATAGGGGACAAGATGGAAAGCAAGATTTAGAAGTGGACAAATAAAGCGAAGAAAGAAATTAAAAATGTATAGTAAGAGTATAAAGTAATAAAAATAGATTAATAAGATAAAAAGAAATGAAATAAAATAAAACAAATGGAGTGGAGGAGAGAGTTCATGCTTTGAAGTTGTTGATTTCAATTTTCAGTCTTGAAGGCGGTAGGTGAGATGCTGTCCCTCCAGTTTGGGTTGGGATTCACTAGAACATTGCAACCGGCCAAGGATGGACATGTGGACAGGATGGTGTGTTGAAATAACAAATGACAGGAAGATTTGGGTCCTGCTTGTGGACTGACTAGAATGCCTTTTTTTCTTACCCCACCAAGTGGGGCCATCTGCCACGTTCCTCAGGTTGTCCTTCCACACTCCGCACCACTTTTCTGCCATTTACACATTCCGATCTTTAAATGGACGCTATTAGCATCATTCCCGGCCTTTACCACCACCATTTACATTCCCTTTGTCTTTTTGTCTATGACATCTTGGTCAGTTACACAACGTCTCACCCTGACAGTATAAATCTCATCCTATTTTGTCTTTAACACTGACGAGGGGGTCATCCAGGCTCAAAGCGTTGGCTCTATTCTGACATAAACTGCGACAAACTTGACTTGTCTACCCTTGGACTTTTAGAAGATTGAGGAGTGACCTGATTGAAGTAGATACAGAAAAACTGTCGTCTCTGGTGGTGGAATTGAGAGCAAGGGGTCACAATCTTTAGAGTGTTTTGGGAGGATATCAGGAAGCATTTTTTCACACACGGGCCAGTGGAGATCTGAAACACACTCCAAAATACCCCAAATCAGCGGGAGCTTTAAAACTGAGATAAGTAGATCTTTGTAGTTAGGCCATCGAGAGCCTGTTCATATTTTTTCAACTCTGGTTCAGAGTCTGTTTATTTAATTATTAGATATTAATCATTGGGGCCAAATTTTGACAACTCGTTTCAGTTTGCCATCCCTGACAGCCAAGCTTTGAAGTATTTTATTGATGACAGAAAGCCTGAGGAACCTTTTATATGTGTGTACCTCTGAAGGAGGCCTCTTTTAAACAGCTTCATTTAATCATTTATTTTGGGGGAGGCAGTGGTTTTGTGGTAATGTAAATAAAGTAAAGTTAATAAAGTTTATTTATTAGTCACAAGTAAGGCTTACATTAACACTGCAATGAAGTTACTGTGAAATTCCCCTCGTCGCCACATTCCAACACCTGTTCGGGTCAATGCACCCTAACCAGCACATCTTTCACTGGATTAGTAACCTGGAGGCTCTGGAGACATGGGTTCAAATCCCATCACGGCAGCTTGTGGAATTTGAATTAAATCAGTAAGACCATGAGAAATAGGAACAGGAGTTGGCCATTCGGTCCCTCGAGCCTCCTGCACCATTCAATAGGATCATGGCTGATCTGACATTCCTCACTTCCACTATCCTGGCCTTTCCCGTAACCCTTGATTCCCTGACTGATCAAAAATCTATCTCAGCCTTAAATGTACACAAGGACTTTGTCCCTACAGCTCCCTGTGACAAGGAGTTCCAAAGACTCAACCCTCAGAGAGAAGAAATTCCTCCTCATCTCAGTCTTCAACTGACGCTCCTGGGTGGCACGGTGGTTAGCACTGCTGCCTCACAGCACCAGGTTCAATTCCCCACTTGGGTCACTGTCTGTGTGGAGTTTGCATGTTCTCCCCGTGTCTGCGTGGGTTTCGTCCAGTATCCTCCCACATTCTGACAGATGTGCTGGTAAGGTGCATTGACCCGAACAGGCGCCGGAGTGTGGTGATTAGGGAAATTTCACAGTAACTTCATTGCAGTGTTCATGTAAGCCGTACTTGTGGCTAATAAAAAAAACTTTAAAAAACTTTATTCTGAGAATCTGCAGTGAAAAGCTGGCCTCAGTGATAGTGACCGTGAAACCATTGTCGATTGTTGGTTCACGAATGTCCTTTAGGGAAGGAAATCTGCCGTCCTGACCTGGTCTGGCCTACATGTGACTCCAGAGCCACAGCAATGTGGTTGACTCTCAACTGCCCTCTGAAATGGCTGAGCAAGCCATTCAGTTCAAGGACAACCAGGGATGGGCAACAAATGCCCACATCCCATGAAAGAATATTTAAAAATAAAGTAAGCAAGCAACAGTAAACACTGCACTGATTCTGGTGAATCGTGTGAATCTATGACCAGGACTTTTAGGAAGTCACTGATAGAGGTGACCCTCACTGCCTCCCCCACACATACACCATCCCACCCGAAGTCTGAGCGAAGTTATTTTCCGGGCTTCCCAGCTGCTGTTGAACGACTCCCCCCAGCCTGAAGGTTGAGGCTGGGCAGGAAAGGGTCTTCAAGTAGTCATTAGTGGGCTTCAACTGGGGCAAGAGCAGGTGGCGGGTCAAGGCCTGGCCTGCCCCACTATAAAGTTGCAAAGAGTTTGTATATGTTATACAAACACTTTGTAATTCTTCTGCAGTTTGTATCTGAATGTGTAGAGTTTATATTTTTATTTATTCACAGGGATGTTCTGGCAAGGCTAGTATTTATTTTCTATCGCTAATTGCCCCCTTGCATGAATTGTCACACTCATGGAAAGATCAGTTTAACAACAAGCTGTGCCCTTTCAGACAACATGAGTTTTGACCCAAGGTCATGTAAGGGGATGGAAGCCACAAGAAGGCTGTTATCACCCGTCCCCATCCCTTGACAAGGTGGTGGTGAGCTGCCTTCTTGAACCGCTGCAGTCCATGTGATGTAGGTACACCCATAGTGCTGCGAGGCAGGGAGTTCCAGGATTTTGACCCAGCGACAGTGAGGGAATGACACATTTCTGAGTCAAGATGATGACTGACTTGGAGGTGTTCCCAGGTTATCTGCTGCTCTTGTCCTGAGTGGTAGAGTTCCCAGGTTTGGAAGGTGCTGTCTAAGGAGCCTTGGTGAGTTGCTGAAGTGCATCTTGTTTTGGTACATGTTGCATATATGTGTACAATATGTACCAATCTAGAGGTCTCGCCAACATTCTGGGGCTGAGGAAATTCTCCACAAATGCTGTCCCAGTTATATCCAGACTTTTGAGTTTAATTTCAGATTTTCAGCAGCTGCAGAATTGAAACTTTGCTCTGTTTTTATTGTTTCTTCAACTTGTGATTAAGGCCTGCACTTGGTCAGAAAAGTAAACTGGACTAATGAGGAAGCAGGCTTTAATCCACAGCCAACTCCAGTATCATGTTTGCCCGTTTTTTTAATTTTCTCCCATCATTCTCACTAAATGACTCATTGAGTTGATGTTTAACCTGCTCTGTTATTGCCATACAGTCTAGAGACCGTTCTGGCCTGTGCTATCTTAGAGAATCACAGCCAGAGAGGCTCACGTTGAGACTCAGGACAACATTGCTGCTGCTAAAGCTGGCAATGGCTGGAAAAGGTGTGTGTTGTGAGGAAAGAGTAAGCTCAGTTGTGGAATCTTGGCAATCAAATAATCTTTGCTCAACTTGAAGGAACCTAGTTTATGATATCAGAGAGTTGCAAAGGAGCGTTGGGATGGTTCTATGGAGTGGAGGGGGAAGAAAATTAGCAACCAAAATTAAACATTAAAACTGGAAGCTCCCCTGGCGCCTGACCGCCATCAAACACCATTTGTTGGGAATCCGTGTCAAAGAACCTCGAGTTGGAAAGTATCTTGGCTTACCAACTCAGGACATATTTTCTTTGTGTCATTACGTTACTTCATGCTTCTCTAGCCCTCCCATCAGTGGCTGTCATAAGACGGTACCCAATCAGGAATGGAATCGAATCTTCCTTACCTGATTGGGTGATGTAGTGAATGTCAGTGTCATAGAGGTTTACAACATGGAAACAGGCCCTTCGGCCCAACTTGTCCATGCCGCCCCTTTTTTTTTAAACTCCTAAGCCAGTCTCAATTTCCCGCATTTGGCTCATATCCCTCTATACCCATCTTACTCATGTAACTGTCTAAATGCTTTTTAAAAGACAAAATTGTACCCGCCTCTACTACTACTTCTGACAGCTTGTTCCAGACACTCACCACCCTCTGTGTGAAAAAATTGCCCCTCTGGACACTTTTGTATCTCTTCCCTCTCACCTTAAACATACATATGCCCTCTAGTTTTAGCCTCCCCTACCTTTGGGAAAAGATATTGACTATCTAGCTGATCTATGCCCCTCATTATTTTATAGACCTCTATAAGATCACCCCTCAGCCTTCTGCGCTCCAGAGAGAAAGTCCCAATCCATCCAGCCTCACCTTATAACTCAATCCATCAAGTCCCAGTAGCATCCTAGTAAATCTTTTCTGCGCTCTTTCTAGTTTAATAATATCCTTTCTATAATAGGGTGACCAGAACTGTGCACAGTATTCCAAGTGTGGCCTTACCAATGTCTTGTACAACTTAACAAGATGTCCCAACTCCTGTATTCAATGTTCTGACCGATGAAACCAAGTATGCAAATGCCTTTTTCACCACTCTGTCCATCTATGACTCCACTTTCAAGGAGTTATGAACGTGTACCCCTAGATCTCTTTGTTCTGTAACTCTCCCCAACGCCTTACCATTAACTGAGTGAGTCTTGCCCTGGTTCAATCTACCAAAATGCATCACCTCGCATTTGTTTAAATTAAACTCCATCTGCCATTCGTCAGCCCACTGGCCCAATTGATCAAGATCCGGTTGCAATCCGAGATAACTTTCTTCACTGTCCACTATGCCACCAATCTTGGTGTCATCTGCAAACTTACTAACGATGCCTCTCATATTCTCATCCAAATCATTAATATAAATGACAAATAACGGTGGACCCTGAGGCACCGCTGGTCACAGGCCTTCAGTTTGAAAAACAACCCTCTACAACCACACAGAAGCCAATTTTGTATCCATTTAGATACCTCACCCTGGGTCCCGTGAGATTTAATCTTATGCAACAACATGTGGTACCTTGTCAAAGGCCTTGCTAAAGTCCATGTAGACAACATCAACTGCACTGCTCTCATCTACCTTCTTGGTTACCCCTTCAAAAAACTCAATCAAATTTGTGAGACATGATTTTCCACTCACAAAGCCATGCTGACTGTCCCTAATCAGTCCTTGCATCTCTAAATGCCTGTAGGTCCTGTCTCTCAAAATACCTTCCAACAACTTACCCACCACAGATGTGAGGCTCACTGGCCTGTAGTTCCCAGGCTTTTCCCTGCAGCCCTTTTTAAACAAAGGCACAACATTTGCCACTCTCCAATCTTCAGGCACCTCACCTGTGACTATCGATGATTCAAATACCTTGGCTAGGGGACCCACAATTTCCTCCCTAGCCTCCCACAACTCTGGGAGTAATGCTCCATTGACAAATAATCTATTTTCTTTATGTTGAAATAGCACCTGCCACATCCTCAGGACATCCCAAAAGCACTTCAATGGCCACGGAGATTCTTGTAATGTTGGCACAGCAAGGTCCCACAACGAAAAGTTTTTTAAGGATTCAGCTGTAGTCAGTGAGTAGCGCGAGCACCTCAGAATCAGAATGTTCTAGGTTCAAGTCCCACTCCAGGGCTTCAGCACAGAAATCAAGGGCAACCGTGAGGGAGTGCTGGACCTTCTGAGGTGCTGGTTTTTAGTTGAGAATGAAACTGAGGCCCAGACTGTTCCCTTGGGTTGACGTAAAAAGGACTTGCAGCAACATTTTGAAGTAGAGCAGGGGCCTTTTCTCGTGTGTCCCGGCCAATATTTACCCCTCGTCAACGTCACAATGAAATACATTACCTGGTCGTTATCACGATGCTGTTTGTGGGATCTTGCTGTGTGCAAATTGGTTGCTGCGTTTCCATTACAACAGTGAGTACACTTCAAACCGTACTTAATTTGTTGTCAAGCACTTTGGGATGTTTGGTTGAGAGTCACTTTATAAATGCAGGTCTTTTTCTTTCTAGGCAAAGTTGGTTGTTAATGTGACATTGCTCAGCCTGGTTCCAGGCGATTAGACTGGCTCGCTGGAGTCCTAGACCAGCTGAAAGGTTCTTCCTGTCAAACCCGGGTTCTAACCAGTTGTTGAGATATTCAGGAGGTCAGAGGAGGAAAAACAATCAGCACAAAATGTTGTGAAGTATAACTCCTGATCCATCTGATGTTGCAAAGGTGGCCTTGGGATGTTTGACAGAAGTTTGTTATTCATTGCCCAGTGATATCAGAGGAACCTTTTTATCAGCTGATTGTTAAAGAATTGTGTCTAACATTTTAGTCAAGGATTACAGTAATTGTATAACCTAGTAACAATTTCTACAGTGTTGCTCTATGTTATATGTAATGAAACCTTCAGTGTAAACTATTGGTCTGGTCCCAATGAGTGTACTGATGAGAATTCTTGCGTTTATATTTTGATTATTGTTTCAACAAATATGCCTTAATATAAAATGAGATTACTGCCATTCCATGATCTGCACCAAGGAAACATTAAAAGACTATCTTTGGAGAACATGCCAACATTTTCTGTCCTGTTGCAGCCACTGGGATTAAACCTTGTAGTGTCAGCATGAGCCATGTACCTTTATACACTTGGAAAGGGAGGAGGGTGTGTTAACCTTTACAGTTCCATACACCCCAGGGAGTCATGTACCTTGCATGGACACTGTGGGGGAAGTGGATAGAGAGAAGGGGTGAAAGTAAGAACATTAAGTAGGAACAGAAGACTATACGGCTCCATGACCCTATTCTGCTGTTCAATGTGATAATGGCTGATCATCTATCTCAATCCATGTTTCCTACTCGCTCCCCATATCCCTCGAGTACCAGCAAGACGAAAATATCTCTGTCTCGGTCTTTAACATATTCAAGGATGGAAAATCCATAACCTTTTGGGGTAAAGAATTCCAAAGATTCACGACCCTTTGAGGAAAGAAGTTTCTCCTCATCTCAGTCCCAAATGATCATCCTCTTTTCCTGATACTGCTAGATTCCCCAAACAGAGGAAATAAACTCTCATCATCTACCCAGTCAAACTCCCTCACAATCGTATATAGTTCAATGAGATTGCGTCTCATTCATCTAAACTCCAGAGAATATAAACCCAATTTACTCAGCCTCTCATCATAGGACAACCCACTCATCCCAGGTGTGAATCCTTGTGGTGCCTGCAGTTGCAAAGAACTCTCCGACTCCAATACACGCAGGCTGCCTGAGGGAGGGCGAGAGAGGAGTCATATTAACACAAGCTGGGAAACAGGAAGTGAGAGGGCAGGAGTTGTTAACTCTTGTAATGCCACCCTGTCCAGGAAATCCTGTGCCTCCCTTAATGAGGTGTCTGGACGCTGTATATTAGAGAATTCTAATACATTGGATGCCACTTGCAATCACCTCTAATGTAGTAGATTCTTCTGCAGTGAAGTTTTCTATGAAATGCACCAGAGAATTGGGGTACCTGCCATTGTGTGGATCCGCTTGATGACATCCTCAGCCCTTTTTGGTGGCTGCCCCCTTCCAGACTTCAGGTCTCAAAACCAAGGTACATCGGGACAGCTGTTTGGCACCCACCAGCTTGTCAAATTACAAGGTTGGGGCCTCGGAGTGTTAACATGAGAATGTTGAACATGTTGAAATTGATCCAATGACGTAGAACTTAGAGCACAGAACGATTCAGCTCCAACTGGTGTTGCTTGTTTATGCTCCACCTCAGCATCCTGACATTACTTAATATCCTTCTAATCCTTTCTTGTCTTTACGTAGTTTTTCCCTTCAATGTCTCTATTTAATTCAGCTTAACTGAACCCTGTGGTAGCAAGTTCCATGCTCTAACATTCTTGAGGGCAACTAGGGATGGACAATAGAACATAGAACAGTACAGCACAGAACAGGCCCTTCGGCCCACGATGTTGTGCCGACCTTCATCTGAAACCAAGATCAAGCTATCCCGCTCCCTATCATCCTGGTGTGCTCCATGTGCCTATCCAATAATCGCTTAAATGTTCCTAAAGTGTCTGACTCCACTATCACTGCAGGCAGTCCATTCCACACCCCAACCACTCTCTGCGTGAAGAACCTACCTCTGATATCCTTCCTATATCTCCCACCATGAACCCTATAGTTATGCCCCCTTGTAATAGCTCCATCCACCCGAGGAAATAGTCTTTGAACGTTCACTCGATCTATCCCCTTCATCATTTTATAAACCTCTATTAAGTCTCCCCTCAATCTCCTCCGCTCCAGAGAGAACAGCCCCAGCTCCCTCAACCTTTCCTCATAAGACCGACACTCCAAACCAGGCAGCATCCTGGTAAATCTCCTCTGCACTCTCTCCAGCGCTTCCACATCCTTCTTATAGTGAGGTGACCAGAACTGCACGCAATATTCCAAATGCGGTCTCACCAAGGTCCTGTACAGTTGCAGCATAACCCCACGGCTCTTAAACTCCAACCCCCTGTTAATAAAAGCTAACACACTATATGCCTTCTTCACAGCTCTATCCACTTGAGTGGCAACCTTTAGAGATCTGTGGATATGGACCCCAAGATCTCTCTGTTCCTCCACAGTCTTCAGAACCCTACCTTTGACCCTGTAATCCACATTTAAATTTGTCTTACCAAAATGAATCACCTCACATTTATCAGGGTTAAACTCCATTTGCCATTTTTCAGCCCAGCTTTGCATCCTATCTATGTCTCTTTGCAGCCTACAACAGCCCTCCACCTCATCCACTACTCCACCAATCTTGGTGTCATCAGCAAATTTACTGATCCACCCTTCAGCCCCCTCCTCTAAGTCATTAATAAAAATCACAAAGAGCAGAGGACCAAGCACCGATCCCTGCGACACTCCGCTAGCAACCTGCCTCCAGTCCGAAAATTTTCCATCCACCACCACCCTCTGTCTTCGATCAGATAGCCAGTTACCTATCCAATCGGCCAACTTTCCCTCTATCCCACACCTCCTTACTTTCATCATAAGCCGACCATGGGGGACCTTATCAAACGCCTTACTAAAATCCATGTATATGACATCAACCTCCCTACCTTCATCAACACACCTAGTTACCTCCTCAAAAAATTCTATCAAATTTGTGAGGCACGATTTGCCCTTCACAAATCCGTGCTGACTATCCCGGATTAATCCGCATCTTTCTAAATGGTCATAAATCCCATCCCTAAGGACCTTTTCCATCAATTTACCAATCACCGAAGTCAGACTAACTGGTCTATAATTACCAGGGTCATTTCTATTCCCTTTCTTAAACAGAGGAATAACATTTGCCACTCTCCAGTCCTCCGGCACCATCCCCGTGGACAGCGAGGACCCAAAGATCAAAGCCAAAGGCTCTGCAATCTCATCCCTCGCCTCCCAAAGAATCCTAGGATACATTTCATCAGGCCCAGGGGACTTATCGACCTTCAGTTTATTCAAAACTGCCAATACATCCTCCCTCCGAACATCTATTTCCTCCAGCCTATTAGCCTGTAACACCTTCTCTTCCTGAAAAACGCTGGCCTAGCCACTGATGCTGCAACCTGTAAATGAATTTTTTTTAAAAACACACGGTTAAAGGAGTTTCTCTCGAATTGTTTCTGCTGGGGCTTGGTTAGACACCTGCAATAACCACACCGAGTTTGTACGAGAAAGCTTTTAAATTTATTAGTGTCACAAGTAGCCTTGTATTAACACTGCAAATAATTTATTGTGAGAATCCCCTATTCACCGCATTCCGCCACCTGTTTGGGTACACTGGCTATGCTGCATTCTCCCTCAATGTACCAACCAGCACGTCTTTCAGACAGAGGAAACCAGATCATCCGGAGGAAACCCACGCAGATATGGGGGGAACGTGTAAACTCCACACAGACAGTGACCCAATATGGGAATCGTAACCCGGCTCTCTGGCCCTGTGAGGCAGCAGTGCTAACCACTGTGCCACCACATTTGACAATTTCTTAGCTTATTCACTTAACCTATCAACATTTCTTTGTAAACTTTGTATTCCTCTCGCAACTTGCCTTTCCACCTATTTTTGTGTTGTCTGCAAATTTGGCTACAGTACATTCTCTTCCTTCCACCAAGTCATTAATATATATTGTAAACAGTTGCGGTCCCAGCACTGATCCCTGTGGAACCCCACTGGTTACAGGTCACCAACATGAAAAAGGACCCCTTACCCCCGCTCACTGTTTCCTTCCCATTAGCCAATTTTCTATCCACGCCAATATATTCCATCCAACACCATGGGCTCTTATGAGTTACCCTTTTGTGAGGTACTTCATTGAACACCTTCTGGAAGTCCAAATACAACACATCATCTGGTGCCCTTCTCTCCACTCTGGTTGAGATTTTCTCAAATAATAAATTAGACACGATTTACCTTCCATGAAGCTGTGTTTGATTAGATTATGATTTTCCAAATCTGCAGCTATTACTTCCTCAATAATTGATTCCATTGTTAGCTGCTTTTTGCCTCCCTCTATTTTTGAATCGGGTTGTCACACTGGCAGTTTCCAATCTTCTGGTACTTCTCCAGAATCCAAGGAGTTTTGGAAAATTACAACCAATTCATCTACTATTTCTGTAGTTGCTTCTTTTAGGATTTTCGGATGCAAGCCATCAGGGCCAGGGGACTGCCTTTAGCCCCATTAATCTACAGACCCGTAATGCTTTGGCGACCTGGGTTCAAATCCCAGCATTTAAATTTAATAAAAATCTGGAATTAAAAGTCTAATGGCCATGAAATGATTGTCATAAAAGCCCATCTGATTCACCAATGTCCTTCAGGAAAGGAAATCTGCCATCCTTACCTGGCCTGGCCTACATGTGACTCCAGAGCCACAGCAATGCCCCCTTAATGGGCCCAGTCAAAGGGGAATTGGAGAAATAAATCCTGGCTCAATCAGTGATGTCCACATCCCACGAATGAATAAAACAAGAACGAGTCCAACCAGCTCCCCTCACTATCGAGTGTTCAATATACAATTACCATAACTGAATCCCCCACTATCCAATTTCCTGAGAGGCACAATTGACCAGAAACCTAATTGCACCTGACATATAAATATCGTGGCTACAGGAGGAAATCAGAGGCTGGGTAACTTGCCTTTTGACTCCCCAAATCCTGTCCACCATCTGCAAGGCACAAGTCAGGAGTGTGATGGAATACTCCCCACTTGCCTGGATGGGTGCAGCTCCAACAACACTCAAGAAGCTCAACACCATCCAGGACAAAGCAGCTGTTTAATTGACACCCTATCCACCACCTTTAACATTCACTTTCCAGTGCTTTGACAGAATTTTCCAAAACTGTGACCTTTACCACATAGAAGCAGTTGGATGGGACCACCCCTCCAAGTTACTCACCATCCTGACTTGGAAATGTCGATGTTGCTGGGTCAAAATACTGCAATTCCCTCTCCAACAGCACTGTGGGTGTACCTACACTTCAGGGACTGCTGCTGTTCAAGAAGGCAGCTCACCATCACCTTCTCAAGGGCCAACAAGGGATGGTCTAGCCAGGCACTCTGTCATCGCATAAACCAATAACCCAAACAAATTGGCTAGATCTGTCAAAGAGCTGACACATATGATGGGCTGAATAGCCTCATTTCGTTCTGATTGATATGTAGTGCAAGTTGATGCTAAGAAGGAGTCAATGTATATACACAACCAATTGTTTATTTGATGCACTGTTGACAATCATTGCAGCTCCATCATGCAACTTTGATAGACTGACAATTAAAAGCATAGGTTCACTCTGGGATCAGTTATTGAAAGCTGGCTGACCTCCAGTAGAATCTCCCGTCATAGCCGAAGAGTTGGAAACAGCAGCCAGTTCCCTGAGCAAAGCACCTGTAATAACTGGCGGTTTAAACCTGTCCTTCTCACAGTCACTCACCTCCTTCCGACTATTTACACCAGAGATAAAAGCTGTGGTTTGTGAATTGATCTGTGCAGTGCCTGTTGCGCGCTAATGGCTGAGCCACCCATTTGGATAAAAGTCCTGCAACTCCCTCCCTAACAGCACTGTGGGTGTACCTACACCTCAGAGACTGCAAGAAGGGTAGCAGTGATAACCCAGGAAATTATAGGCCGGTGAACTTGACGTCCGTGGTAGGGAAGTTGTTGGAGAGGATTCTTAGAGACAGGATGTATGTGCATTTAGAACGGAACAATCTCATTAGTGACAGACAGCATGGTTTTGTAAGAGGGAGGTCGTGCCTTACAAATTTGGTGGAGTTTTTTGAGGAAGTGACAAAAACGGTTGACGAAGGGAGGGCCGTGGATGTTGTCTATATGGATTTCAGTAAGGCATTTGACAAAGTCCCACATGGCAGGTTGGTTAAGAAGGTAAAGGCTCATGGGATACAAGGAGAAGTGGCTAGATGGGTGGAGAACTGGCTTGGCCATAGGAGACAGAGGGTAGTGGTCGAAGGGTCTTTTTCCGGCTGGAGGTCTGACCAGTGGTGTTCCGCAGGGCTCTGTACTGGGACCTCTGCTATTTGTGATATATATAAATGATTTGGAAGAAGGTGTAACTGGTGTAATCAGCAAGTTTGCGGATGACACGAAGCTGGCTGGACTTGCGGATAGCGAAGAGCATTGTCGGGCAATACAGCAGGATATAGATAGGCTGGAAAATTGGGCGGAGAGGTGGCAGATGGAGTTTAATCCGGATAAATGCGAAGTGATGCATTTTGGAAGAAATAATGTAGGGAGGAGTTATACAATAAATGGCAGAGTCATCAGGAGTATAGAAACACAGAGGGATCTAGGTGTGCAAGTCCACAAATCCTTGAAGGTGGCAACACAGGTGGAGAAGGTGGTGAAGAAGGCATATGGTATGCTTGCCTTTATAGGACGGGGTATAGAGTATAAAAGCTGGAGTCTGATGATGCAGCTGTATAGAACGCTGGTTAGGCCACATTTGGAGTACTGCGTCCAGTTCTGGTCGCCGCACTACCAGAAGGACGTGGAGGCGTTAGAGTGCAGAGAAGGTTTACCAGGATGTTGCCTGGTATGGAGGGTCTTAGCTATGAGGAGAGATTGGGTAAACTGGGGTTGTTCTCCCTGGAAAGACGGAGAATGAGGGGAGATCTAATAGAGGTGTACAAGATTATGAAGGGTATAGATAGGGTGAACGGTGGGAATCTTTTTCCGAGATCAGAAGTGACGTTCACGAGGGGTCACGGGCTCAAGGTGAGAGGGGCGAAGTATAACTCAGATATTAGAGGGATGTTTTTTACACAGAGGGTGCTGGGGGCCTGGAATGCGCTGCCAAGTAGGGTGGTGGAGGCAGGCACGCTGACATCGTTTAAGACTTACCTGGATAGTCACATGAGCAGCCTGGGGATGGAGGGGTACAAACGATTGGTCTAGTTGGACCAAGGAGCAGCACAGGCTTGGAGGGCCGAAGGGCCTGTTTCTTGTGCTGTACTGTTCTTTGTTCTTTGCTTGCCATCACCTTCTTAAGGAGCAACTAAGGATGGGTAATAAATGCTGGCCTAGCCCGTGACGCCCACATCGTGTGAAGGAATAAAATAAATAGCAGACAGGAGGATCATTTCATTTCCAACCAGCGACATGGTGCCCATCATATTGTTGAAGGTTAAAACAACAAAGCAATCAGCCCTTAACCAGGGAAATAAGGACCTGGTCACCTGTTTGAAGCCCCACTTTAACACTGATTATTTAAGTGAAACTAACTCTGTGTCCCACAAAATCAGTTCTGGAATTCATTGACCTGATTCATTGGGTGGCACGGTGGTACAGTAGTTAGCATGGCTGCCTCACAGCGCCAGGGACCCAGGTTCGATTCCCAGCTTGGGTCAGTGCATGTGTGGAGTCTGCACATTCTCCCCGTGGGTTTCCTCCGGGTGCTCCAGTTTCCAAAGGTGTGCGGGTTAGGTGGATTGGCCATGCTAAATTGCCCCTTTGTGTCAGGGGGACTGGCTAGGGTAAATGCATGGGGTTGTGAGGATAGGACCTGTGTGGGATTGTGGTCGGTGCAGACTCAATGGGCCGAATGGCCTCCTTCTGCACTGCAGGATTCTATGAAAGTGGTGCCAGTTGATTAAGGAGGTTCATTCCACATTACCCGCTCCCTCTGCATTTACCCTCCCGAATTTCCCCGCTTCCTGCATCCCTCCATCCCACAATTCCATTTCCCTACCTGCCACATTCCAATGCTCACATTCTTCTCCCCCATTCCTCCTGCATCCCCCTCCTTCCACATTCCCAGTCTCAAGTCATTCCACCTCCCCCTCATTTCCATCAACGCCCCCTCTCCCGCCCCTATCCACCTCCTCCCGCATTCCCACTGCAAATCCCCCTCAGTTTAAATTTCCCAGACCGGACTGGGGATTGGCTCCGAATGCTCACATGGGGCAACTGATCGACAAGTGGGAGAGAGCCAGAACTTCCGTCACCAGTGGAAAAATACTGGAATGTGGGAGAAAATTCCAGGAAAGTGAGAGAAAACCTCGGGAATGTGAGATAAAATACCAGGAATGTGAGGGAAAACATCAGGAATTTGGGACAACCCTGGGAATGGGAGAGAAAACACCGGGAATGGGAAATGCCAGGAATGTGAGAAAATACCGAGGACATGAGTGAAAGTGCTATAAATGGAGGAAAATACTGGAAATGGGAGAGAAAAGATTGGGAATGTGAAAGAAGATACCAGGGAAGAGATAAAATAGCAGGAATGGGAGAGAAAACACTGAGAATTACTGCTCAAATACTGAGAAAATGAGTGAAATGCTGGAAAAAGGAGAGAAAACACTAGGGATGGGAATGCAAACATTGGGAATTTGAGAATGCTGGGAATTGGTGGTTTAAACTTGTCCTACTCACAGTCACATGAGCTCTCCCACTATTTACAGTATTAAGAAAACATTATAAAGAGAGTGTTTATACAGCCTTATAGTGAGAATAGTCAAATTCCTTTCAGAGTATTGCATTTTGGAAGGTCTAATACAGATAGGAAATATACAGTAAATGGCAGAACCCTTAAGAGTATTGATAGGCAAAGGGATCTGGGTGTACAGGTACACAGGTCACTGAAAGTGGCAACGCAGGTGGAGAAGGTAGTCAAGAAGGCATACGGCATGCTTGCCTTCATCAGCCGGGGCATTGAGATTAAAAATTGGCAGGTCATGCTCCAGCTGTATAGAACCTTAGTTAGGCCGCACTTGGAATATAGTGTTCAATTCTGGTCGCCACACTACCAAAAGGGTATGGAGGCTTTGGAGAGGGTACAGAAAAGATTTACCAGGATGTTGCCTGGTATGGAGGGCATTAGCTATGAGGAGAGGTCGGAGAAACTTGGTTTGTTATCACTGGAACGACGGAAGTTGAGGGGCGACCTGATAGAAGTCTACAAGATTATGAGAGGCATGGACAGAGTGGATAGTCAGAAGCTTTTTCCCAGGGTGGAAGAGTCAATTACTCGGGGGCACAGGTTTAAGGAGATGTACGAGGCAGATTTTTTACACAGAGAGTAGTGGGTGCCTGGAACTCATTGCCGGGGGAGGTAGTGGAAGCGGATATGGTGGTGACTTTTAAGGGCGTCTTGACAAATACATGAATAGGATGGGAATAGAGGGATATGGTCCCCGGAAGGGTAGGGGGTTTTAGTTAAGTCGGGCAGCATGGTCGGTGCAGGCTTGGAGGGCCGAAGGGGCTGTTCCTGTGCTGTAATTTTCTTTGTTCTTTGCATTGGGGTCATGTGGACTTTGTACGATTGTATAAAATAGCCAATCAGCAGCTGCTTTATATCTTTCCCCGTTGTTATTTCAATTCCAGCCAATAGCAGAGATTTTAATCAGGCTGTTGATTCACAATCACCCTGTCCCACCAAGACTGTAACATCACCAGTGTGATGTAGAACTGTGTCCAATGGCTGATTAACAGGAAGAATTTTGCTCTCAGAACCCAGCATAGAGTTTTAGAGGATTACAGCACATAATTACGACTGGTCCATGCCGACCATGGTGCCCTCCCAACTAGTCCCAATTGCTCGGGTTTGGCCCATAAGATCTCACAGTGAGTGATCATTAAAGCAAGTCCAGCTTACACTGCAGTTTGAGATTCAGCGCAGGGTGAGTGGGGACAGGTTTATATTGAGATTATACATTAGGCTTCTCAGCTTCCTGCGTTGGGTCTGTCTTGCTCCTTTCTGGAAACACAAATAAAATCTATTAAAATAAGCCAAATTAACAGTAAAATAAGAGCATTTTCAGCACCTCCAGATATAACCAGCACATGTTTAAGTAGGATTCCCCACACATTTTAAAACAGATCTAATTACCAATGTGTGTGTGAAATACTGAAAGTATGTGGCTGATTGTCCCTGTTTCTGAGGACAAGTTATGCCTTTAAGTTAACAATGATGTGGATTTGCCAGCGTTGGACTGGGGTGAACACAGTAAGTAGTCTCACAACACCAGGTTAAAGTCCAACAGGTTTATTTGGTAGCACGAGCTTTCGGAGCGCTGCTCCTTCATCAGGTGAGTGAAGAGTTCGGTTCACAAACAGGGCATATATAAACACAAACCCAATTCCATCGCATTCCAACCATTATCTTGTAATTGAGATTGTGTCTATATATGCCCTGTTCGTGAACCGAACTCTTCATTCACCTGATGAAGGGGCAACGCTCCGAAAGCTCATGCTTCCAAATAAACCTGTTGGACTTTAAGTTAACAAAACATCCCAAGATGTTTCACATCAGTGTAATCTGTGCAACACAACACTGAGGCACATAAGGAGATACCGGGACAGGTGACCAAAACACTGGGATTATCTAAAGGGACACAACCAATCAAATCCACATTCCTGCTGTTCCCAGCTGCGGGATCTTCCGTTCTCTGCCACCGTTCCCCGGCGACGGAGGGTGTGAACAATGGGAAACCCCGTTGATGGTGATGGGACTGGAAGATCTCCCGGCCTATGACGGGTCGCCTCCAACACTGTAATACATGCCGAGGGGTTGGGAGGGTGCGGGGAGGGAAATCCCGTCCATTATCAACAAAACTAAGGGTAATGTATCAATTAAATCATCATTTCTTTTGTATACAGTGCATTTTCTCTTCTTTAGCCACTCAGGATGACACTCTCAGTATCAAACAAAGTAAAACCAATTGAATTAAAGTGGATTAATCTTTATTGAAGGATACAAACATCCACCAAATTATAAATAAAGAAAGGAGACTTATCAAACTGAGTCAGAATATTAGTACTGTGTCTCTGCTCTAGACATCAGTTACATGCAATATAAATTCGAGTGTCGGGTGAGTATAAAGCCCTCCAGTGATATGTTTTGCTCACTGAGCAGAAACTGAAATGGACCAGCCAGATAAATACTTTGGTCACAATAGCAGATTGAAGATTAGGGGCAGGATTTACCGGCCGCACTCGCCCCATTGCTGGAAAATCCCGCCCGAGGTCAATGGATCTTTGCCTGGTCAGTGTCCCTCCTGCTACGATTCCCGTGGAGGGCGGGATGGGAAAATTCCACCCCAGGAATTTCTTTTTGAAATTTCAAGGGATGGCGAAGACAGCATTTTTATGGCCCATCACTAATTGCCCTCGAGAAGGTAGTTGCGGACAAGCTTTGGAGAGTCAGGAGCTGGGTAAATCTCTGCAGAAAGAACTCACCCCCCCAACTCAGTATTTCACAGTAACTTCATTGCAGTGTTAACGTAAGCCCTACTTGTGACTAATAAATAAATTTTAATTTTAACTCCTCTAAGCCAGTCAACCATCTACAAATCACAAGACAGGAGTGTGATGGACAACTCTCCACTTGCCTGGATGAGTGCAGCACTCAAGAAGTCTGAGATTATCTAGGATGAAGCGGCCAGCTTGACTGGTGCCCCATGCATCACCTTCAATTTTCACTGCCTTCACCACCAGCACAATATGGCAGCAGTGTACACCATGTACAAAATGCACTGCAGCAACGGGCCAAAGCTCCTTCGACAGACCATCCCAAATTTAAAACCTATACTATAAGAACATGGGCAGCAGACTGATGGAGCATCACCTGCGAATTTCTCTCCAAACTACACACCATTCAGGGTCAAAAACAAATCTCCCTAACAGCAGTGTACAAATTACACTAGACCCCAGTGAATAGAGGTGGTCTGGGGGTTTTAAACAGGTCTCCAATACCTCAGCAGGTTCAGGCTGTGAGGAGCCGAATCATACAGACCATGAAGGGATCCGTTTCAGTCCTCGATCTGGACTGTTTTAGACAATCCTAACTGGGCTGCAGTAGGGACTCTCCATTGGTCTAACTGCTACAGGAGTTGGGGATGAAATATTGCTCTGGGTTCCTGCTCCTGTTGGTATCCAGTGACCTCTGCTGGACATGTACTGTGTGACTCAATCAGAATGACCCAAATGTTTGAATCACCTGCCAAGGCACACGGACCACAGTTCACCCATGAATCGAGCTTTAGGCATTTAAAGGCAAGAATCTTCCAGTGAAAATCCCATACCTGGTTCTGTCCCTGTATAAAACGATCCACATCACGAGAAGGGGAAGGAGTTTCACTCCAAGTGGAATGCACAGTATCACGATGGGGAAAGTCTCTGCAGCTGAACAGAAAGTGAAAGAGATCAGATCAGAGACAAGAAAAGCTGAGAGACCAACAACGTAGAGACAATAATCCAAGTCTGTAAACAATTGTGGAACTCGATTGCAGATTAGAAATATTAAGTTAATGGAGCTGAACTTGGCAAAGAGCATGGACTGTGGATGAAAAACAACAAATAGACAGTATCAATAATCATAGAATCCCTACAGTGCAGAAGAGGGCTATTCGGCCCATTGAGTTTGCACCGAGTCTCTTAACCAGGCCCTCTCCCCCACCGATTGGTGGGGGAAGGGAAGGGGGCCCACTGCCACTTTGCAGCTATGATCAGTGGGGGAACACAATCTGTCTGGGTGGTGGGGACGATATTTTTGGGCATTGTGGGGCTCACGATCAGTCGCGGACCACCACAATAATGTCGGGAGAGGCTGGGTTGAGGCTAGCTGCAACGGCAGAGGCCTGACAGCTTTCCCTTTGTCTATTGCAAACCCGCAATAGTTCCCTCTGCTGCTAGAGCAAGCTGGCTGGTGAATTAATCCCCACCCACTGCCTCTAGTAGCTAGAAACAGTCTAACCTATTTTTCACGCACTAAGTGCATAAGATTAGGAGTAATGTTCACCCAAAAATCGGATCTGTAACTCTCCCATTTTAATGCTAGCTGGCCACTTAGAATTTTTCTCCTAAAATTCCACCCATAGTCAAAGCGAGATTGGTTGACTCACAGTGGTGACTGACATCTGGGTGGGGTGCTGAAAAATCCTTGGGCTCTGTCTTGGTCAAATTTGCCATATAGGGTGCAGTGTGCTGTGTCTGACCACAGTTCGCCTGTTAATTCACATATACCTGATATTAACCCTGAATGTTAGAGAATAAGATGGGCGTTATAAATGTTATTTTTTCTTTCTGACATAGTTGAGGTTAAAAGCCTGCTTGTTACCAGCCTGCTGGTGTTTATCTGTCGGTGTGTATACGTGTGCTATGAGAAAAAGCAGCTGGAGGGTTTCCACACAAAACATGTCTGATACAGTAACTGAGACAGGAAAATAGCCTTCTGCACCAATATCTTGAAACTCTCTCTCTGACTGTGGAAGTTAATCAGCCAGAAGGATTGCAGCTGGAAAAAGAATTGAAATCTCCCTACCAACCCACAGAACATCTGAATTGAAGAGTCAACTACATGCCTGCAGAGGCCAACAATACTGGAATCAATCCATAACGTCCGCAATGCTCATCTGTTCCTTGCATGTCAAGGACTATTCTGTATAACGTTTTATTTATATTTCCTTACTATTGGACACAAATCTTACTTCTAATTTGTATGAATGCAGATGCATGTGTTTTACCATTTCTCCTGACTATTTTAATAGTTAATTTTAACTCAAGAAAGCCTGGTTAATTTGGCTCAATTTTAAACATAGTTATTGGGTCTAGAAAAGGTTTCCAAGGGAAAGGAAACATTGTTTGATTAAACCTTTGTTGCTGCCAGCACAGGGTGAATTGAATAAAAACACTGTCAGTCACCCCTTGCCACAGGTTTGTAACAGAGAACCATGGATGACCAGAGACATTCAGGATACAATTCGAAGGAAAAGAGAGGCTTTTAACAAATATAAGGGGAGTAAGTCTGCAGAGGCATTAGTGGAGTACAGAAGTGCAGGATGGAGCGTAAGAAATCAAGTAGGAGAGCAAAGAGGGGATATGAGAAAGCTCTAGCTGATAAAAGCAGGAAAAATTCTAATATATTCTGTAAGTATATCAATGGGAAGAGGATAACCAGGGAAAGAATAGGACCCATTAAGGATCAAGGGGGAAATCTGTGGGTGGAGGCAGAGGACATTGGTTGGGTGTTAAATGAATATTTCATAACAGTCTTCACCCATGAGAATGAGGAGGCAGTTATGGAACTCGGGGAGAGAGACTGTGAGGCTCTAGAGAAAATTATCATAGGGAGTGGCAAGGTATTGGAGGGCTTAAAAGTGGAGAAATCTTCAGGTCCGGATGAATTGTGTCCCAAGCTGTTGTGGGAGGCAAGGAAGGAAATTGCAGGGGCTCTGACCCAAATTTTTAATTCCTCCCTGGCCACTGGTGAGGTGCCAGAGGACTGGAGAACAGCTAATATTTAAGAAAGGTTGTAGAGACAAGCCTGGGAACTACAGACTAGTGACCCTCACGTCTGTGGTTGGGAAACTACTGGAGAAGATTCTAAAGGAGAGGATCTATTTCCATTTGGAGAGGCAAGGTTTGATCAGGAATAGTCAGCATGGTTTTATCAGAGGGAAGCCATGCCTAACAAATTTGATTGAAATTTTTGAGCATGTAACCAAGTGTGTGGATGAGGGGAGTGCGGTTGATGTAATTTACATGGATTTCAGCGAAGCCTTTGACAAAGTTCAACATGGGAGACTTATTAAAATGCACATGGGATACAGGGTGATCTGACAAGGTGGATACACAATTGGCTTAGCAGTAGGAGACAGAGGGTGATGACAGACGACTGCTTTAGTGACTGGAGGCCAATGACCAGTGGCGTACCACAGGGATCCGTGCTGGGCCCCCTATTGTTCGTCATTTATATAAATGACATAGATGACTATGTGAGGGTTAGGATCTGTAAGTTTGCCGATGACACAAAGATTGGCCAGGTGGTTTACAGTGAGGTTGAGTGTCTTGGGTTACAGGAAGATATAGACAAGATGGTCAAATGGGCGGATAAGTGGCAGATGGAATTTAACCCTGAAAAGTGGGAGGTGATGCACTTTGGAAGGAGTAATTTGACAAGAATTATGCTATGAAAGGTCTGACACTGGGAGGTTCCGAAGAACAAAGGGGCCTCTCCCAACTCCCCCTCTCCCCCCATAGATCTCTGAAGGTGGAAAGGCAGGTTAATAGGGTGGCGAAAAAGGCAAATGACACACTCACCTTTATCAATCGGGGTATAGATTACAAAAGCAGAGAGGTCGTGGTGGAGTTGTATAGAACTTTGGTGAGGCCACAGCTGGAGCACTGGGTGCAGTTCTGGTCGCCACATTATAGGAAGGATGTGATCGCACTGGAGGGGACGTAGAGGAGATTCACCAGGATGCTGCCTGGGATGGAACATTTTAGTTATAAAGAGAAGTTGGATAGGCTTGGGTTGTTTTCGTTGGAGCAGAGAAGACTAAGGGGCAACCTGATCAAGGTGTACAAGATTATGAGGGGCATGGACAGGGTGGATAGGGAGCAGCTGTTCCCCTTAGTTGAAGGGTCAGTTACGAGAGGGACACAAGTTAAAAGTGAAGGCTAGGAGGTTTGAGGAATAACATTTTTACCCAGAGGGTGGTTACAGTCTGGAATGCGCTGCCTGGGAGGGTGGTGGAGGCGAGATGTCTCACCTGGATGAGTACTTAACACACCATAACATTCAAGGCTGTAGACCAAGTGCTGGCAAGTGGGATTAGAGTTTTTTTTATCTCAGAGGGTCCTGAGTCTATAGAATTCTCTTCAGAGAGTGATGGAGGGTGAGTCATTGCATATTTTTCAAGTTAGCACCACAAGGGCCAAAATCAGATGACCCTCAATCATATTGAATGATAGAGCAGGTTCAAGGGGATGGATGGCTGACTCCTGCTTCTAATTTGTATGTATTATATTGGCCACAATGTCAGCGATAACTCCCATTCTCTTCCTCAAGATAGTGCTTCCTCAAGATAGAATCTGCTACATGCATCTCAGAAGATAGCAAGGGCCTCCATTTAATAACACTTCTGAATGATGCCAACTCCAACAGTGCAGCACTCCCTCAGTAGTAGACTGGAATGTCAGTCTTACCTCCTACTCTCTGTTTGCGCCCAAATCTCTGCAGTGGGATTGAACCCATGGCTTTCTGATTCAGAGTGCGAGCGTTACCAATTGATGCACAGCAGCTGACAACTTGTCATTACCAGCCGCCATTACTGTTACACTCTCTATTCACTGGAGAATGCAGCAATGATTTCTTACCACGTGTGACCTGCAGACGTGTCTCATTCAGGATCAGATGATGAGAATTGGACGATGTGTACTCCACCAGACACAGGTAAGTGTAATCGTCATTCACACTCAACTGGTTTATCCTAATTGAGGCATTTCCCTCATTTAGATTCCCAATGAACTCGTATCGATTTCCACCATTTACAGTTGTCCATGATCCATCTGATTGGACTCTAAATGTGACCACGTGTTGGTAGGGCTCCTTCCTCATCCAGCTAACAGTGGTCATGGAGTAGTTGCTGTGGGGTGTGAACATACAGGGCAATGTAACCGAAGCTCCCTCAGTCCCATTCACCACGAGGTCATTTCCACTCGCATCTGAGGAAAGGACAAACAACAGAATGATCAATGTCTGGATGATGTCCTGATTCCATTAGAGGTTGTTAACATTTCAAATAAGATCCCAATACCTTGTTTTAACCAATCAAACTACGCCACAAGATTTAGCGAATAACTTAACAATATGGTTTATAACTAGAGACATTATGCACTCAGGTTTACTTCATACTTTCCCCAAGAATTCTCTTATAAGACACATCAATCTTGGAGTCATTAATTTCTGTGGGGACCATCCAAAAGGATGCCACATTCCTCCAAAAAGTTCTCTTCAGCTCCAGCTATTCTTAGAGGCAAATCTTTCTCTTACCCTTTTCTTAATTGTGGAGATCTCAGCCCCTAAGGCATGACGGTGGCACAGTGGTTAGCACTACTGCCTCACTGCACCAGGAAACTGGGTTTGATTCCCGGTTCGGGTCACTGTCTGTGCGGAGTCTGCACGTTCTCCCCGTGTCTGCGTGGGTTTCCTCCGGGTGCTCCGGTTTCCTTCCACAGTCCGAAAGACATGCTGGTCAGGGTGAATTGGCCGTGCTAAAATTCTCCCTCAGCGCACCCGAACAGGCACCGGTGTGTGGCGACTAGGGGATTTTCACAGTAACTTCATTGCAGTGTTAATGTAAGCCTTACTTGTGACCTCAATAAATAAACTTTAAAAACTTGTTGTGTTACTTCTCCAACATTCCCAAGCTAATTTGCTGGTTACTTTCTTTTGCAATAAGAGACTGAGAACAACAGTAGATTCTCCCACAAACTCCAAACTCGCAGCTCCTCATCAGATTCAAACTGAGAATAAGTCACACGTGCTTTCCAAGTGATCAATAATGAAGTTAATGGTTGGGATTCTCCCAGCCGCTGCGCTGCTTGAGCAGCGCAGCAGGCCGGGAAACACCAGCGGCAGCCATTTCGTGGGATTCACGCTGGGCCCGCGGGCCTCTGCGCGTTGCCCAGGCTACGTTTTTTAGCGTCATCAGCTCCATGCCAGAAATCGCTCCGGAGCAGATTAGCATATTGAAATCTGAATTTCAATATGATTAGCGAGCCCAGGACAGTATTCTCCGGACTCGCTAGCATCTGCCCCGCCACCGGGAGTGGTTCCTTCCAGTGGTGTTTACAACTGCTTCCCACTAACAGGGAACAGGCGCCCGACTCCACTGGATAGAACAGAGACCATTGAGGCCCCCCAGGGAGGTCGGGGTAAGGTGGGGTGCCCCTTGGGCAGCTTGACACTCTGGCACTGCCCAAGGAACAAACTCGCACTGCCCACTGGGCAACTGGCAGTGCCAAGGAGGCAGGATCAGAAGGGGCAGGGCATTCTGGGGGGAGGGGAGAGCCGCTCGCTGCTAGTCTGCAAGAGAATCGGTGGGGGAGGGAGGAAGTGAGGGCTATCGGGGTTGACCATTGGGCTGGAGGGGAGGGGGAGGGGGAGGGGGAGGGGCTACCACACTAGCATGTGGCATAGGGAGTAATCCAGAGGTGAGGGGAGAGGAGGAGGGGAGTGTGGGGATGTGTCCCCTCCCCTCCCCCTCTCTCTCCTCCCCCTCCCTCCTTCCCCGTGCCTTCTCTCTCCCCTCCCCCTCTCCCCCACCCCTTCCCCTCCCTCTCTCCCCCACCCCTTCCCCTCCCTCTCTCCCCCACCCCTTCCCCTCCCTCTCTCCCCCAACCCTTCCCCTCCCTCTCTCCCCCACCCCTTCCCCTCCCTCTCTCCCCCACCCCTTCCCCTCCCTCTCCCCCACCCCTCCCCCTCCCTCTCTCCCCCACCCCTCCCCCTCCCTCTCTCCCCCACCCTCTCTCCCCCACCCCTCCCCCTCCCTCTCTCCCCCACCCCTCCCCCTCCCTCTCTCCCCCACCTCTCCCCCTCCCTCTCCCCCCTCCCTCTCCCCCCCACCCCTCCCCCTCCCTCTCCCCCCCACCCCTCCCCCTCCCTCTCCCCCCCACCCCTCCCCCTCCCTCTCCCCCCCACCCCTCCCCCTCCCTCTCTCCCCCACCCCTCCCCCTCCCTCTCTCCCCCACCCCTCCCCCTCCCTGCTCTAACCCTGCTCTAACCCTCCCCCCTGCTCTCCCCCTCCCCTTCCCCTCGCTCCCTCCCACTCTCCCCTCCCTGCTCTCCCCATTCCCCTCTTCCCCTCCCTGCACTAACCCTCCGTGCTTTGGCCCCTCCCCCTGCTCCCCCC